>NC_083615.1:18882262-19227262 GCF_963584025.1 Labrus mixtus
ATGACTTGCATACATCACGGGAGACATTTGTATTCACAGAGACGTTTATTTTGACTTTCCTTCAGGAAGACTGAACTTCAGCCGCCTTAGTAACTTCCACACTAAGTCTGTTTTAAATGTCAATTTCACCGTTTTTTCTCCTTCAGTGACCGTTTAAAAAACATGATACGTTATTAAGTATTGAAGCAGGAAAAAATGATGATTAAAAAAATGAAATAATAATTGACTACAGGAAAAAACAATGTACACTCCACACTAGTCTGCACATAAACGAGGAAGAGGACACTGTATGTTCACCGCCCTTCCCTCAGTATGGACTCAGAACCATACAGACAAACAGACTGAGAAACAGCTTCTTTCCCACAGATGTGGACAAACTCCTCATCCCATAAACACCCCCCCCCCAACTAACAGGAATACACTGTGCAATAATGACTTTACTGCTGCTAACTGTTCACTACTTCCTTTTTAATGGACAGCTTTAAAACTGTTTATTTATTTACTCAGTGCATCTGTTGTGTTTATTCATTCACTCGCTGCACAATAATAACGCTACATAATCACTCGCTGCACTATAACTGTTCAATTATTCGCCCTAAATCTCTCTCTATATGTGCAGTATATGTCCTCTTACCCAGGCACTGCACATAAATACTCATATATTCATTCAGCCACCACAACTGTTTATTTATTTACTCACTGAACATGTAACTACAAATATATTTTTAAACATGTGAACCTATTTTTGCAAACGCTGCTGTACAGGATTGCTTCTGTAAAAAGTTGCATAGTGTTCTTTTAAACAATGACAATAAAGAGTCTATAGATACTCTATATCTATCTAGAGCTGATGATGAAGCAGGTCGCGCTGCTCCTGTACTGTCCGCTTGTTTCTTCCTCTGGTGCTGTGAGTGTGATAAGTGGTGGTTACACTTGAAGTCGTCTCCATCGTGTTAGTACGGCGTTATTTATTCACAAAGCTGATGAATAAAACAAACTAATGCATCTCTGTTAGCAGAACGTACACTCAGGTCGCTGTACTTAATGATTTATTTTCCTAAATTGCGCCCTCTCCTTGACTCACACTTTTCTTTTCTGGGCTCATTTCACTACTGGATTAGCAGAAGAAGAAAAGTCCCTGCTTCTCTTTTTAACCTTCTGCATCAGAGTGCAGCTTCAACACGGCCACGCTCCTCACTACATTGGTTTTAATCTGTGCTAAAGTTGCTGAGGTGGAGGAGGAGGAGGAGGAGGAGGAGGGCTAAATGGGAAACATGCTGCTGAGATTTTCAATTAAGTTTCCTGTTAGCGTCCCATTGGCTGAGCAGCGTCTCTGGGGGAGGCTGCATTTCTTCCTCTGCTATCTGCTCCTTCCATTTCATTTTCTCTTTCAGGCTGAAGAGGCTTTAACTCCCCTGAGACTCAGCGCGCTCCCCTGCTCGTCATTAGTGTCCCACAGCCGCTCTGAGGTCGTCCTTTGCTAAGACGCTGGGTGACCTGCGCAGGCTTTTCATTCTTTTGTCCACGTTAATGAAGCCGGTAAAGTCTAAGATATCATCACGGCCTACGGGCAGATTGTTGTTTGAGTATTTTCTGAGGAAGATATCAGCCGGCTTTCTTTTTCAGAGTTGAACCAGAAGATTATTTCCTCTCTGTGTTGAGCATGAAGCTTTGGTTAGCTTAGCTTAACATGTTTAGCTTAGAAGCAGTGGGACAAAGCTAAGATGGCTGTTCCAACTTAAAGCTGCTACAAACTGCAGATCTGTCCGATTTGTCGAGGCTCGTCATAGATAATCCCTGAGTGCATGTCCTCTGATTGTTTTACTGCTCCCGATCGAGTCAGAGCCTCCCTGATCTCAAACCGTTCCAGGTCGGGCTACCTCAGACAGAATACCTGTAATGAGAGCAAGCAGACCGGGAAGTGCCAACATGGCAGAGAACATAAAGCGTCTTGAACGTCTTCTCAGCCAGAATTTCACCCAGTCTGTTCTGTGCACCTCCATCACTGTCTGGTTTGGATCTGCAACCAAACTGGACAGACACAGACTGCAACGGACTATAAGGACTGCAGAAAAAATAATCTGTGTCGACCTGCCCCCCCATCCAGGACTTATACCAGTCCCTGGCCAGGAAATTGACAGGTAGTATCACTGCAGACTCCTCACACCCCGGAAACAAACTTTTCAAACTCCTCCCCTCCGGCAGGCGTTACAGAACACTGTACGCAAAAACAACCCGTCATAAGAACAGTTTCTTCCCCCAGGCTGTCACTCTGATGAACGCTAAACAGTCACAGAGTGTCAGACCTGTCGCTGTGAAATGACTCTAAACCAACCGACACTGTGAATATACATACATTTATATATATATATATTATTTAATTTAAATGATCAATATACACACACTTATTTATGTAAATACTAAATACAATAAATAATTGACATCTTAATTGACCCATCTGTCACATAACTGCATTTTACTTATCATGTTACTTCAACATCTTTTGCACTATTCACCACTGCACTGTTTCATGTTTAGTCATGTAAATATTAATCTTTTCTTATTCTGTCTATTGTTGATATTTAATGTTGCACCTGTACATAAGAGAGCACAGTTCACCAAAGTTAAATTCCTTGTGTGTGTGTGTAAGCATACCTGGCCAATAAATCTGATTCTGAGATTATTTTTCTAATTTTTTGTTTGTCGCTGCAAAACAGTACGCACGGCAGAAGGCCAGCTGATGATCGGGATCGTCCTCCATATTTGTTTTTTTTTGTGAGATCTGGTGTCTGTGGAATCCTTACTCCAAACAGGTCTGGTTCTCGACTGGTCTGGCTTCAGGACCCACTACAGACTCCTTCACGGAACATTTGCGACCCAAAGTTCTGCTATTTGTCAACCAATCAGATTGTTTCTGGAAAAATGGAACCGTTTGGATCTCAGACTGGAAACAAAACATGAGACAGAACAAAGAAATGGAATAAAACAAACATGTTTAAAAACCGCTTCATGGACTTTTTGACACAATTTTTGTTTTCAGGCACACAATCGCAACCAACTGAACACAGCTACATGACCCACTTTTGGGTCCCGACCCACCTGTTGAGAACCACTGGTGTAGTGTGTGCGTTCAGAGGATGATAACGTTTAAAATCTGTGAGCCGTCTTCATGTCTGCGGTCTCCGAAAACTCACCTCCGAGGCTGTTCTGGTTGGACGACTCTTATACGATATCTAAACTATAATCTATAAATAGAAACAAACAATAACCCATGTAACCAGAGTTACAGGTAACGATGTACACCACAAACACCACATGCTGCAAATGACCCGTTCTGCACACGAGCAGCATGAAGCAACATAACCAGGAGAGAAGGACAGAACGCCATGACACGTCTGAACCATCAAACTGAATGAATGTGATGAATGACGTTTAGATTTTAAATAATCAGGATAAACAGAGGCACGGTTAAAAACCTGCAGATCTTTTTGTGTTATCCTGTAAGAACAGTCAGTAAATACCACGCCCCTATTTATTCACGGCTCAGCTGTCCTCGCCCCCAGAGTTTACGGCATGGAGATACGTAATACGGCAAAGAAGAGAAACGAGATATGACCTGAGTGACACCATAACAGAGAAAAGAGGAATAACATTGTGTTGTCTGGCAGCCTGAAATGTAGGATTAAAGAGCTTCAGAAGAAATGCGCCGGCATGGAAATCTCAACAGCGTTGGTGTGGATAACCCAGCTGAGTTTTTAATAATTAATTTAACATCCGTGATGTGTAACGTACATAATCTAGGCTATAATATAATCAAATTTTTATACTTTTAGTTACCCAGTCAGACCTTAAGATCACTAAAATATAGCTTAGTGTTGCTAGTCTTAAAAGAAGCAGCTTCCGGACGGCAGTCGTACCCCACCTGAAATAATCCCAGATCGAGGAGCGAGTGGCTTCTTTCATCAGTTCAGCCTCAATATCAGGCCCAAGTGGTACAGGCGAACCTGCATCTGTGTTGAATAATGTCAACTGCACTAATGTGCTCCTTGCTCGCCATTAATGACACTTTAAAAGAGATTAATGAAAACCTGAAACGTCCTGCAACAAATGAATAAAGTGTTTGATCAAACGCTGTGTAATGTGTATTTATCATCTGAATGGCCTATATTTCAAACATAAGAATTTAACACTTGGCTATAAGAAGCCCCCAGATTTCTTTATTCATTACTAAAATCATGTAGTCTGGCCTCAGGGCGTCTGCTGTGCGCAATTACGCATGTGGCACATGAGCGTATTATTGATTATTTAAATCTCCGCACATACCGATTAGTTAATGTTCTTTATTCTTAAATATTTCATATTTCAGAGGTTAAAAGTTGTATTTAGTATCCGCTGGAGGTTTTCCTGTCCTTTTAAAGTAACTGCTTTAAGTTTTTCTGTTTTAATTTGTCTCAGTATTTTCTGCAGCGATATTCCTGTGCGCATGAATGTTTAACATGTAATTACCAAAAGCATCCTCTCTAATACCTAATCTTTAAAGTAGCCTAAATCGATTAAAAAACATTAATTCATCAAATATAACATACAACTTGTCATGAACGGTTGGAAAACAAGGGAGGTGGACCCAAGTGCAGAATAACCAAAAATATTTAATTAAACAAAAAGGCCAAAGGGCGAACAAAACTTAATTCAAAAATCCAAAAAGGGAAAACAAGGAGCAACAACAACACACTAGAAACTCTAACATTGACATACATACTCTGAACTTAGAACAACTAACAAACATCTGACAAACTACATCCAAGAACTAACACATCTGACTTACGACGAACAATGAACTGACACAGAGGGTAAGAAACACAGAGACTAAATAGACATGGTGTAATCAGACACAGGTGAGACTAACTAGACACAGGTGAAGACAATGAGGGCAATCAACACTGGAGGGAAACACACAGAGGCAGGACAAGAAACACTGAGGACAACTATGACAAATACATGAAACACTGAAGACACTGTTAAACATCAAGACACACTAGAACAGAGAGGGACACGAGGATTTGAAATGACAAAATAACACAGGAAACACTGAAGACTAAACTATGAAACATTAGGACAAGAGGGAAACAAGCAACACTAGGATAAACACAGGCACTGCAGTATGATCTAATGATTGTCCAACACAGACAGATTCACTGCAGCACAAGTCCACACTGAGTTGAAACCGTGCGTACACGAGCTGAGACCTGGCGTGGGATTTGAGCGCACCCTCCACTCGCGTCCAAATTGATAAGTGCCGAACTTTGCGTGGAAATGACCGTACACCCATTTTTCTCCCATACGTACATTTGATAATTGAGGGCCTCTGTGTGTGTGTTCTGATGAGGAGGCTGCCTCACAGCTCGTCATGGTAAACACACACACAGCGGTTAAACCTGAATCTGTCACCGTCTGTGCTCAGTGTGAACGCAGACTCTGAATCTGAACACATTAATCAAACTGACTCGTGTAGCTCTTGTTCCTGTTACCACTGGTTGTGTTTGTCCTTACAGAGAAGCAGGAGGACTACTTTCTCCTGTGTGACGTCCTTCCAGAGGACCGAACCCTCCGAGAGAGGCCGCAGCAGAAACGACTGACGAGGACGAACGACCGACTCATCTGCCTTCAGTCGCCTCAAGTAGTTTTGTTTTGGAAAAGAAAGTCCGGGCTGAAATGTGATGATATAAATGTCACTCATGGGTCACGCTTTGTTGGCTGATCTGGCACTCGTCAGCGGTGCGGTTGACACAAACACGGCCTGCAGCGCTCCCAGCAGCCGGCGGGATCAGCGAGCGTCTGGCAGCAGCTGCAGCAGCAGGACGATTTAATTAGCAGCAGATTAATGCTGGATGGGAGCGCTGATAGGAGGCCCTCCTCACCGGGCAGACCTCTGAGCGGCAGCGAGGTTTCATAGGGTCGAGCCTGCAGCTTCACACACACACACACACACACGCTCGCTGTCAGGGAGTGGACTCCGACATGTCAGCTGCAGGAACACCAACGGCTTCGTTTAGCCTTGAACCAGCTGCAATCTCGCTCTCAATCGTTTCTCAAACTTTCTCGAACAAAAATATGTTGCGCATCTATTTCATAAGACAGGAGGGTGACTTTTCAAAAACAGGTCAACTCCCGCACACTGTCTTACTTGTTAGAATTTACCTGCAACGTTTCGACCACAGATGGATGCTTCCCGTTTGTTTTGAACCCAGAACACCCCGATTCACACCTGCTGCAGGTTGTGAACACAAACGTCTGAGTCTCTTTTAACTCGTCTTTAAGGTGACGTCTTCCTTCACACTCTGATGAAAAAAGCATTAATTTGACACACAACAACACCATCGAGGTTTGTGAAAAGAAAGAAGTTCTAAAGAGACTGAAGAAGAGAGAGAGAGTTTAATGTTCAAACGGAGATTACTTTCTCGTCGCTGCAGAGCTCCCCGAACACTTTGAGAAGCAGCAGCGAGCGTTCAATTGTTGGTTTCATGAAAGTGACAGAAATCGGCACATTTTCGCCCCCACATTTTCAGCGTTGAAAAGATGTCGGGGGAGGCACTTTCCTGACGCCGTTTGATCATTTGACATCACGTCTGATGGAGTGTTCTGATGCCTTAATGCTGAATGGGAGCACATCCCAGCAGCCAGGTTTCAGCATGTTGAAGAAGGTTTTCTCAGGAGAGCGGAGGCTGCAGGTTTGATTTCCTGATCACATATTTGACATCTCTGAGAGTCGCTCGAGCTCGGTGATTCTGCACGTTGTCTTAAACCAAGGTGGTTCAAGGTGCATTGTTCGATATGTAACAAGAGACGTAAAATTCAGGGACTTTTTTTAAACTAGAAGGACAAACAGAGCTCAATTACACTAAACTGTCCCGTTTCAAAAATGTTTGGACCAATCAGAGAGCAAAGACGAACAAAATACTAAACAATCCAAACACTTCATATTTTCCTACCCACGAGGTCCCATTCTCCGTTGGCGATGTATCCGGTGATGTCCGCCTCGATCATCTGCAGGTCCAGAGACCAGCCGCCGTACGTCCACGAGCCGAACTTCAGGTCGCAGCGCTGCACGTCGAAGGGAAACCAGCGGACGTCGATGTAACACGTGCTTTTAAATATCCCTGAGAGAAAAAACAAAAGAGTAGGAGGAGAGACAAAATTAAGAAGGGAAGGAAATGCATGAGGCGTCACGGTGGTGCAGTGGTTAGTGCTGTCCCAGTGAGGAGGTTCTTGGTTCAAATCCCCATCTGACAGGAGCCTCTCTGTGTGGAGTCTGCATGTTCTCCCCGTGCATGTGTGGGTTCTCTCTCTAAATTTTCTTCAGTGGAGATTCCAGAGACGGTTGGGGCCCGAGACAGAAACCTCCAACGATCATCACCATCCTGTCCGCCAGCGTCCCGACCCTTACTCCTGTTTTGTTTTTCTCTCTTTTAGAAGGATCTTTGTTGACTTTCATTGACAAACTCTGGTTCTATAGCAGTAATGCTGCAATGCTCAGCAGGGCAACCACAGTGAGTACTGTCAGATGGCGCCCCCTTAGGGAGGTTTCCTACTGTCGTTGCAGAATTTGCACATTTCAGGGCACTTCTTTGGTGAAGGTTTCTGAGCCCTCAGGGGCCCCCTTGCTGGTCTGGGGTCCTAAGCAGTTGCCTGTTGACAAGCCGCACCTCTGTGCAAAATAACATCTGAACAAGAGCTGATGAATATTTTTGTGTCAGCTCGAGTTTCAGTTGGAGCGAGAGATCAATAGCCAATCAAATCTGTCCAAAGTAATTACTGAAAATGAAGGACTGAGGTGAGAAAACAAGATCAAGCTTTCAAAGCTGAAAGACAGAAATTACAGAGCGGACAGAAAAGCAAAGATTGGAACGACAGAAATAAAATGACTCAGGGAATGAGGACGCAGAGAAGAGGACAAAGAGTTCACAGAGAAACTCCAAACATCAGCAGTGAAGTGCTTTTCTTTTTTTTACAGGTAAACAAGAAAACGTGAAAAAAACCATGTTGGAGGTTTTTTTTCTTTATTGACTTGAAAGATCAGCCGGGGGAATCCAATCGGATCCCGAGTCAGCCGGTACCTGCTGTCTCCAGAAAAGAAAAAAAATGAAAGTTTAATGATCCCGGAGGAGGAATGAGGACGCTGCTGCAGCAGAATAAACAGGAAACAGCCGAGGCGATACACAGATTAAAAATAGAAGATTAAGAATAACGCTGAGGAAAGTTTCATTATGAGAGGAGCGCGAGGGGAAACAAACACGAGGACAGAAATGGTGCAGAGGCTGCAAACATCAGGATCAGGGTTAAATCAGAGGACTCTACATCATGCAATAACAAACACATGTTGTGGTCTTTGTCCCTCCTGTTCCCCCCCCCCCCTTGTGATCAATAACCTGTCAGAGGTAATAGAGCCGTTAGGACTTTTATTACTTATTGATTCCTGATTCGATGATGGCTTTCATCTCCCTGACGTTTCATGTTTGAGCTATAAGCTGTGTTCAGTCTACGGATTGATCGCATTTTGTTTCCTTTATTGTGAGATTTTTTTAAATTTGATGTTTGAGTCCATAAAAAGATTGGTCATATATCTTCAGTGTTCAGCTGCCTGGTTAAAAGTTGTGATGAGTCTCAGGTCATTCATCATCAGGCCCATAACTCCTCCTGACCTCCTCCCTGTTGACCCCTCAACCTCATGTTGACCCCCCCCCCCCCCGTCAGGGTTTGATGGCGTTGTTTGATGGCACCTCTGAGGCAGTTCGGGTGATTGGTCGCTGTAATGATTTTCTTTATGTCTTTATGTTTCATTTGAGACAAAGGAGTCATTGTTGAACTCAACATTAAAGGCGATCAGCTCGATGTTGATGCTCCAGTATGTTTACAATCTGAACACATCAAGTCACATCTGATTTAAAAAGCGTTTGTTGATGTAAACCACAAACACTCATGAGGCCTTTTCACACATGCACTCCTGAAAATATCCAGATACATTCAGGAGGACTGCTCCTAAAATCCTCCTGACCTGTTCACACATGCACCTCACACAAGGAGACTATCCCTGTCAGACAGGAGGGGGGGTCTCCTGAGGTAATAAGAACGACCAGGAAGTATTGGACAAAGCATCAGAGTCCTCTAGAAGATGCTATAATGAGAATATTTGTCTTTCTATCAATGCTACATGTTGTTGAACAGAATCTCAATCTGAACTAAAGAGTGGAGAAGAACATACTGGAGAACAGGAAACATAATGCAGCAGGTTCATTAGAGCACGGAGATGGTAGAGGTGGCGTGCAGACAGTCTATGGTCGTGCAGCGATCACAGGGAATAAACGTCACCACCCCCTCCCACTCACTCCAGGTGAATTCTCCTGATTATATCCTGCTGCGTTCTCACATCAGCTCACTCTGACTTTCTGCAGAATAAACACGAGGAGGCTGGAGGAGAAACTCCGGGTGAAGAGAGAAACATTCAGCTGTTTGTGTTCACACATGACGCTCAGCCTTCTAAAAGGAGTTTTCTAAAAGAGTGAAAGCTCTATTTGACTACATTCAGATTCATTTTAGGATACTCTGAAATTTCATCACAAGACGCACAAATGCTAATACAGACACGGGCTGATCATTCTTCGATAGTGGAATGGGCGGGGCTTGTTGGTGTGTTACCTGGTGGCAGGTACTGACAGTATCCAGAGGAGTTGACCAGGATGTTGGTGTGGAATGAGGCGTCGAACCTTTCATCAGCACTGAGGAGACAGATGACATGGAGACATCAGAGAGGTCATTAAAGGTCACTGAAGTTTCATCATGGCTACAGCTGATCATACACACGGACCAATATAATGTGTACAATGAAATTATTATGTTGCAAAAGGGCATGCAGTGGGGGGTGGGGGGTGGGGGGGGTGTGACCTGCATCTGCTCCCAATCCTAATCTCACCCAGAGCACCAAAACCAGATGAGCTGTGCCTGTACTGTTAAACTTTGAAACACCTATTCTCTCTCTCTCTGAGCGTTTGTTCAAAGGGAGAAAACTTTAAAGTTAAACTACTCTGAGTTCACTGTAAAAGTTGACCCCCTCTCATTAAAGCAGCCGGGTCAATATTCTCTCTGAGAGCCCCTCCCCTTCCCTCCTTCACCTCCTGCCAGGTTCAAACTTTCTCCCTAACGCAGCTCGGTTAATGAGCTGAGACGCTCGTCAGCACCCAGCAGAGAGCCTCCCACAGCGTGCAGCGACCATGCTTTAACCGTGTGCTGTAACCCTGACAGGAGAGACGCCAACATTAGCGCTGATGACAGGAGGGAATGAGCTGAGCTAACTTGTTTATCGAATCAGAACTAAAGGATGGAAGTGAACCGTCATCGTTCAGGGCGTTCTCATCGTGAACTGAAACGTCCTCAGGCCACAGGAGACAAATTGATCCGGTTGTTCCTCCTTTTTTAAAGGAAATGTTGCCAAGAGGTGGGTGGAGGATGGAGGGTTATTTGGATGCAACACTCCTCCGACTCCAAAATGAATTTTCAAGTCACTCTGAGCAGGAACCCCTCGGGTTAGAGGTGCTGAGGCAACCACAACCCCCAAGGTTTCTGAGTCGAGAATACGACTTTATATGACGTCTTTGCAACATCTTATCTGACTCATGAAGCGAGCATCTGTTGATCGTCTGTAATCTGGGAGGTCGTGTACCTGTTGTACAGCAGGATATCCGGCCTCCAGATCTGGTTGTCGGGGAATCTGACGTTGGTCACACCAGGATAGTCGGACGTGTTCCACTGCAGGTAGAAATCTGTCCAGTACTGAAACACAGACGCATACAGAAACACAGCCTAGTTCAAGTTTACATAATAACACTTTGTTCACTTAAAGAAAAAGATTACTTTTTGAAAGAAGCTGTAACTGTCCTGGAGCAGAAAACATGTTGAGGTCTGGATCTGGCTCTCATATTTTATGAGACATAAAGTTTAAAGTTTGTTCTCCGTCAAATCTGTGAGAACTGAAGTCTGTGGTTATAGAGTGCCACAGGAATGAGTCCTAAAACCTGGAAGTAAGTTAGCATTTGAGCGCCATGGGGTCTAACGTCTAAAAGTCAATGGGGATTTTGAATGAGTTTGTGGTTAGACGCCTGAAATAAGGTCTGTGGTTAACACAAGCTTAAGAGATGTTGACATTTTGTTAGACCACATAAACTATGTTAGGTAATACCCACACTTTTGAATTTTAAAGTTTTTACGTGTCTTTAAAAAGGCGGTTGCTAACAAGTGGCTAAATGTGACTACAGTGGTTGTCGAGGACATTAAATGTCATCACGCCGGACACAGAGGCCGGGAACTCTCTCACTAGTCTGTGATGTCTCTGTAGGTTTAATCTTTGGGTTAAGGCAAATATTAGGTTAGTAAACAATTTATTAAGCTACGCAGATTAGTTTATCGTAGATCGTCTGAAGCATAACGCTAGTGACCTCACAATCATCCGACTGTGGTGTAGTTCGCTTGTAGCATAACGTTAGCGTTTTACTGTCGGCCGCATTAACGCTTCAAACATCATAAAAATGGTGTTCATCTGATTATCCTGCTGAACAAAACGCCTACGCTTCAGAAACGTGCGTTTGCCACAGAGCAAATCCAAAATCCAATGCAAAAATCACATAGGTGAATTCTTGTTAGACCCCATGGCGATGCTACTTCCAGGTTGGCCTACAAAAATACGTCATATGGTTTGTTCTCTATTAATGGACGAAGCCTGAGTGACGTTCCCCTGCATGTTCCTGCAGGGGGCGCTGGAGTCCCATCGATGGCGGTCTCCATGCTGGAAATGCTGTTTCAGTCTAACTTTCAGTCAACCTAAGGACAGGCTGAGAGCTGGAGCTGAGGCGGGTTTTAAGACTCCTGACAAACTGTTACACCGCGCCCACCTGTCAATCATGTCAGCTACACGCCTTATTGTGAATAACTCTTATCCTTCATCAAATCAAAACTGATGAGTCATCAAAACATTCCCCCCGTACAGTGTGTGTCGATCGAGACATGAGCTAATCAGACCTATTTGTTTTTTCAACCAGGCTGTAAACATATTAATCTCTGCTGTAAAAACAGGCTTTTTAGAATGGGTGTTTATGTGACTTCCTGTGCTTCTGCAGCCAGCCTCTAGTGGACACTTGAGGAACTGCAGGATTTTACACTTTGGATTTGACACTTTTCAACACCGGAGGTAGCCGCTCGGTGAGAACTATAAACTGTAACAATTTGTGTTTTGACTAAAAGCAGCTGATAAGTAGCCGCTCGTCCCTTGTTGACCTCCGTCTTGCTGCCGGTTGTTGTCTGGATCATACCGACCCTCTTTGTTCTTTTCTCTGTGTGTGTTTGGAAGCAGCTGTGAGAGAGGAGCCTGTGCTGCCATGACACATCAGGACTGGGCTGATGTCTAATTTACATTCACAGCTCTCGTGGCCGGCTCACTCCTCATCACGTCTCTCTCTCTGAGCTCCCCGCTCTGTGGCTGTGAAGGTCACACTCGTCTCCTCGAGTCTTGTTTACTGGCTGTCACTGAGCTCAAATGTTCTCCTCACAGGAAGTCACAGCGGCCTCAGTGATCCCCCGCTCCTTAGAAATCACGAGACCAGACTCTGAAGTTTCTGGATCTGAACTACAAGACTGTAAATTCTTGGGGAAAACTTTGAGGAAATATTTTTAGATATGTGTTTGATGTTTTGAGGTTCTCATAATGTGCAACGTTTGGTGCAATTTATATTTTCTTGGACTCGGTTACTTGATCTGCAGTTCAAGGCATCATCTAACATCCAATTAAAGAAATGATAAAAATACTGACTTCAATCTCATCTTATCTTTCCTGTAGGGATTCAAAGTTGAGAGTATTAACGACGCTTCATTTTTTCTTAGAGAGATTCATTTAGCTTGTTTGGTTTGGGGTGGTGTGAACACTCAAACGAACTCTAGTGCGGACCAAAGAACTGAACTCTGGTCCGCTTAAAAAAGGGGTTCTCAGATCACTTCCAAGTGCTCCAGAGTTCAGTTCGTCGTAGGTGAGAACGCGATCCGAACAAAGCGAGGGAAGTGAACCAAAAAAGCAGTGCATTGTGGGTTGAATTTGACCGTCTTTAAACGATGTCAATTAGGTTTGCAGAGCGTGGCTAATGTTAGCATTGCTAACAACACCAGCCTTCAGTCCTTCTTGCAGGTCTCTTGCCTGTGCTTTGTGTGGTTACACATCGCTCCGGTCGATATGTCAGTTTAACCTGAAACAGCCGACATGAAACTTTATCTCCATTATATAGATCTAAATTCTGCCAAACTGCGTCGCGATATGGGTCGCCATTCTTCCACTGTCCTGTTGTTAATCGTAGGGGTCAAAGTTCAGACACTGATCGGAGCAACAGCTCCAACTAGGGGCTGGTTACAGTACTCAACATGTGACTGGTTTTGGTGCAGAGTGAAACCAAACTGAACCAAATGAATAATGCACCGTTACAACTTCACTCCTGAATCACACCGAGGCCACCGGACTTCTTAAATGAAAGCGACTTAAGTTGATGTTCACAACTTAGAGAATCAATTTATCAACATCACTACCTTCTAACTACATCAGTTACAACAGAACTCCACAAAGAGAAGCAGACCAGATATCAGAGGACAGTGTTTTCATGTATTCTGAATGTGCATGTGGAAAAAGGTTCAAAGGCTCGCTGAGTCCAAAAAGAACAAGAGCGAAAGAAAACGTGCAAACACTAAAGGAAAGTAAGGAACTGATGCAACAAGAGGAAAACGTGCAGAAGAGAGAGAGAGAGACGTAATCCACACACTCGCCCAGATGGAGAAGTCTAGATAACACATTTAGGACTCGATGATGTTGGAGGTTGTTTAACAGGATTATCCTCCCTCACAGAGTTATTGCTTATTTCTGGCTATGTGAGGACATTTTTAGTTCCTGCTTCTTAACAGGATTAAACATGTCCGACTTTCAGACCAGATACGGGACTGTCAGGGTGACCAGCAGCACTTTGAAGGTTTATTTCTTTAAGGGATCGTTAACACCGTCTCCTAACAGCCCGTGAGCTCGCTGTCCACAAAGCAGATGTTACATGTTTACATCTCTGTGAATCTGAGGTTCCCCTTGCAAACATTTGAACATGTGCTGCTTTTGTACTGAAGGTGGACAAAGTGGAGTGAAGTGTTGTTGACTCAAATCAAGACACTCAAAAGTTTGTCAATAAGGTTTTTCTCTGAGTGTAAGGGCTTGGCATCTCTGTGTTTGTGTTTCATTTATTTATTTGAATCTGCTAGACTCTGGAGCTTTTTCAGATCATCTTGTTTATGGTTGGAATCAAGCGACAACCTCTGGTATTAAAAAATGAAGCCGATGCTGAAGTGTAAAATCCTGCAGTTCCTCGGGTGTCCACTAGAGGCTGGCTGCAGAAGCACAGGAAGTCACATACACACCCATTCTAAAAAGCCTGTTTTTACAGCAGAGATTAACATGTTTACAGCCTGGTTGAAAAAAAGAAATAGGTCTGATTAGCTCATGTCTAGCTGACCTGATTGACAGGCGGGTGCCGTGTAACGGTTTGTCAGGAGGCTTAAAACCTGCCTCAGATCTTACTGATTGGACCTTTAAGGTTTGTTAAATTACTCGGTACAAGTCTGCAGTGGTGTGTAGTCTCGCTTCAGTTACGGTTCTGTGACCAGTTTCTCGATATAAGGGCCGAGCTGACTGGCATCTCCTGTGGAAGATCCACAAAGAACCTCACAGAACCTCCCTTCAAATATCTACCACCTTTAAATGTAATGATATCAATTCAAACATTTCTATGTTCGCACCTGTATTCTGATTCTCTTTTGTTCTTCTCTTTGTTTCTTTAAATCCCTGAGAGAGTCAGAGAGTTCTTGATTGCCAAGAACATTTCCAAAAGCTGAACAAACACTCTGACATTCAAAAAAACACACACAGATCCTGGATCAGAAAGGTTTCCTTTGGCTCACACACATTCACCTCCTTTACAGATGGAAAAGAAAACACTATGCAGGAGGAGGAGAGGAGGAGGAGGAGGAGGAGGAAGAAGAGGAAACAGGAGGAGGAGGAGAGAGGAGAGGAGGAGGAGGAGGAAGAAGAGGAGACAGGAGGAGGAGGAGAGAGGAGAGGAGAAGGAGGAGAGAGGAGAGGAGGAGGAGGAGGAAGAAGAAGAGGAGGAGAGGAGGAGGAAGAAGAGCAGGATGTGGTGAAGTAAAAACCAAATTAAATTAGGCTAAAAGACTCGTCGGTCCTGGGAGGGGGCTGCAGAGAGGAAAAGCTGAGTCTCCGGGGAGGAACCAACCTTTCCATGTGAGAGGAGCAGATTAGGCCGGATTAGTGCATCACCACTTCACAAACACAGACTCCACAGGACCTGATATGGAAACTAATTAAATCTGGACTGCTGCGTGAAATGGGTTTAGGGAGAGCCGTCGTAATGAAGTCCTGCGCTCTCCGTTGGCTCTGACATTCACACCAGAGTCAGCCCTGCTCGCCAGAAGAGAAGAGGAGCAGCTTTTTATAGACCGAGGCGAGGTTCAAGTGAACAAAGCAGGAGCAGGAGGAGGAGATAAGAGAAAGGTGTAAAAGTGCAGGAGGTGTAAGGTGTGTCAGAGCGAGCAGCAGAGGATGGAGTTTTCATGGATGCAGGAACAGAAGTTGGCACTCGGAGCGAGTTTTCCTCCATCACACAGAAACTTATCTGGGTCAGAGCTGGAGTTGTGCGTTTCCTCTGGAGTCTCTCTGGAAGTCGAACTGAAGGAAGGAGGGGAAGATGTGGCTGTAGGCTTCCATTCATTATCAATGTTTACTGAGTTACTGCAGAGTCAGTTTACACATCGTCCCCGGCGGCCTGAGCGGCACAGATAGACTCATCTGTAACAGCTGGAAGTGACACAGGTTTAATGTTCTGTAATGGAGCTCTAATCCTGATCCAAGAGGGTCGGCTGGCAGCAGAGCGAGGCTGTTTTCAGACTCAATAAGTACAATATGATTTGGAAGAGCTGCAGAAGATTGTTCACTGTAGTCAGCTTTAAAAACTGCACGTGATACTTTGGAGAAAGTGTACATCCCAAATCAGATAATAGTAGTGTTGTAGTACTCGAAACTGGTCTCGAGACCGGTCTTGAGACCAGTTTTTGAGGGTCTCGGTCTCGTCTCGGAATCAAAGCATTTGGAGTCGAGTCGAGACTAAGACCAAGGCAGGGCGAGACCAAGACAAGGAAGAGGCGTTTTCCTTCTAATAACAGGAATGACGTGGAAAAATAGCCCATCAGTGGTGGTCTTGACCAGTGTCAGACTGGGCGGATTCTGGATTTAAATCAGGCCCTGCCTTGGTCTTGGTCTTGACTCGGTCTGGATCCATACATGTCTTGGTCTTGCCTCAGTCTCACCCTGCCTTGGTCTTGGCCTTGACTCGGTCTGGGTCCCTATGTTGTGGTCTTGACTTGGTTTATTCAGGAGAGATGAGAAATAAAACATCAGAACATTATTGAGAGAAACAGTGAAAATACCTGCAGCATCCCAGATGTTTGAGGAGGTTTCATGGTGGAGTGAAACTGAAATCAGGTCACAACAAAAGAAAACAAAGAATTCAGCTCAGAGAACTCACCAGCTGCAGCCAGATGTTGGTGGTCAGCACCTGATTCTTCTCGTCCTGAAAACAGAAACAGAAACAGTCAGATGAACGTCACTTTGATGAATGCCCGGCACACTGATAGACTTTCAGGTAGCCAAGCGTACGGAGAGAATTAAAGGACGGAGGTTTGTAGAAGCCGCCTCCCTTCAGGATGAGGTCTAATAATCTAACTCATCCTCACAAACAAACACGTCTGATTAACAGAGACAACAAGGCCGGGGCGGCTTAGTACGCTCGCCTCATCAAACCAGACTTAGACCAGACCAGACCAGAAAACAGACTTAACCAACTAGACCGGACCAGACCAGACCGAACCTAGACCAGACCAGACTGAACCTAGACTGGGCCTGACCAGACCAGACCCGACTAGACCAGACCAGACCAGAAAACAGACTAGACCAACTAGACCAGACCGGATCAAACCAGACCAAAGCAGAGCAGAGCAGACAGACCAGACCAGACCAGACCAGACAAAACAGATCGGACCGGACCGGACCGGACCAGACCAAACAGGTCCAGAGCAAGCCAGACCAGACCAGTGGACTGAAATGAGCCAGACCAGACCGGACCAGACCGGATCAGGTCAGACCAGAACAGACGAGGCCAGACCAGTTTGAATCAGAACAGAAAATAGACTGGACTGGGCCGGACTGGATTGGATTGGACCAGACTAGACCAAACCAAACCAAACTGAACTGGAACGAACCTAACCAGACCAGACCGGGTCAGACCAGAACAGACCAGAAAAAACAGACCGCATCTAGCCAGACTAGACCGGACCTGCCTGCAGGACCAAAGACAGACTCATCATCTGGACTAAAGAACCGAGAGGCAACAAAGCCAAGCAGCCTCCTGACAGGCCGCTGTGACAGAGACCGGGACGACCACCGAGGTGATCTTTATTTAAACAAACAGTCCCAGGTGCTCGTGGTGGTTTAGGTCTTGGATGAAGCGGATTACTGATATGTGTGCCTGAAGTAAACATCTTACATGTATCTTTAAATGAACCAGTGCCCCCAGCTTTTTACATTTCTACGCTTCACTTTTCTCTCTACTGGAGCAGTGATTCAACTTTACCTAATAATCATTTAGAGCCCAAAAACAGGGCCCAGTCTTTAATCTACATGAAGAACCCTTTGATCTGCAGCTTCAACATACATCCTGCTGTAAAATAAAACCTCCCCGTGGTTATATAACATCGTGCTGCTGGGACGTCTCTGCTCCGTCCTGATGTTTGGATATGTAGGAACTCATTTAGGTTTTAGCGTTAAATTAAGTCTGGAGGAAAACTCCCCTGAGATCAAGCTTTTCCACACGATTCATACGTTTCCTTCAGCACAGCCTGCAGCCCGATACTTACATAAGTCTGACTGTTTTTAATAAACTCTACGAGGGAAGGTCCTGGATGTATAACTCATCAGAGATTAGAAAATGAAACACTGACAACACAAATCTGAGCTCCCACTTCTGAAGCAGCTGAGAGATGAAATCTGCTTCTGTGTTGAATATGAATCTGTGTCATTATCTGACATTAATAAGTCATGAATAACAAGAAAGAGGATTTTAAAGCTGCGACGAAGACGTCAAACACAAAATGGATAAAGCCTAGAGAGTCTTTTTGATACATATTTAAAGGTCACTCCTCCTCTTCAACCAGTGTAAATAAGTCTCAGAGCTCCTCAAAACATGTGTGTGAAGTTGTTCTAAATCCACTCTGATCCTGTATTTCATCATGCCTATAAACCCCTCTAATTCAGCCCTGCTCAGAACAGGCCGTTTCTGTGTCTGTACCTTTAAATGTAAATGAGCTGTGTCTGACCACGCCCCCTCTCTGGAAGGGCTTGGGTGTCTTGGGCTTTCTCACTCCATGTCCTATTGTTTACGGTGAGAAGGTAGACTCAGAGGGCAGAACAAACACCTAGCTGTGGGAGTGTCACCCACCTGGGGGAGGGGCTACTGCCCTTTGTGATGTCATGAAGGGAAAATCTCCAAACGGCCTGTCTGAGCACACATTTTTCATGTGCATCAGTCAGCATCAAAAACATTTTAAATATCATCATCATCATCATCAGGGTGGTAGGTGTTCATAAAGAGCTGGGTCTTTAGTTTGTTCCACCATCGGGGGGCGACAGAGGAGAAGAGTCCAGTTAGCGACATAGGACCCTGTTGTGAAGGTTGGATCAGACACCTTTCATTGGCAGAGCGTAGTGGGCGGGAGGGAGTGTAGACCTGGATGAGAGAGTCTAGGTAAGGAGGAGGAGACATTTTGTAAGCGAGCAGCAGAGTTTTAAATCTGATGCGAGCAGTAACTGGGAGCCAGTGGAGGGAGATGAACAGTAGAGTGACATGTGCTCTGCATATATGTGTATCTATATCTGCTGTTCATCTCCCTCTCTCTATATATTCACATAAAGTAAAGTTTGTCAAAGCTGAACTCTCAGCACTCAGCACAGCTCATGCTGACTCGCTGCTTATCGACCAAACTCCATTGAGCCCACACAAAATATATTATGTTCATATTGTGCTCAGCAGAGAATTTTTAATTACTCCTCCAACTAATCAGTGTGTTTGTATCTTCTATACGAGGACACTAGATGTTCAAAGAGAGCTTTGATTTGATCTCCATATCAGGAGAAAACGTGGATGTGAAGACGTTTTCCTTTAGCAGAGAAGCAGTCACAAATACTGGGCAAAGTGGGCAAAGTGCCTCCTTATGAAGTCAACGAGGCGTTCAATGTCACCTCTCAGAGTCTGACCTTTTCTTCGAGGCCACAGATTTAATGCAGTCCACGCTTCATGAAGTATAACAGGTGAGATATCCAGCTGTTCACACCAACTTCTCTTACAGCCAGGATCTCTACAACCACCAGCCGGCTCCATCAGTGTGCATGTGTGTGTGTGTGTGTGTGCTTGTGTGTACTTGTGTGTGTTTGTGTGTAGCTCTCCTGCAGAGAGCCGGTGCCCTGCTGAGAACTGAGTGCAGCTTTGTGTTCAACAACCAAACAAGAAACTCTCAAAGAGAATCACAAGTGCTGCAGCCATGATGACTCTGATAATGTGTGTCTGTTTAGGTGTGTGTGTGTGTGTGTGTGTGTGTGTGTGTGTGTGTGTGTGTGTGTGTGTGTGTGTGTGTGTGTGTGTTTGTGTGCTATTAGAGATGAAAGTCGTCTCCTGCTGTCAGCCTCCTGCATGCGGCAGACTGTTTGTGAAAATGGATGTTTGATGTGCGTGGGTTATGAATGAATGACTTGTGTTCATTTAGTTTCTTTAAATGTGTGTGTGTGTGTGTGTGTGTGTGTGGGTGTGTGTGTGTGTGTGTGTGTGTACGTCTGTTTACACTCACTGCCTGTTTATCAGTCAGTAATAAGTGTTGATCTAATCAGGGTCTGATTAGAGTATTGATCCTCTCTCAGTTTGTTGTTTTTCTTCATATTTACTACACTGTAAAAAGTGTGCGCATAGACACAAATTAACATCATATCTAAGGGTTAATCCCAGGGATGCTGGAGATCAGTTTCAGCAGCGGGTTGCTGACGCTGTTTAAACAAGATTCTTTCAGATAAACCTGGGACACAAATTGTCCCATATGATTCGGTCTAAATGATTCAAAGGTGCAATCATTCTGAAATCCCTTTAGTAGATTGTTTCAGGCTGCAGCAATGTTTTAGTCAAGACCAAACCAACCGAGACCAAGACAAGAACAAGACATTTAGGGATCCAGACTGAGTCAAGACCAAGACATTTAGGGATCCAGACCGAGTCAAGACCAAGACATTTAGGGATCCAGACCGAGTCAAGACCAAGACATTTAGGGATCCAGACTGAGTCAAGACCAAGACATTTAGGGATCCAGACCGAGTCAAGACCTAGACCAAGGCAGGGGGAGTCCGAGAAAGACCAAGACCATAAATATCACTTAAAAAAACATCATCTTGTGTTCAGGGGGCGTAAAAAAAAAAAGAATTCGATTCCAAGACGGAGACCTTCAAAAAGTGGTCTCAAGATCGATTTTGAGTACTACACCACTAGCCTGCAGCAGTGAAACGGGCGGTAACGGCTGCAATGGAATAAAGAGGCAAATTCAAGTCCACTCAAAGTTGTTGTTTTTGTCCCTGAAAGGCTCCGGTTGTTCTTCTAAGTGTCTGACAACATCACAGAAAGGATCCCTACAGAGAGATGACTAGTGTGTGTGTGTGTGTGTGTGTGTGTGTGTGTCCTTACCACGTCCATGATCTGCAGCAGGCTGAAGCTGAAGTTGACCGTCAGGCTGTGGGAGTCGTTGCTGACCGGTCGCTCTAACGGGTTGTAGTTCCTCATCAGCTCCTTGTAGAGGCGCCGCTGATACACGCCCTGCAGAGAGCCTGCAGAAACACACACAGCACACTTACTACACACTTAGTACACACTTGATACGCCTTGATTTTCACAATCGGTGCATACCAGATGTGTGTGTGGAGCTGGTTGTGTCTGATTTTCTTACAAACACTAACAGTGGAAAGAAAGAGAAACAAAAAGAGAGAGGGAGCCGTTATGTTCATTTCCCACTGTGTGGGACGGCCCAATACAGTTCCCTTTGTAGGAATCTGTGTCAGACGACACGGTATCAGACTGTGGGAGGGATGACGATGAACATAAATACATGAAAGCAGAGTCAGCCTGTGTCCTCCATCTGCACTGCTCTTGGAAAGAGAGGAAAAAAGATCCCTGTGTTGAAGTTTAAATGTCAAAGCAGACAATGAACTCACAAAGACCTGTGCTGGTTTTTTAACATGCATTTTGTGTTTTTTTTATTGGAGAGTTGGAACTCAGGAAGGAGAGAGAGAGAGAGAGAGTGCGGGAAAGGAGCCACAGGTCGGATTGGAGGGGCCGCCCGCTTCGAGGACAACTGCCTCTGTACATAGGGCTCAGGAACTAACCACTGGGCTCCCACCCCCATACCCTGGAGTCTTAATGACTAATATTGGGTCTTGGGCCGACAGTGAGATTGTCAGACAGATTGGCTCAGTGTCGGCTGTAATGTGGGCGGTCCATCTTCGGTCCAACTCTCACCCGTGGTCTGGTCATGAGCTTTGTGTAGTGATTGAAAGAATAAGATCGTGGATACAAGCGGCCGAAATGAGCCGTATCTCCAGAGGGTGGAGATAGAGTAAGTGGAGCCGCTACTCCTTCACATGGAAAGGAGTCAGTTCAAGTGGTTCGGGCATCTGATCAGGATCCTCCTGGACGCCTGTTTTTGGAGGTTTTCTGGGCACACCCAACTGGGAGGAGACCCCGGGGTAGACCCACTGGCCTGGGAACGCCTCAGAATCCCCCAGGAGGAGCTGGAAAACGTTGCTGGGGAGAGGGAAGTCTGGGTTGACTGCGGCTGCTGCCACCGCAACACGACCCGACCTCGGATAAAAGGAAGAAAATGGATGAATGGAAGATTTTAAGAATGCTCCAGTAGATCGTTTTTTTCAACAGCTTTGAATCAGGCTGTTATGGTTGTAACATAATCCACGATTAGGGAGACAAGCCCAGCTGTACGTCCTTGCACGCTCCGGAGAGGGCGTAGTGCGGGCCGCTGATGGAGCGCGGCGGTCAGAGTATGTGTAAATTGTCAATAAGTTGTAAAGGGAGAGGGTGTGAGAGCAGTTTGACAAAGGCCGAGGGAAGGAAGGAACTCAAGGGACAACAAAATAAAACAGGAAACTGCCAAAAATTATTTTCAAAATAAAACACCACTAAAACTCAGGACGGATGTGTGTGGCGGCAGCAGCAAGAGCGGAGACGGCTCCTCGAAGTGAAGACCTTGTTCTCTCGTCAGCGGACGAGTCACAAACTGAGGCGTGGATCTGCTGTTTGAGACTCGACGATCAAAGATGTTTGAATTCTCTCACGATTGTCTTCTTTCATCTATCCCGGTTTAACAGTCAGATATTTAAGGGCCTCAAAGGTTTTATGGACGCCGGTTTCATCAGCCACAGAGACGCTGAGAGCTCATCAGGATGATTGAGGGGGTGAGAACCTGAGCGACCTAGAGGGAGGAGGCGGAGACTAACAATACACTTTTTATTATAGTCGGTGCTGTGAGGGTCACAGTCAGGATGTTTGAAATACTGACAGCAGCTCCAGGTAACAGAAAGGTTTATCGTTTCCACTTAAAACAGCGCTCTGTCCACGTGTGTGTTACTGATTCTTAAAGTTATCTCTTCTTTAAAAACAAGATTTACAGGACGCTTATTAGTGTGGTTCTGATGATGTCATAGTGATGTCATCTAAACTGTACAGAGAGGTACAAGAATGAGTGATCTTGTGGTTCTCGTGTGATCTTATGGTTCTCCTGAGATCTTGTAGTTCTCCTGTAATATTGTAGTTCTCCTGAGATCTTGTAGTTCTCCTGTGACCTTGTAGTTCTCCTGTGACCTTGTAGTTCTCCTGAGATCTTGTAGTTCTCCTGTGATCTTGTAGTTCTCCTGAGATCTTGTAGTTCTCCTGAGATCTTGTAGTTCTCCTGTGATCTTGTTCTCCTGTGATCTTCTAGTTCTCCTGTGATCTTGTAGTTCTCCTGAGATCTTGTAGTTCTCTTGTGATCTTGTAGTTCTCCTGAGATCTTGTAGTTCTCCTGTGATCTTGTTCTCCTGTGATCTTGTTCTCCTGTGATCTTCTAGTTCTCCTGTGATCTTGTAGTTCTCCTGTGACCTTGTAGTTCTCCTGTGACCTTGTAGTTCTCCTGTGATCTTGTAGGTCTCCTGTGATCTTGTAGTTCTCCTGTGATCTTGTAGTTCTCATGTGACCTTGTAGTTCTCCTGTGATCTTGTAGTTCTCCTGTGATCTTGTAGTTCTCCTGTGATGTGTGTACAGTTGCTCATGGCTGTACTCACACTCCAGTGGGGCACAAGAGAGTCTGCGCACGCCGTCAGACGGAGCACAGAAAATTGGGAGTAAGACTAACAGGAAGTCTGCACTGCAATCTGAAGTTGATCAGTAATGACCTGATGTAATCGTAGATTCTGTGCAGTCTTTTTAGCCTTGAGTTGTTATCGTAATGTGTTGTATGTATCTGTAGAACGATTGATCTCCTGTCTGCACAACAAATTAAACTTTTAAGGTGCAAATGAAGAATCCTTAAACCTTCATGTTTAGCTTCTGTTGAACTGTTTGAGGGAGGGGGGTGGGTTAAAATGGAGTTGTTGTGGGGGGAAAAAAAAGACAGATCCTCTTTAGTAACTCGATGTGTGAAGTGTGTGTTTGTTGAAGTCTTTGCAGAAAAGAAAACGACACAGCTGTAAGCATTAAACTTCAATGTGGAAATATTAAAGTAAGAGATTTAACTTTTAATTCTGAGAAAATATAAACACAGTGAAACATAAATGCCTTAAGAACACACACACACACACACACACACACACACACACACACACACACACACACACGCACACACACACACACACACACACACTAATCTGAAGGAAAGCTGGTCAGGCTGCAGGTGTGTAGCCTCAGGCTGTGACTCTTCAAAATAGAAGCAGCTCTCAGCGTTCAAGAGCAGCTTCAGGTAAACACATTTCATCTTGTTTGTCTGCAGAGAAACTCGACTTTAAAAACGACTATTTGACCTTTGAAAGGAGGGAATCTAAAGCTGGTTACACACTCAACGATTCTCAAATCGTAACAGATTTTTAACACATGGGAGACTGCACAGACAGAAGGACAGAGTCAATTGATGTTTAACGTTATAATCCTCTGAACACACACACTACCACCACACCAGTAGACCATACACCTGCAGTTTAAAGTGAGATTTCACAGACAGGGCTGCACAGAGGCTACTGAGTTGGCGGGTTTAGGTTCATGCCTTGCTCAAGGGCACCACAAGAGGAAGAGAATCGGCGCCTCTCCAGCAACTAGCAGGCCGAGTTCCAGACTGGGAATTAAATTGGCAACCCTCCGGTTCCCAACCCAAGCCCTACAGACTGAGCTACTGATCGATCCATCCACCCATTATCTAAAACCACTTCTCTGGTTCGGGGTCCCGCGGGGGCTGTAGCAGATCCCTGCTGTCATTGCGTGAGAGGCGGGGTTACATCCTGGACTGTTCACCAGCCAATCACCAGCCACACTCACATTCACACCTACGGACAATTTAGAGTCACCAGTTAACCTAACGAGCATGTCTTTGGACTGTGGGAAGAAGACGGAGTACCCGGAGAGAACCCACACATGCACGGGGAGAACATGCAAACTCCACACAGAGAGGCTCCTGTCAGACGGGGATTCAAACCAGGAACCTCCACACTGTGAGGCAGCTAACCACTGTTATCACTGTGCAGCCCGCTTCTGTTCTGTTCAGCATCCTAAATATCATCATCAATATCAGTGAGTGCGTAGGTGTCCATGGAGGAGCTGGGTCAGAGTGCCAGGATGAAGGGCTTGAGGTGAAGTACTGCACAGGTGTTCATGTTATTAACCTGCAGGATATCGGACGTATTCAGAAACCTCTCGAAGCTTTTCAGAGACAAAATGTAAGCTCTGGCAGTACTTCATCAAGCTTTTCATCAAGCTGTTTTCATCTGGTGCATGCAAGTCTGACTGCTACACATTACTGATTTATTGATTAATGTACAGAACTTTACGCTGCCGTCTGGACTCCAGAGAAGATGAAGGTGAAATAAAATGTGAGAAGTCCTGAAGCATTCAGTCTTTTGACTTCTTATTTCTTCTCCTTCAAAGTGAGATTACTTTGTGTTCATATCTTTTCCCTGGATGTTCTCCTGCACGTCCTCAGAGAGAGAGAGGCAGTCTTATCTGGAGACCTCTGGATGTATTAAAGCTTTAAAAACCGAAATCTTTGAAAAGTTTGACCTGAAGGTGGTTAGTTTTGAGTTTTTTTGCCCTTAATTTGAAGTGATGATGCTGTAATCATATTCCTTTTTAAAAGTACAGCATTAAAATCTGATTAACAAAACAAGATGAATGACATGCAAACAGTCTGAAGTGTGTGTGTGTGTGTGTGTGTGTGTGTGTGTGTGTGTGTGTGTGTGTGTGTGTGTGTGTGTGTGTGTGTGTGTGTGTGTGTGTGTTTAGCCTACCGTGTATGAGGAAGCAGAGCATCAGGACGTGCAGGGTGAAGATCCGAGCGTCCATCCTCAGCAGCCGAGACTCTCAGAGACGAGAAACTGAGCGGAGTTCCTCCTGAACCAGCAGAAAACACTGAGAGGGAGAGAGAGAGAGAGAGAGAGAGAGAGAGAGAGATGGAGAGAGAGAGAGAGAGAGAGAGAGAGAGAGAGAGATGGAGAGAGAGAGAGAGAGAGAGAGAGGAGACACACACACACACAGGGAGAGGGGAGAGGGAGGATCAATGGGGGGGAGACGAGGATGCTCCTCCCTCCCCCTCCTGAAAACATCTGAAGGAGAACATTGGACAGCTGGAGACATCGAGGAGGAGGAGGAGGAAGAAGAGGATGCTCCGTGTGTCTGTGTGTGTAGGCTGATGATTTTGATGTCAAATCTAAGGAATGAAAACTGCATCTTAGTAATGAAGCTGACATCCAGCCAGTTATCCCCACAGTTTCAATATCTTTATTAATTAAAGGCAGGGTTGGTCATTCCCTCCAGATCCACTTTTTAAGATTTTGGTTGAACTTGTCTTTAGGTCCTGACAGAAATGAATAACTCATGTTCTCTGAAAAAGGAACAAATCGAATCTGTCATCTGTATCAGTTTGTATGCCTGTAAAAACTTCAATCAATGTCTGCCACGAGGTACCAATCTGATGAACCAATCAGACGTCACCCTGTCTCCCTGCTCGCTCTCTACCTCTTGCGTGCTCGAGCCCACACTCAAAGAGCGTCACTGATGATGGAGTTTATATTTTGAGTTTACTTACTGCTGAATGAGACATGAGACGACTTAGTTTCTACACAATGTAAGAGATGAACTGAGGTCTGCTTCTGGAGCAACGGCGCTCGTGCATGTAAATAAGGGGGCGTGGCTTCTGAGGGAGCACAGAGGGGAGAGGCTGCTTTCTAAATCATGCTAGTTTTCAAAAAGTAGTGCAAAGAGAGAACCCAAAACAGCAGCCTAATGTCGTCGCTCACATTTTAATCGAGAGACTATCCTTTTTTTATGTTACTGGATTCTTTTTTTCCCACCCTTGTCTTTGCTCTAAAGTCGAACTCCCCCCCCCCCTTAAAATCCCCCAAAGCAGATATTGATGTGCATGTTTCAGTTTTGTACTTTTCTTTGTTTTTATTAAACTGTGTCGGCTGCAGCTTCACCCTTCAGGCTGTGCAGTTTAATCCCTCTAACAGAAATATGACTCCTCAATGTATCGAGTCAAAAGTTTCTCCCGCTCCGTCTGCTCCCTCTCCATCTCCGTCCCTCAGAAATTCTCTCCTTCGTTGCGCCCGCCGCTCCGCCTCTCATTAGACGTGTTGACATTTTCTTGTTTCTCATCATTTCTGCAGAGCATTTGAAGGAGGAGACGAGTTTGTGTGAGAATCTCAGGCGACTGACAGGAAACTCCTCCGTGGCTCTGACATGAAAACAACCCAACGCTGGAAGAAAGAGGGGAGGATGAAACTTTGTGCTTTTTTCTGCTCTGTTGAAAGTTTCTTTTCACGCTCAATAAGAGTGAAAGGCTGCGAACAGATTCTTCTTCTGAGGAGGGAAAAGCAGCCCTGATATTTTTAGCTGCTGCGTGTGCGGGAGAGCAGAGGAAACCTGGTGTTTCTCTCTGCAGATATGATGACTTGAAGCTCTTCAAATACGATGAAAGAAAAGCCACATCATTTAACCTTCTCCACATTAATCTGACATTCTGAAGTGTATGTATAGAGCGCGTTAAAAAACAAGCAGCGTGGACCAAAGTGCTGAACAATAAGATAACATACAGAGACACATTTAACACATCAAGGTAAAGCAAAGACGATAAAGAGACAGACACATTCGACCTTTAGGACCACAAGAAACTAAAGGGGGGGAATGGGGGGGGCGATCTTAAGACCCTGACACACCAAGGAGACTGTCGGCCGTCGGTGAGCGGTCGTCGCCCTAGTTTTTGCGGTGTGTCCTGCTCCGTCGCTACCTGTCAGCACCCCTCTGTCTTTTTTGGCCGATTCGACATGTTGAATCGGTGTCGGTGGTCGGTGAGAGGGATCTCTCTGATTGGCTGTTGGGAGGTTTCATTTATCTCCAGCTCTCGACACAGGTTCAGGAAAGCCCCTTGAGCACGCCGCTGTAGTATCCATGCTTACACCCATTAGTGCGGTCTCGAGATCGGTCTTGGTCTTAAGACCGGTCTCAAGACCGTTTTTTGAAGGTGTCTATCTTGTCTTGGAATCGAACGCACTTTGACTTGGTCTTGTATCGCACTCAGACTGGGCGGAGTCTTGGTTTTAAACCAGTGTACGGTCTAAGTGAGTGACACGCCCCCTAAACACAAGATGAGGATTTTTCAGAGATATTTATGGACTTGGTCTTGTCTCGGAGCTCTCTGCTCTTGGATATGTCCTGGTCTCTGTAAATGTGGTCTTGACAACAACACGACTGCAGCCTCCCTGAGTTGAATAAAGAAAAAGAAAAACGTTCTTGAACTTATGGTAACATGCTTACAATTACAGTTTTCAAACACCTCGTCCTCTTCAGCTTGTGAGCAGGAGTCATTTAGTGTTCATTCAGTTCAAACAACTTTAATGATCAAGGATTATAAAAAGATAAATATAATAATAATAATATAAAGGACAAAAGACAGTGAAACATATCAAACCTAAGGTGGTTTACACATCTGGGTGTAAAGGGGATTAATGATTAGAAATATGGGGCTTAGGTTGACAAACATGTCGGCCTTTTTTCATTGGTAAGTCAACACCCCGTGACCATCTGAACACGTGCTAACAAGCTTACTTTAAACACGTTGAATAAACTTTGAGTAAACAAGTAAGTGTGAGCCGAGTCTCTGGTGTGAAGCCTTTCATCTGCTCTGCTGAGCCCGATTTAAACTCCTGATTCATTTTCTAATTAGAGCCGATTAATGAGATCGTTTTCTTAACGACATTAGAGACGCTGCTGCTGATAGACAGGCGGCTCCGAGGACACACACACACACACAGGTGGTGTCAAAAACGTTAAAGGCTGCAGGAGATTCAGAAACCAAACTGTAACGAGCATTCACATTGTTTCTCCCTCTCTCCTATGAAAACTGAGATAACTGTGATCATGCATATCAAACAGAATATCATGTGTGTGTTTACCTGAGAGAAGTGATATTACCATGTGCGTGCATCCTGTCATCGTGCAGAGACCGATGGCTTTAATTCCAGGATGATTCCTCTGCTCTGTCTACAGCTCTCTGTACACTCTGCAGGTTATTACCAACAAGGCCTGCAGGCAGGGCAATGAACAAAAAAAGACAAACAGAGAAAAAGCGGATCATCTGCAAGTTTCAGTGAGTTTAAAACGCCACTAAATCTCGTTAATGCCTGAAAAAGATATAAAAATGAGCTGATGAAGCAAAATACACTCACATACTCTTACAAGTCTGCAAACAAAAACCTCTGCAACAACTTTAATCAGCTGTTAAAGACTGAACTTTGTGTAGTGGTTGATGTGGAGCATTGAAATATAAGAGATATAAAAGCCTGTACCAGGAGCTGTGTAGCGTGTTCTGACAGGTAAGGTCTGATCTTCCTGATGTTGTACAGGGCAAATCGACATGACCGGGCAATCGAGGCTACTTGAACCTTAAAAGTTAGCTGGTCATCAATCATGACACCCAGGTTCCGGGCAGACTTTGTGGGCATGAGTTTGGTTGTTCCAAGCTGGATATTGATCTGTGGTTACATAGAGGGACTGGCTGGGATGACAAGGAGCTCAGTCTTTGAAAGATTGAGTTGAAGGTGCCATTCATTCATCCATTTAGAGATATCAGAGATGATGTCAGCATGGACTGCCATCTTGTGGAGAAACACCAAACTGCATCTTTCCATAAACTGTAATCCACGTGGTAACACTTTAAATGAAGGACACACTATTCACCGTTAAATAGATGCTTATATACATGCTAATTAGTAGCATACAGCTAAAATTAACAGCTGTTGTCTGTGTGTGTGTGTGTGTGTGTGTGTGTGTGTGTGCAGGTATTCTGCTGCAGCTAACATGATGATGCATCGGTGTGAGTGTTGTCAAGAAGCCGTCACCAGTGAGGAAAAAGTGAAGCTGGAATGCGCAGGTGGCACCATGATGGATCAAACCTTCACCAAAGAGGAGAGCTGGCTGTGCAACAGAGCCGAGTGTGTGTTATGACGCTGATCGACCACCGACCCGACCCTTTCAAGACCCGATTCAAGGCGTAACGTTTCTTGTAGTGTTCATGATTTCAAGCCACACTGCGCTCTTTTATCAGCTTTACAAAATACAAATGTGATGTAAACATTCTTCCTTAAAATCAATAAAAATTAGAATCAGCGGCATTAAAAATGTGGACATTAGTATTATTATTCATTTGAATTTCCCTTGGGATCAATACGCCTGTGTACACATCTGTCAAATCCAGGCGCTGTAGTGTGCTGCGCTGACGGACTGTTTTTATAAACATGTAACACGACATCCCAACTTGTTCCTGATGAGCTGCATCATCAGCATCACATCAGAGCAGACGTTTAAATCTTTGAAATGGATACAAAGAGTTCAGAAAGTGTCTTTAATATCTTTTTTTTTTTTTTTACAGGCTCATGATATCACCATGGTAACGTTTTGTCCTTAATTCATAGAAAACAATTCTTCTAAAGCAACTCGTTAGAATAAACTCATATTCTACTTGATTTGAATTCTTCTGCTCTAAGGAGAGGTGACGGCAGACAAAGTTTTTCTCACATATTTTTTATAAACAAGTTTTGTACATATCAGTTTTAGTTTCTTTCATCCCCACGACAAGATCGGTCCATCCAAAGAACGTACAGCGGGTCAGTCGGTCAGTAAACCAGTCGGTCAGCTGATCAGCTGGCCAGCCTGTCGTTCAGGTAGCTGGACGTCTTGGCGTCCTGCAGCAGCGTTTTGGTGACATCAAACAGATTCTGCTGATAGGCCAGTCGGTAGCGGCTGTACACGTCGTCACAGTGCGTCAGCAGGCGCTTCACGTTGGCAGCGGAGTTACTGGGAGCAGCGTCCAGCCTGAAACAATCAAAATAAACAAACAGAGGTTATAAAAAGACAGAACTCTAACCGCTTATTCACCGTTCAAAACGGTCACAGGAGAACTACAAGATCACAAGAGAACTACAAGATCACAAGAGAACTACAAGATCACAGAAGAACTACAAGATCACAGAAGAACTACAAGATCACAGGAGAACTAAAAGATCACAGGAGAACTACAAGATCACAGGAGAACTACAAGATCACAGGAGAACTACAAGATCACAGAAGAACTACAAGATCACAGGAGAACTACAAGATCACACAAGAACTATAAGATCACAGGAGAACTACAAGATCACAGGAGAACTACAAGATCACAGGAGAACTACAAGATCACAGGAGAACTACAAGATCACATGAGAACCTCAGTATCACAGGAGAACTACAAGATCACAGGATGCAGTAAGATTGAAGCAGCGTTGTAAAAAAAACCTGAAACCAGCTGTCTTACTTTTTGAAAATGTCTTCAAAGAGGCCGGAGGTCAGAGGTCGGTGGCGTTTGAGCTCCTCCAGGTAAACAAAGTCTCCTTTCAGGATCACCTTCTGGTACAGAATCTCTGCCCAGTCCGGACTGTAGCTGTACGCCTCGGACACCACAAACACCTGACGGACAAAGACACAGCCAGTATGAGCGACTTCTCCTATGAGGCCCTTTTGAGGCCTCATCGGTGTCATAAAGATAAGAATAATAATAATAATTTATTTGTGTGCTGCAGAATGAAGAAAACATGATCATGAATATAAAAGACAAGAAAGAGCAGGCAGACTTATCAAGAAACAAGAGGAGCTTTAAGAAGGATGAGTCAGCAAAATGTACAGGCAGCGTGAGGGCTATCATTGGCTGATCGATGTAGAACCAAACTTAAGTCTAAACATGACACACTGTCGTTGTTTAAGCTCATGGCGGCATCACTTTCTCACTCAGGCCGAGTGTGGAGTCGGAGGAGGGCGGAGTCAGATGTTTAAAACAACATGAACAGACCTGGTAGCATCGTGGCAGAGCTGTGACGGTGTTCAGCATCTCTGCAGGGCACAGGTTGACGACACGCACGCCTAACCCGTGGTTCAGGAAGTGCAGCTGAAGAGCGACGAGCTTAGCTGTGCGAACACAACGAGCGGCCTGACGCACACACGAGTCCTGGAAAGACACACACACACACACACACACACACACACACACACACACACACACACAGTATTGACATTGGGTCATATATGTGGTAGAAAAATACATTTTGAAGTTGGTGCCTTCTTGGCCGAGAAAAGGCAGAAAGTGTCTTTTTGGCTCATGTGGATGAAAGACACCAAATCCCAGAATGCACAGCACCGCAGGCCACTCCCACTAAGGTCCTCTATTTCAGAATCGGAATCAGAAATACTTTATTAATGCCAGAGGGAAATTCGATCGTTACAGTTTCTCCAAAATATACAATATAGCAGTAGCGGCCGCAGCAGCCAAAACTGTCTGCAGCAGTCGTTTCGCCGCTTTATTTACATTTTTTCGCCATTACCAGCTTTCTCCATAGAGCCTGTTAGCATAGCTTCCAAGCAATATGGTGGACGTTAAGTTTCGATTCTGGGAGTGAGTTCCCACCCACTGATCTGTGATTGGTCTGTAGCTTCAGTGGTCAAAAATATGAGGAACTAGCGTTGTAGTTTCACCCCGCTAACCGCAACAGCTTCCAGTGACGCAAAGATCGTCATTTTGCGTCACTGGAAGCTCCTTCTCAGACTTAGAAATACAAAGATTTCCCATCTCAGGAGAAAATGAGGGCGGGATGCACGACCATTCAAAAATACTACCAGGTTTCTAATGATAAAAAGCTTCATGCAAATGGGTGAAGTATCCCTTTAAGTACAAACACACAGCCGGTGAATCCTGTGTTTATTGTCAGCTTTCAAACTGGCGCTCCACAAGCTTTACCTACTCAACAGTAAACCCTTGTTTGATTTGACTGCAGGATGATGACCTCATGACGGAGAATGGAGTTAAAAAGTGGCGCCGCCAGCTTGGTCTTCTTCGCCGTGTTTCCCAGCACAGCTTGCATGAAAGGGGTGCTGTGTAATGGTGGCGGTCAGCGTGTTCTACTAGGACGCAGCCAACTTTTTCCTCCAAGCGGGCGGCCCAGGTTCAAATCCAACCTGTGGCTCCTTTCCCGCATGTCATTCCCCACTCCCTCTGTCCCTGATTTCCAACTCTATCCACTGTCCTATCTCTCCATTAAAGGCACAAAAAACCTAAAAAAAGATATCTTAAAAAAAAAAAAAAAAAAAAGTGTGAAAGGTGAGGCTTCAACAAAGTCCACCCGGACGTAAAACGTGATGATGTTTGTGATGAGAAACGAGACTCACTCTGGAACAATATGAGTGACTTTTAGTGGATGCAACAAAACCGGGCTGTTATGGCTGACATGTTACGTTACCCTGACGACCACCTGAACGACCTCCAGCGGTGACCTTTTTGTCTTTCATTATTTCAACCAGAGCAGATCTGAAAAAAAACATGAAGAGGCGTCCAGGTACCTTGGAGAAGCTCTCCGCAGCGTCCTTCAGCAGACCCAACACTTTGACCAGCGAGCTCTTCAGGTCCGGAGTCACGACTGTTAAAGAGACACGTCGACATATCACACGGTCAAAAACAAAGACAAAGAGGAGGGCTTCTGGGTGCATTCTTTCTAAAAATCTAATTTAAAGGGGACATATTCTGAAAAATTTCTACAGTGTTTTTGAACATATATTTGGGTAACCTGAGTGTCTACTGATCCACAAAATGTGAAATAAACCCATCCAGTCCTTTGTTTGTGGTCTGCATAAGTCTTACAACACAGAGAAAAATGCTCCGTTTTAAATGTGCTCTCCTTGTGATGTCACAGTGGGATTCTGGTAAAAAATATAATCCCCTTCCCTCCGCTGGTTTCTCCACCCATGGACTCCACCCCAGCCTAGAAACTTTTGCTCAGGTCTGCGATTTTTATTCTTGCTACAGAGGAGTGATGTCTATCGGGAAAACTCAGGGGGGGCTCACTGCATTTAAAGAGACACACACACCAAAACGGAGCGTTCTGAGAGAGCTGGTTTATACAGGCTCACAAACTTCCTCTGGTGCTTGATTCATGTTATATTTTGACCAAAGCACAGCACAGATGTTTCATTTAGACCACAGGGGACTGTTTGAAAAGGTGGAGAAGGGGGACAATATGTCCTCTTTAAGATTTGTAAGGATCAGCAGGGACCTGGAGCTCGCTCACCCCAGGGCTGAGACTCGATGATCTTGAGCTGCGTTCTAGCCGCCATCTCGTGGTTCTCTCCAATCTCCCTCCTCATGCTGAAACACAGCGCCACCATGTTGTGCTTCTCGCTGTCCGCAGGGAGGCAGCGCTTTATGTAATCCAGCAGAGCTGTCTTCAGGCTGGAGCTCTGAAGAGGCACGGAGGGACGGGGATCAAGATCAAGATCAGGTTAATGGTTGACTTAATAATAAACATTAAAGCATAGTTTGAGTTTTTTATTTTTAGACATCAAACGATTCAAATGTTTGGATCGGGATTAATCACTGAATTTCAAAAAGTTAGAGTTCCCGTCCTGAGGGCTAAAACACCCTCGGCCTCGGGTGGGACTTCTGATACTTCAGCTTTTTGCAACAACAATGGCAACGGAGACATTTCGAGTCTGACTCGTCTTTTGGAGGGAGCAGTTTCCTGATGAGTCAGGTGAGTCATGTCCTGACATCGTCACATGACCGAGGGGAGTAGAAGTTCACTTTTGTTACCTAGCAACAGTGAGCGCTGGTGAGAAGCACTCTGAACTGGAGGTTGTGGGCGCTGCTGTCTGAGGACACGGGCCCTAAAGTTGACAGCCCTATGTTGGCTTCATCTATGAAATACATTCGTATGTGTGTGTGTGTGTGTGTGTGTGTGTGTGTGTGTGTGTGTGTGTGTGTGTGTGTGTGTGTGTGTGTGTGTCCACCTGTCCTCTGTCCGTGTCCACTTTCTTTCTCAGCAGCATCTCGAAGCGATGGTTCTGATGCAGCAGGTCGAAGACGTAAGTCATTTCATTGTACCTGCCGATACCTGTCAGCAGACGCACCTGGGCATGTACGAGCGCACACACACACACACACACACACACACACACACACACACACACACACACACACACACACATCAAACTTTAGTGATGGGCAGACAGAAATTATTTACAAAACAAACAGATTCAGAGAAACACTTTGATCAAGAATGAAGTTTGTGTGTGAGGGGGCGGGGCTTACCAGCAGGCCGTAGTGCTCCCCGGGGGAGAGGTGGGTGTGGCTGAGGTGACGGGCAGCTTGCAGAACTCTGACGATCCCCTCCATGTTACAGGTGAGACTGAAACAGTCGTGAGCCACGATCAGCAGCTCCACGACTTGTGGAAACAGTGGAGAGTCAATAAAAACAATTTGTGCGTGTGTGTGTGTGCGTGTGTGTGTGTGTGTGTGTGTGTGTGTGTGTGTGCCGTACTGCAGTTGAAGTCTCTCAGAGGAACACTGTTGAGGTTCTCCAGCAGTTTGAGTCCCACCAGGTTCGGATCTTCACACAGTTTGATGAGCTGGACCAGAGAGTCCCGCCCATCTGCGGGCCGGAAAACCTGCCTCTCTGCAGACACACACGCGCACACGCACACACACACACACACAGACACACACACACACACACACACACACACACACACACACACAGACACACAGACACAGACACACACACACACACACACACACACACACACACACACACACACACACACACACACACACACACACACACACACACACACACACACACACACACACACACACACACACACACACACACACACGCACACACACACACACACGCACACACACACACACACGCACACACACACAGTTAAGACAAGCTGACTGTCTGTTCTAACCTCCCTGGTGTAGTTAAATAATAAGTAACACTTGCAGCCTGCAGGCGTCCTGTTCTCACCTGGCTGCAGCTCCTGCGTGGAGGCCAGCAGCGCCTGCACCACGGCGGAGGAGACGAGCTGGGCCACAGAGTACGCAGACAGACCCTGAGCTCTGATGAAGGCCTGAGCCTTCCTGAAACGCTCGGGCTGCTCCGAAAGCAGCAGCTTCTCCAGCACCGAGCGAGGTTCTTCCCCACAGATCTGACCGAACGAGCACTGCAGCTCCTGGAAGAAACACAGACACACACCGCAACACAAGACGCTTTAAAGGAGGATTCTGGTGTTTCAGACGTCGACCTCTTCACGATGGACATTCACCATATGGCAGAAAGTAGGAGGAGTCACAGGATATTAAAGGCTAAGGTACCTTTAACCTCTAACAGCTGCATCATAAGCCTCAATTAGGTTTCTGATACCTGCCTCCAGACATCATCATAAGACTTCCTTGGAATATGGTGACTTTGGTGTTTGAACTCAGAGATATCACACCAGAGGGAGTGATGTATTAAATATCAGCACTGCTGTGATTCGCTCGTAAGCTCGAGGCTGCAGGAGACATTTACAATTCAGTCATGAAGCGATCCGATTCCTTCTTTGAGCGCTGTCCGTACCTTGGACAGCTGGTAGAGGCTGAGGACTTGTTTACAGTAGTTGTTTCCATGTCGACACTGATCAACGAGCTTCTGGAGCTGGACCACCACCTCGTCCTCGGGGAGTGGGACCACGACAAAGGAGGAGAGGCTGTTGATGGAGGCAGCTGGAGGAGAGAAAGAGAGAGACATGTAGCTTAGCATGTAGCATGGCGGTCAATTGAAAAGGTTCTAAACCACCTGGACTTGATCGGAGGACGACTCAAGGTGTGCTTTGATATTTTTGTGTCGGTGCACTCAGCTCCTGATGATGAAATCTTTCAGAGTGTCAGTGAGGTGGTGTTTAATATATCTTTGTATAAACTAGAGGTCAGGGTGAATCTTACAGCTGGTGATGCTCTTCTTGGGCGGAGCCTCCGACGCCTCCTCTGGCGCTTCAGGGTTCGGTTCTCCCGAGGCTAGACCCCGGCAGCGCAGCACCACCCACATGTCCGGGTGATGCAGGGAGAAGTAGCGGCAGACCCGGCTGGCTTCATGGATACTTCCTTCATCTAATAACTGACCAATCAGAGCAGCCAGAACCTTCCTCTCCTCTGGACTCAGCGCCTGGTCGACGTTCAGCTCCTCCTGCTCGTCAGGAGGTCCAGGGAGTCCGTCCACGCTCAGACACTCCTCCGTGTTCAGACCTGAGATGTTGGAGAAGGAGATCTCCTTCATGAGCACCGCGTACGTGTTCATTTCAGGCGTGATGGCGGGCGGCGGCAGGTTGAAGACGCTCTCCTTCTCGATGGTGACGGAGAGGACGCGTCGTCTGACCTGGCTCACCCACAGCTTCTTCTCCAGAGCCTTCAGTCTGTCCACAGGAAGTGGGCGGAGCAGAGAGAGCCAGTGCGCGGCGAGGCAGAGCAGCAGGCAGCGCTCCTGGACGTCCAGCAGCTCGCTCTGAGCCTCGGACGAGTCTGCAGGGTCAGTTTCCGTCTGAGACAGGAAGAACTGAGAGGCTGATTCAGCATCAATGCTGTCCGCCTTCAGCTGATCGTTACATCTCCTCCAGAAACTGACTCGAGTGTCCAAACGTCTCCACTGCCGCTTGGACTTCTGGGAGCTCACCTCCTGGAGGAGCTGCATCGGAGACAGAAATGTCAACAACAACGCACACAATCGAGTGGAAATGCATTTTTCTTTTTAAATTCAGACCTGGCTGAGCAGCAGGCGGTGGACGGGCAGTCCGGCTAGCAGGGCGACCTGACGGGCCTGGCTGTAGCGCCCCCTGGCCTGCAGAGCGTCCACTGCAGCCTGGAACTCCTCCTGCTGGACGGAGGGAGAACTGCACTGCAGCAGCCGCGGCGACACGCTGACCTCTGAGCCCTGAAGGAGCTGACTCAGCTGACTCAGCTTCCTGAAGTCTGGACCTGAACACAAACACAGCAGATACAAACACACCTGAGTGACAAATCTAAACTAAATCAACCTGCGCACCTGTCACGAGTCAGCAAGAAATGGAGGTTTTTACAAGTCTTGTGTAGTGTCCTCTGAAAACACAAACCGGGAGATCAGGAGGAGCCCCATAAGGAAAATAAAACGTTGACCATGTTGTTAATCAAACCTGAACATTAGGCCTAATCTGACAGATCACGAGGTGACGCACTCTCAGATCTACAGGAGGTGTACACTCCCTCCCGCCCACTACGTGCTCTGCCAATGAAAGGCGTCTGATCCAACCTTCACAAAACGGGCCTAAGGCGCTAACTAGACTCTTCTCCTCTGTTGCCCCCCGGTGGTGGAATGAACTTCCAAACCCCATTCGATCTGCAGAGTCCCTCTACACCTTTAAGAAAAAGCTAAAGACCCAGCTCTTTCATGAATACCTACTAACTTAATGACGATGGTTTTTGTTTGATAACGATGACTTATAAGATGGTTTCTATACTGATTAGAGCTCTCAAGAACTGCTGTCAATGTTGTGCTTTGCCTCTGGTCACTTCCTGTCAGCACCTGTGTGTCCAATCGGACTCAAAACTGATCGTTTGCTCTTACTGACATTGTTCCCTTTTTTTCTAGATCCTTGCTTGTGTTGTACTTACTCTCTGATGTACGTCGCTTTGGATAAAAGCTAAGTGAATTGTAGAATTGTAGATCTCACCATTGGATTTGAGGAGTTTGTCGACGTCGGCGAGGAGCTGCAGCAGCCTGTGGAGGTCGTACTGGGAGGAGCAGCGCTGCAGCATGGTGAGGAGCAGCACCGAGGCCTGACTTTCCACCCACTGCAGGGGGAGTTCACCAGAGGGCGCTGGGCCGGCGTTTCTGAGCTGAGTACGACGAGGATAATAAAGTTAAACTGTGTTATCACTGGATAATAACTTTCTACTGCAGCTTTAAGGTCCCTGCAGGCTGATTATGAGTGTATAAGATACTGCATCTCTGCACAGAGCCAGAGGGCGGGACTTACAGCGATGAGGGTCCTCTGGAAGTCCAGCAGTTTGGCTTTGGCCTCAGAGAAGTTTCTGTAGTCATAACACAACTCAAACATCATCAGCACCAACACCAGAGGACAGTCCTGAGGGAGACAAGGAGGACATCATGTCTGCCACTTATCTGTGTTCGTTTGTGTTACATATTTTGGGGTCGGAAAGACTTGAAGGAACAGCAACCAAATGCAGAGAAGAGGAGCCAGATCAAAGTAGGGCGCAGACATTGTAACCATACAGCCTGTTGGGATTCTGCTTCTGAAGCATACGGTGGCTGGGAAGTGCAAACAAAATTACAAAGTTTGAAACACTTTTGTAAAGTTTGAGACAAATCTACATTTTGGAAAACAGATTCAAAAGATGAGAAACACTTTTATGAGTGCCCGAGACATGAACACTGGTCATGAGCTATGGGTAGTGACCAAAACAAATGAGCTTCCTCTGGAGGATGTCTGGGCTCAGCCTTAGAGAAAGGGGGAGGAGCTTGGACATGAGGGGGGAACACGGAGTAGAGCCGCTGCTCCGTCACATCCAAAGGACGCAGTTGAGGTGGTTCGACATCTGATTAGGATCCTTGTGATCGCCTCCTGTTTGGAGGTTTTCCGGGCATGCCAAACTGGGAGGAGACCCCGGGGTAGACCCAGAGTTCTCTGGAGGGGTTATATATCCCGTCTGGCCTGGGAACGCCTCAGAGCCCCAGACGAGCTGGTAAACGTTGCTGGGGAGAGGGAAGTCTGTGTTGACTTACTGCGCCTGCTGCTACTGCGACCCGACCTCGGATGAAAATGGACGGATGGATGTAAGTTTGTCTCATAGCTTTGTAAAAGTGTAATTTTGTTTTGCACTTCCCAGCCACCGTAGAAGCAATCTTCAAAAAGTAATTCCAAAATGTGTAGTATCTTTTAGTTATTCAAACCCAAAAAAATTTGAAATAAAATAAAAATAAAAATACTGAAATTCTTCCTTCATGTTGATGTAAAGTGAACGGAAATATTAGGGATTGTTAGCGCTGTACATAGCTTTTCTTATGACATAACGCTTGTAAGACGATCAAAGAGCAGAATATGAACAAGAGAATCAACTGTATGTCCTCCTTTAAATCCCGGTTCACACCTTCAGGACTGAATTAAACTCTCTTCAAACGTCTCTCTGTGATCACGCTACATCTCATGGGTTCTAATCTCTTATTTTTTTACCCTCTGGAAGAGCTGGAAGCCCCGTAGGAGGGGCCTGACGTGGCCCCGCCCCAGCAGAGTCCTCCAGATGATTGACAGGTCATGCAGGGTCCACTCATGGTGCTGCGGGGCTTCGTCCAGGTGGGAGGTGGCTTCATCAGCTGTGACATCATCGACCGATGTCAGCACCCACACGCACATGCATGGCAGCAGCCCGGCCTCCTGTCAATCAAACAAGTTTTAAAGCGATATGAAGCACATGGATCGTGTTTAAGGCTTTAGGGAATAAAAACGGAGGAGAGTTCCGTTCTTTTCAGAGAGTCTTTCTTTTTTCCAGTTTATCCAGCTTTTCCTCTAAATGCCGAAACCATCGAGTTATCATCATCCAAAAGTCTTTCTCTGTAACAGCAGGGATTGTCAGGTGTGTAAACGTGGTTACCTGTTGACATGCAGCGAGTACAGCCAGTGTCGGACAGCGTTGCACCAGCGCCTCCTGCAGCAGGTACCTGCAGGGCGCCTCCTCCTCCTGGCTCTGCAGGAGGACCTGGAACAGCTCCCTGGGGTGCTCCGAGCTCCCAGATGCCCTCTCTGCACTCAGAAACCCTGTCAGCTGGTCCTCAGAGCCCCCGCTCCTCCTCTGACTGTACACCTGCAGGTCCTGAAAGGCCAGACTCAGGTGGGCCTGGAGGGCGGGGCCGAACTCAGATGCTAATGACCTCACCTGCAGGAAGAACCAAATATGGTCGCATTAAAAAGGCTAAACATCCATGAACTGACAGAGTGTCTGTGTATCCATGAGTGTGATCGTGTGTAATATGTCACAGAGTTTTAAAGTGAAGATGGTGGAGGTGTGTGTTCACCTGTTCAGGCGGGAAGTTGTGAAGCTGAACAAACAACAGGAAGTGGATGAACTGTCCGTCAGCAGCGCAGTGGGAGGGGTAAACCGAGCTGAGCTTCAGACTGTGGAGCTGACAGAACTGGACGGGTAACGCCCACTCCTGAGCCGCCTCGTAGGATGACCTGACACACACACACACACACACACACACACACACACACACACACACACACACACACACACACACACACACACACACACACACACACACACACACACACACACACACACACACACACACACACACACACACACACACACACACACACACACACACACACACACACACACAGCATTTTAAAGAGTCCTGTAAGCACCCTTTTTAGAAATGAAGGGTCGCTGGATTGAAAATCTGCAACTGTACTAGTTAATATCTAAGATCATACATGATGCTGGCCCGACCGTCTCTTGAAATGAATGATCTTAAATTAGCCGTGTTGATGAGATTACCTGACGACGCTTTTCTGCTCCAGAATGTGAGTCACTGCAGCCTCTAGGCAGCCAATCAGCTCGTCTGCGGCTTCAGGCTCCGCCTCCGCCATCTTAACACCTTAAGACAAAGAAACACAAAAACAATCAGTGTGTGTGTTGTTGTGTACCCATAGTGTGTAGCAGCAGAGTGTGTGTTGTGTGTATTGTTGTGTACCCAGAGTGTGTAGCTGCTGCGTGGCAGCACAGTGTGTGTTGCATTGGTTCCAGTGCTGCAGGATGGCGTTCATGGCTCTGATGTCGACCCTCATCGTGAGGCTGCAGACTCCCAGCAGCTCACAGAAACAAACGCACGCAGACGCCACAGACGGGACATCGAAACACTGCAGGGCCAACTGGTACACCTGCAGCCACACCTGCTGCAGCCTGACACACAGACACACGCACGCGCACGCACACACACACACACACACACAGTACAGATGTTAACTACAAAAACAACGTTTATTCTTCTCTGCTGAACAGTTGCATTGTAATTCGCCGCACTCACAGAAGCTTGACGTCACAGCAGCCGCTCAGCTGCTGCACGAGGAAGGTGGCGTACGCAAAGGACGGTCGGCCATGACGCAGGTAATACAGGAAGTCGAGATTCTCCACCAGAGCGTACCTGTTGACCAGGTGAGGGCTGGAGAAATGAGGCAGCTCTGTCGTCTCTGGTGAGAAGAGTGCAGTTAAGAAGTGAACGTAAAACACAAATAAATCACGACTACAGTCTGAAAATATCGCTATCCCGCGTTGGGGTTGAAGAGCAATCAAGTGGAGTTACAGGATATGTGTCCTTCAAAGCTCACCTGTGGAGTTGAGCGTGTTTGCTGCCTGCCAGCCGAACAGCCTGGATGGGTCCAGAGGATGGAGCGACTGGAAGACAAGCCAACTGATTAGCTGTCCTTAAACTTTACGTCTCATGTAACACACATATGAGGGCACATTTGTGAGAGGTGCTACCTGACTCCTGTGAGTGAAGTACTTCCCTGATGATATATCTGTGAGGTGTGAGCGTACCTGCAGCAGGTGGTAGACGGAGATGTCAGAGGACGGGCTGTTTCCTCGGGGCCCGGCAGGGAACAGGGCGGCTCTGAGTTTGGGATGAGGGGCCAGCGCCATCTTCAGGAGCTGAGGGTCAACAGTCCTCTCTGATCTGCCCGACCTTTCACCCTGAACAACCACCTGAACACAGGAGGATGGAGGACTGTTGGACATGGAACTTACTCATCCCTTTGGAGTCTGACTAACAGGTACATAAAACCTCCAGTAGATTAGTTCACCATGTCTGCACCATAATCCTTAATGGATCAAAGTATCATTTTAAGAGAATTGGTTGTTCTTTTCCAGAATATCTGCTGGGATGAGAGGTGATGTTTACCTGGTCGATTCCTCCAGGTGCAAACATGACGGCAGCCAGAGCGAGCAGACTGTGTCCCTCTAACAGCAGACTGCTCAGAGACGCCTGGCTGCCTGGTAACAGAACCTGAGCACTGGTTAGAGACGCCTGAAACACCAAACCTGGATCTGGAACAACACAAACAAACACACACACACACACACACACACACACACACACACACAGAGTTTACATCTTTGACCTGATCTCAGGAACAATGAGCTGATGCTGCAGCCGTTGGGTACCTGACAGATCTCTGGTGATCTCCTGGATCTTCACCAGCATCTCAAACCACGGCTGACTCCCAGAGACGCTCTGATTGGTCAACAGGGGGCAGTTTCTGGGCGTCAACCTGCGGAGGACAGACTAAGAATGTATCTGCAGCTACACAGCTTACGTTGTTTTTTTTTGTTTTTTTTGATTCTGACTCAGCTGAAAAACTAGAAAAGAAGCAAACATTTAATAGTTTCCAGCACCTACCTGTAGTGCTCCAGGTAGGAGTAGAGCAGGTACTGCAGGCCGTGCTCCAGGCAGAAGGTGATGAAGAGGCTGTGCAGGTCCAGGCCGAGGGGGGAGCGGTGGTGAGGGATGGGGGGAGAGGCAGACATCACGCCCCCCCCCTGAGCCAACCTCCACAGCAGAAGCTCCAGATCAGACAGCTCCTCCGGGATGAACAGAGCTCTCCTGGAGGAACACACACACAGACATGAACGCACGCACACACCGGGCTTTTCTGTCCACGCCAGGTGGACACCTTAGACGCTTCTTTTTGAACCTGTATCAGATGTTTAACTTCAGGAGGAATCAGGAGCAGTACCTGGCCAGCAGGTCCAGGATGTTCTCCCTCATGTACGAGCTGCACACCGTGTTATTATTAACCAGCTCCGGGGTTAACTCCGGCCACTGGGAGGCGCTGGAGGAGCTGCTGTTCTGGATCCAGTCGACCACCCGGCGCTGGTCGTGGAGGGCGGTCAGGTAACGCCACAACACGGCTGACTCACAGGAAGTCAACTCTGATGAAGAAAGAAAACCACAGAAGAAGAAGAGAAAGGACTCTGTGAGATCTTTGTTGTGGTTTTTAAGGAACAGAAAAGTTTCTCTGCCGTGTTTTCACCTTGGTGTTTCAGTCTGGACAGGAGGACGGCGGTCTGACAGCTCTGGTCCCAGTTTCTCACCCAGTCCAGTCTGAGGTTCCTCCAGAGCCCCCCCTCCTCCTCAGACCTCCTCTGTCTCACCAGCTCCTTCAGGACCTCCTCATCTCTGCCCGCCCCGCTACACACCATCTGAACCGCCCTGAAGAGATGGAGGAGGGGAATATGTGCGGGGTTAGACAGAAGGAGGAGTGATGTGACGCAAGATTTACTTTGTCCCAAAGGAGGTGAGAACTCCCAAACGGAGCTCTTCAGGTCGTATGTGTGGCGTTCTTTTTTTTTTAAACAAGTGGCTCTGAACAAACACGATATCTGTCATGTTCAATAACGTGAAAAATAACAGATCAAAGCAACATTGTGCTCTGCAAAAAAAAAGACTAAAAACACTGCAGTACACATGACAGGCCAGTAGTTGGCGGTGAGCGCTGAGGATTCAAAATGGCTAACACACAAACGTTTGTGTGGACGGACGATGAGGTGGGGTTGTGACCCTACACTACAAAGAGAGAACATTTAGGGAAAATGTTGACACTTCCACAAACAGAACTCAGGAGTCCACCATTGTTGTTGTAGTCCACCTACTCGCTCATGACTATTGACGGCATATTTCCAGTTAACTTTTGAGTTTTCAGGCACTCAGAACACTGATGTTGTGTAAACTAACATTCAGAAAGTGACAGAAGGATACAGCTTCAGTCTGAAGTTGTCGATAAACATGACCTCACATGAAAGAATTGAACAGATTCATCTTGTCAGATTCATTTCGTCTGCACCTGTTTGTTGTGGTTTTTGCAGAGCAGCGGGTTGCAGGCAGTGATCCCAACTTCTCCATCTCTCTTATGAACTCCACACTCTGCATCTCCTCTGCTGGAAAATAACTCCGCCCTGACAGCTCCTCCACCTGCAAAATCAACCAATCAGAGGCCTTAGGAACTTGTACATCAAGAACACATACTTACCTGGTAGATAGATTAATAGTAGTAAACAAAACGATCATTTTTAGTGTGAATATTTGACACAATTCTACTATTATCACTGACATTGAAACCATGAATCTGTATCATGTGTCATTCTTCATTTCTGTGTGCACATCTGGTTGTCTTTATCCATTTCTCTCTCTCTGCCTCGTCCTCTATCCCACATTTTTAGTCGTGGCCACAATGGGTCCGGTTGCTTTAGGTCTGAGGATTCTGCCTACTAGAGGACATTTTTTCCCGCTCATGATGGAGTAATGTTGGCCTTAGATTGGTTAATTGACAAATATAAAACTTCTTAAAGGTCTAAGGGAAGAATGTGAGAGTTTTTGATCCAGTAGGTGTCGCCCTTGAGCTCCAGCATGAAACCAAAACAAACTTCTGTTAGGCCACACCTCCTCCATACTGAAGCCTCCGCTCTCCTCCAGAGACACACCTCCAACCCCACATTCTACAATTCACTTAGCAGACGCTTTTCCATCACGTTCACACCAAGGAGTTAAGTGCAGACGGAGGAAGAAATCTTCCTTAGCTTGACCTGATATCACCTGCGTCCTGCATTGTTGTGTTAGCATGCTAATGTTAGCGCTCTTTAGTTAGCTCGTAGCTTCATATTGCATGAAAACTGACACAGAATGACCGTGATCTAAAAACTCTTACTGACATCCAAATAATCAGTGAGTATGTTCTTCTTCTTCTCTCTAGTTCTTGACTAAAACAGCTTTTATACACAAGGGGAGGAGCCGGCCGTCCCGTCCATGTAAACACGGCTCTGACAACAACACAGCCAGCGGGACTCGAGCTTCTCCCTCATTGTAGACAGTCATGACTCAGAGACACATTTACACAGGATAGACTGGACAGCATATTCCTCCTGTAGCCGATATCAGCAGCCACGTTTCATAACCTCTCTTCCTGCAGGACGCAGGACTTTGGATTAAGAAATCCAAATTAAGGTTATTTCTTTACCAAGAAACAAAGGAACTGATGAATGATTTAAGTCTCCCTCTCAGACAGGCTCTGGAGGACAGGATATTATGAACTTTTACAACACCTTGAATAAACAACCAAGCGGAAACAGAACACTCTGCTATCTACGAATTGACCCCAAAGACATGAACTATGACCGAAACCAGTCTCTGCAAAGTCGTAAAAATTGACCATCTGTTGAAGGACTGCTGAAGGACTAATTAAACCACAGCGTTCAATTCTGCATCAAATGAACATTTATGTCTTTCTTCATCTAGATATTTGTAATTGTCACATTGAACGTATTGCAATCATCTTTTTAAACTCAAAATCTGATGTTCAGAATAGGAATAAGAGTTATAATAGTTTTAATAGGAATTTGACGTGGAGCGCTATTGCCATCTAGTGTTAGAATTACCATGAATACGTAACCTTCATAATTATACATTTAGACGTGTTATAAAGCATACTCTTTGATATTAGCTATAGAAGGTGTTATTTAAAGACACCAATTTCTTTTCCTACTTTATTAATATGTCTTATTAAGAATGCTGACTGTATAACATGGTTTTGTTCACCTACAGGCTGGGATTAACTGAGGATGTTCCCAGATGGTGTGATTTTCATCTCAACATGAATCTGATAGAAATGTTTGTCTAAATATATGACGTGAACCTACATCAACGTGGATCTGATAGAAATAATATTGAAATTAATGTATGGTGATGTATATATGTTTAGATTCTTATTCTTAATCTTATTGAGTAAACGATTTAAACAATTGTCCTCCGGTCAGAGTGGGAGTGACCCTTCTCCTGCAGAGCTCCCTCCTTCTCCCGCAGCTGATAAGAGTTCACACTCAGCTCAGATCTCAGTTTGCTCAGTTTGTAGTTTTCAGTTAGTTTAAAGTTTTCAAGAGCTTCAGCTTCTTGCTCGCTTCTCTTCGGACTTCGGTCCGAATCACTTCTTTTAAGTTTGTGCCGTAGAGACGAGTCTCTGCTGAACTTTTATTTTCAACGCACATTTTTGGAAACATCAATTCTTTCTGGCTCAAGCAAGGCTTTTGAACTTTCTTCTCCAAAGTCTTTGCTCTTCAATTTTGAACGCCAATTCCTTAGTTTGGATTCATCGAGATGGCCATCAGGTTAATCTGAATTGGAAATCGACGTATCAAAAGACTCTTTAATATTTTTTCCTGTTGGATCTACTTGGAGCTTCTGAGACGACGGCTGAACCGACGTACAATCTCCATCCCAGCTGCACACTCCGACCAAGTTGTTAAGGTATCTAATCTGGCCCGTGGAACTCTCTGGGCCTGAAAAGAACCGCTTGCCAGAAACTGAAACACGGGACCAGCCGGCGGAGTTCAATCGAACACATCTCACAGTAAGACTGTTGGTTCTGCAGTGGGTGTTGAGAGAGATTAAGTCGTGAGTCGTGTCTATTCAGAGCCCTCCTTTAATCCAAATAGAATCCCAAAATTAATTTATCAACTTTTTCCCTTTTTGATCATTTTCTGATTAAGTCATTCAAACAGTACCGCGTCTTATCTCATTACTAAATATATAATGTCACCATACATTATAATTGCATTATCCTGATCATAATAATCATATTCTTTATCTGTTTCATCTATACCTTATTGTTTACCCCTTTTTATATTAAATTTTACACATAAAATTCAGGACTTTGTCTGTGTGTTTTCTTGTTTAACATTTCCAGAACTTACTTCTTTCAAGATATGAAACTGACTGATTAATTAATTACCATTAAAGTTATTTTTTTCCTTTAACAGGAAGTGGTGCCCCTTCTAAAGCCGAGGTTAAATAAAGATATAACATCTTAATAAATGAATTACGCTACACTCCTTTAAACTGTCCGCAACAAAGAAAAAAAAAGTAAATCAAAAAGATGAATGAGAGTGACGGACTCACCACAAACTCTCGGAGGTGTTTGTCGTCGGTGTAGAGACAGATACTGTGCAGCTGCTTCTTCACACTGAAACCCTGAAAACACAAAAAGATAGTTTAATAGTTATTTATGTACAAGTTATACAGACCCTTATATGATATTAAACAGATTGTTATCTACGTATCTGTCGCCTTGTTTGATTGACTGATATGTTCATTTCAATAAATTAAAGGGATACTTCACCCGTTGAAACATGAATCTGTATTGACATTGGGTCATATATGTAGTAGAAATGTGAAGTAAATTTTGAAGTTGGTGCCTTCTTGGCCGAGAAAAGGCAGAAAGTGTCTTTTTGGCTCATGTTGATGAAAGACACCAAATCCCAGAATGCACAGCACCGCAGAGACGGCTGCTGCCAACAGGCCGGACTGTCGCGGCCAGCTCGCGGCGGCCAGCTCCCGGCAGCCGCAGCAGCCAAAACACAACACCGGCCTGTCGGCAGCAACCGTCTCGCCACTATATTTATATTTTTTCGCCATTATCAGCTTTCTCCATAGAGCCTGTTAGCATAGCTTCCAAGCAATATGGCGGACGTTAAGTTTCGATTCTGGGAGTGAGTTCCCACCCACTGATCTGTGATTGGTCTGTAGCTTCAGTGGTTGAAAATACACAGATTTCCCATCTCAGGGGAAAATGAGGGCGGGATGCACGACCATTCAAAAATACTACCAGGTTTCTAATGATACAAAGCTTAATGCAAATGGGTGAAGTATCCCTTTAAATTTAACATTCAGGGCGAGCGTGTTTATAAAACATCTCGTCGACGTCTTTGAGTGACGGCTCTGACCATGTTGGTGAGCAGTGTGTTGGCGGTCTGCAGGTCTCGGTGCTGCAGGCAGGAGAACACCTGACGTAGACCCTCCATCTTCAGAGCCGACAGACGCTGCTCCGGACGGCCGTGCCTCCGCAGGGCGACTTGGGCTCGGGGGATCTGATTGGTCAGGATGGACTCACGGACCACTTCCTGCAACACACACACACAGAGGAAACATTATGAGACATTTGAGGATACTCAAGATATAATCCTGATATTATATTTAGGAAAAACAAAAGGTTAAACATGGAACCTCTGTGGGCAGCAGCTCCCACTCGTCTCTCTGTGCCTCCTCCTGAGCCGGATCAGCGGAGTGGGTACTAGAGGTGTCGGCCCCTGCAGGCCACGGGAATCTCTTCATGTAGCCCCTCAGTTCTGTGACATAACGATCCAGAATGTCCACGCAGCTCTGCACGCCGGCGTCCTCGTCTGCAGACACAACGGAGCAGATTTAAGGAGGACGACCTTTGAAGGGTTTAAAGGTCAAGTCTTGGAAAAGGATTTTAAACTCTGCAGCCAGTATGTCCTCCTTCTAACTTTAGATTCTGGATTCTGGAATGCTCTGGATTTGTTTGGACCAGAGAAGGTAGGTGGTTTTAAGGCTCCCCCACACGGCCGTTTTGGACGCCCCTCAGTTTGCCAGATATGAGAGCAGTTATCAGGTCAAACCAACAGGTGGATGGAAGCAGGCAAGAGAAGTGGTTCAGATAGAAGTGATTGTACCCGACCTAAAAAGCCTCTGCATGTTTCTAATAAGCTCCACGAGCAGAAACGTGCTCAAACTAGGATCAATATTGGAGATGCTTTTGAAAAATGGAGAGAGGTTAGAACACAGAAAGGTTTACAGACCGATGCAGAGCTGGATAAACACTGAAGCTTCAGTGTCCACCACATGGCAACCTGTGTGAGCATCGACTCTAGAGAGAAGGGGGCGGGAGGAGACAGCTCTCTGTAATGTTTTGAATTTGGACTGCAGTACCATTTTAAACACTAGGTGTCAGAGTTACATACTGCTCCTTTAAAGTTAGTTTCGCTCCACAATACTGGCATCACTGTTCGACACTAGCTGGTGGCTACAAAAATACAAACCCTTCCCTCCTCTCTAGCTCCACCCCTTCATCCAAATATGGTCACTTCTTACTCCAAAGGAAAAAAATCACAAAAGCCCAAATGCCAAACTGGAGACTTCTTAACGTGGTCGGCTTCTCCGTCCAATTCTTAAAAAACAGCATATGCTTAGAACATAAGTGTGTGTGTGTGTGTGTGTGTGTGTGTGTGATTCCTTACAGTGTGTGTTGGACAGGACAGAGCGGATCTGTGTGTTGACGAAGCTCAATGTGATGTTGAGCAGCTGTTCAGAGAACTGTCTGCTCTGAGCTTCGCTGTTTGAATCTCTGACGGCCGAACACAGGAGGTCCAACGCGGGACACAACTGCTGCACACCTGCACACACACACACACACACACACACACACACACACACACACACACACACACACACACACAAAGAAACACACACATTAGCAACATGAAGTTCATACACAACAGGAAGTACAACATAGATTACATTTATAAACAAGAGCATCGATGAAACTACAGTTATTTGAAAAAACTGTGTTGCACAAAGACTACACCTCTGAGCAGTTAACCTGTTACCATGACAACTCAGAATCAGAATCGGGTTTATTGCCAAGTACAATTACACATACAAGGAATTTGACTTGGTGTATTGGTGCTAAGCAATTAACAGTGAAATAAAGCAGAACTAGCAACAAATTAAATAATACAGTATAAGAAGCTATTACCATATATATAATAGAATTTAAAAATGTAAAATGTAAAATATAAAAAATAAAAAATGTACAAAAGGTGCTACGTAGGAGCTGTTCAGTGGACTATGAGAAAAAATCTTAATGTGTGTAACTACTCACAGAGTGCATGTAAGGAAGATACATTTTTAAAGTCCAGTGGGCGTTAATGTAACGCATAAAGAAGAGTTCAGCATTCACATTACTTTATGTTTTACTGACTGTGGGGCTGATGAGAGTCTGGGTTATGTGGGAGGAGGGGGGGGGGGGGGGGGGGGGGGGGGCAGGGACACTGTTCATCAGGCTGACAGCAGAGGGGAAGAAACTGTTGTTGTGGCGAGAGGTTTTGGTCTTGATGGACCGCAGTCCCTTACCAGAGGGGAGGGTCTCAAACAGTCCATGTGCGGGGTGAGAGGGGTCGGCCACAATCTTACCTGCACGCCTCAGGGTCCTGGAGGTGTACAGGTCGTGGAGAGATGACAGGTTGCAGCCAATCACCTTCTCAGCAGAGCGGATGATGCGCTGCAGCCTGCACTTGTCCTTTGCTGTGGCTGCAGCGTACCAGACTGTGATGGAGGAGGAGAGGATGGGCTCGATGATGGCAGCGTAGAAGTGAACCATCATGGTCTTTGGCAGGTTGAACTTCTTCAGCTGCCGCAGGAAGTACATCCTCTGCTGTCCTTTCTTGATGAGGGAGGTGATGTTCAGCTCCCACTTGAGGTCCTGGGTGATGATGGTCCCCAGGAAGCGGAAAGACTCCACAGTAGATACCGTGGATTCATTGATGGTGATGGGGCTGGGGGCGGCTGAATTTTTCCTAAAGTCCACAACCATCTCCACTGTCTTCAGAGCGTTAAGCTCTAGATTGATTTCGCCGCACCAGGTCACCAGATGGTCAGCCTCCCACCTGTAGGCAGACTCATCCCCACCAGAGATGAGTCCAAGGTACAGTTGTTGGTGTACAGGGAGAAGAGCAGAGGAGAAAGAACGCAGCCTTGAGGGGAGCCAGTGCTGATAGTCCTGCTGTCCGAGACATTCTTCCCCAGCTTCACCTTCTGTCAGACAGGAAGTCTGTGATCCACCCGCACGTTCAGCTGTGAGAGTTTGTCCTGGAACAGAGCTGGGATTATTGTATTGAAAGCAGGGCTGAAATCCACAAACAGGATCCCGGCGTAGGTTCCTGCTGAGTCCAGATGCTTGAGGATGAGGTGGACGGCCAGGTTGACAGCGTCATCCACAGACCTGTTGGCCCTGTAGGCGAACTGCAGGGGGTCCAGGAGAGGGTCTGTGATGTCTTTGAGGTGGGAGAGCACAAGGCGCTCAAAAGAGGTCAGGGCGACGGGTCTGAAGTCATTAAGTCCTGTGGTCCTTGGGCTTTTTGGGGACAGGGATGATGGTGGAGGACTTGAAGCAGGCTGGCACATGTCATGTCTCCAATGAGCTGTTAAAAATGTCTATTAAGAATGGAGACAGCTGATCAGCACAGTGCTTCAGGGTGGAGGGAGAGACAGAGTCTGGTCCAGCTGCTTTGCGGGGGGTTCTGTCTCTTAAAGATCTTATTAACACCAACAAGAGGTGTCGCTGGGGTGTGGGGGAGAGGGCTGTCGTTGAGGGTCCTGAATCCCTGCTGTGACAGTGGAGTCGTTGGTTTCCGGGCTGTCCCATTGTCTTTCAAAGCGACAGCAGAACTCGTTCAGGTTGTTGGCCAAACTAATTATTATCTAAAATAGCTGTAACTGTCTTTAGTAATCAGTCGTGTACTTACAGTCCGTCAGGCTCAGCGTGGAGGTGGCTGGCTGATCGGCTGCAGGGTTCAGGATGTTTTCTTTACTCTTCAGGTAGAAATCCACCGTGTCCAGCTGACGGTTCTTCAGTCCAGCCTGACCAGAAGACATTCAGGTGGGTTAACACATTTCTCATTTTCTAATGCGTTAACCATGAGAGAGTGTTGTTTCTTACCTGCAGAGCGTGGATGGGGATGGAGCAGCGCCCCCAGCTGTTCAGGTGACACACTGCGTCCACAGTTGCGGCACTGCCGAACAACATCAACCTGCTGAGCAAATCCTGCTGAGAGACCGAGAACAAGACGAGGAACACGCCGGCCTCTGCGGACAGACGGACAGAAAGAGTTTCATTTCACCCTGCCGACATATCAATATCGTCAATATTCCTCCCTAGTGGGGTCAAGTAGTGTTTTGTGGGCGGAGCTAAACTGATGGCAGACAGTAAGTCCACAATTCAACAACAAAATACTCTGCTGAAGAAACACTTCAGTCCTACTCAGAGCGCCGTTTCAAGGCACGTTAATGACGCCCCGTGTGACGTTACGCCTTCAACCTGAATGTCCCGCAGGCGTTATGGGCGGACCAAACGTCCTACCGCCTTCTGAAGTAGTAACAGAGGCGTTACAGAGGGGAGACGGTTTCAGCTAAGCCAGCGGGGGAACGCAGCGCTGTGTGTGTGTGCATGACTGACTGTGTGTGTATGTGGAGCTCCCGCTGGGCCGTGCTTCTGCAACGCCGAAATGAAAAGTGACCACCTCACTAATATTACGCTCATGCAGAATAAGTTTGAATGCAGACGTGATGACCACTGCGGCACTTTTGCGAAAAAAGCATTTATGTTAAATTGCAGCAGTAAACGTTAGCGGGAGATGCTGATGATGTTGACTGTGTCAGTGGTCGACTCACTCTTCAGCAGCAGTCTGTGCTGTCTCTCTCCACAGTGCTCGATCGGGGCCGCCTCGCCCTCCGCATTGTGGTAGCTCACACTCCCGGACTCTAAATCCCATAAGACCACTGTGGGCTGTCTGTTCCCAGGTGAGACGAAGGTCAGCTGGGCAGAGAACTCCGTCACGGTCAGCAGAGACGGAGAGGACGACTCGGCGACGGATAAATCTGCCGTAATCCCACCAGGAGGCGCTCTGCTGTGGCCCGAGGACGGAGCCGGGTGGGACTCCAGGTTGGGGAGGAAGGAGGACCAGGAGCTGCCAACAGGGTGGAGGGGGGAGGAGGAGGGAGAGGGAGCTACTACCTGCTGGGCTCTGCTGTGCATGGAGGCCAGACGAGCCTCCCAGGAGCTAAAAAGAGAGGTCAAAATGAAAGGTCAGAGGTCAAACTAAAGGTCAGAGGTCAAACTAAAGGTCAGAGGTCAAACTTCAAGCAGAATATAATATATATGACAGTTAATGGACAGTGTGTACATTCTGCCACCAGGGGGCTCTGTGTTGGTCTTTAGTTTACCGGTCAGCACTGAAGTCTGACCCGAGGGCGGAGAGGCTGCAGTCGGAGCTCGACAGGCTGTCCTGGTCCCAGGGGTGCTGGGGCCTGAGAGGAGGGCGAGAGAGGGGGGCAGCACACAGTAGGTGGTCTGGATACATCCTGGAAGACACAAACATTAAACTGAAGTTTGTTTTCCTCTCTCTCGGGTCTAACGAGCATGATGAACTCTCAGATGAGTCTCCGTGGGAGGCGGTTAAATGCTCTGATCTGATGCGCGATCGTGGAGCGAATTGGTTTATTTCTCCTCGAGCCGAGTCAAAAAACATTCTCAGAAAATGACACTAGATCAGATAAGAGATGCATCTGGCAGAAAAAGGCAAAACAGACAGGCGATGTATCTCTTCAATCAGGAGTTAAATTGCTCAGTGGGCAGAAAGATCCACATTCATACCGAGTGAGATGTTCAATTGTTTGATTAGCTGCCATTTCATGCATCCAAACACTGGTGCATGAAATAAAAAGGTCAAAATGAAGAAAAAGAAGAGAGAAGAGAAAAGAAGACTTTTCTTGCACATGTTCCTGTCGTTGTACCTGAAGTAGTGGTTGAGGTCAACGGCGACGGCCGTGTGAGTCTGAGTGACGGCTACAGCTGTGCTGAGATCAGCTGACACCTGGAGGAGGCAGAAGCACGAAGAGGAGGAGAGCGAGGAGAAGGAGGAGATGAGGTCGTCCTCTGCAGCGCCAGAGCTCAGGTAAGCCGGGAGGTCGACGGTGGCCAGCAGGCGGCCATCGGTGAGGTCACACACAGCTGGAGGACGGAGTTAAAGAAGAGCAGACACAGTGACGCATAGTGTCACTCAGTTTTTAGAGCAGGCGTTTAGTGCATTTTATAACTCGGAAACTCGTTGTCCCGATGTGTCCGACACCACATGAATGTACCATTAGTCCTCCAAGATGGCGGCCCAGGTTCCAGACCGGCCTGTGGCTCCTTCTAAATTTCCTGCTCTATTGACTGTCCTTTCAAAATAAAGGCACACCAAAAAATGTAACCATAAAAAAATAATCGTCTGTGTTTTATCGTACTTTCAGTTTTAGCTTTTTGTTTGTATTAAGTATAGATATTTTTATGTAATTATTGTCAGTATAGTTTTGTGTCGTCTAGGTAACGTCTGGCTGGTTTAGGTTTAGTTACTATAAGTACGTTCATACGGTCTTAGCGGTAGAAACAACGATATCATATTAAGACTCGCTCAGTGAGGATACATATGATTCCCGTGCTGCTGAGGATGAACAGGGTTTCTCTGCAGACACAGTGATGGACGGCCGTGTGTCCGTCTCTGTCCGTCTGGATTCTGCAGCAGGATAACGTCCGCAGCTCCTCCTCCGTCTGATTACACTGCAGCTGCAGCAGCCAATCAGAGTTCAGCAGCAGGCAGCAGCGACCCGCAGCAAACGACAAAATCTGCACCGACTGCAGCTCACACACACCTGAACATGAAGACAAAGTCAGTGTTAGAATATCTATAAATAAAACTTGCATAGAAAGGGTCAGTCATCCATTTCTGTATGGGGTCCGACCCTGATGATGGCGGTCTCTGTCCTCACCGTGGTCGTGCTCTCTGGCGGTCTGCAGCAGGCGGTCTGCAGGACATTCACACACACAGAGCAGAGAGACCGAGGTCGATCGTTCTGCTTCCGCCTCCAGAAGCTTCAGATCAAACTGAGACCCGACACTCAGCAGTCTGAAGCTGCTGACGCCACGCCCGTGGACGACCACCTCCTCCCAGACGAAGCTGGAAAGAAAACCAGCATCATGACAGGTTTCAGTTCTGGTGGGAAACTACTTTATTTTAAAAATCCACAGTAAGGGAGAAGTACCTGGGCTGTAAAAAAGGAAAGATCTTCATTCATATTTTTACCAAAAGAGAGAGCACTTCTCACATGTTATTGTATCGTATCTTATGGTATCGCATCGTACAGCATTGCATCGTATAATATGGCATCGCTGCACAACGCAACACATTGCATTGCATCCTATTGAGATTGCATTGCATATTATATTATGTAGGATTTTTTTTGATAACTTTCGATATAATCTTTCATTAAAATAACAGTGAAGTTGTCTTTTCAAAACATGAATATAATCGATAAGTGTCGAAAATGTTGTTAAACTTCCTGCACTTCAGTACGAGTTTGATGAATTTTATCCACTGTAAGACACTTTCCCGATACATTTAATGACTCTATTTATCTGGGATGTTGTTCAGAATAAATAAAAACAATCTAAAAACGTGGCAGACTGAGGAGGACTCACTCCGTGTAGCAGCCGTCCACTGCGGCCGGAGGGGCCTCTCTGTCGGCCGGGTCCCACACCACCAGCCGGCCCTGGACCTCCAGACACCCGAGCAGGGAGCCTCCAGGAGCCAGCTCGGCTTTGAGGACGTCCGCGACCTTTCCACAGTGCTGGTTCTCCGGGATCACACACACCTCTATGGAGTCCTTCTCCATCCGAGGAGCCACCTCCAACATCTTTACGCGTTAGATTGAGGACTATTTAATCTGGCGGAGGGTTACACAGCTCGCTAAGGAGACATTTTTATATCAAAACATTCAATTTCACTCATCAAAATAAAGAGTACAAAGACAGCAGAGCAGGAACTGTCATGTCAACAGCAGCTGACACCAGGTGGTCACATGCCCTGTTTCCCCCTGTCAGCTGACCCAGGTTGACCAATAGGAAGATGACACACAAGTCCGCTTAATCGAGTGACGAACAGAAAGTAAGACCTTTTTTTAAACAGGTTTTTAACAATAACTTGACTCCAACAGGTTACTTGTGCAGTTCACCTAACGGCCATACGGTGTCGCTACAAACGCAGTATTTTTGAAAGTTACATATAGCCCCTTTAATATCTTGTGAGTGTTGTGATTTTTTTCATCATCAATCGACAATTTCAGTTATCCTCAATTGTATTTACTATTTTATTTATACTTTTTTTGTTTACATAATTACTGAATCTTTAATGCGATGTCATGATATCATGTATTTTTCTGTCTTTATTGATCATGAAATCAAATATGAACATACCAAGCATATCCAGCATTTTCAAAATAAAATCAATTATCAATAATCAGTGTCACAAAAATACGGAAGAGGATAAGCGCCACGCTTGAGAAATAAATTATGAGAGTCACTGACAATAAGCACTTCAAAAATTCTCGACAGCACACTATCATTCAAATCCCATATCAATAACATTACCCGGTCTGCATACTTCCACTTACGAAACATCAACCATCTCCGCCCCTCCCTCACCCCCCATACTGCCTCCATCCTTGTCCACAGCCTTGTCACCTCCCGTATTGATTATTGTAATTTTCTCCTCTTCGGCCTACCTCATAAGTCCCTCCATAAGCTCCAACTGGTTCAAAACTCTGCTGCCCGTATTGTCACCAAAACCCCCTCATACCATCACACCCCCATCCTACAGCAACTCCACTGGCTCCCGTTGAAGCAAAGAATCATCTTCAAACTCCTCCTGTACACCTTCAAGGCCATCCACAACCTCGCCCCTCCATATCTGTCTGACCTCCTTCACATCGCCACTTCAGCCTGCTCCCTCAGCTCCTCCTCCTCCATCCACCTCACCGTGCCCTCTGCCCGCCTCATCACCATGGGGGACAGAGCTTTCAGCTGCTCTGCTCCCCAGCTCTTGAACTCTCTGCCACCTGACATACGCAACATCGACTCTCTCCCCATCTTCAAATCCAGACTCAAAACCCATCTGTTCAAGATCGCCTACTCACTCTAACAGTTTAACTGTAATTACATTGTCCTACATTTCATTTCTTTTATTGTATGCTGTTTTTATCCATCGCTGTTTTTAAAATGTTGATTGTTGTACAGTGTCCTTGTGTGTCCTGAAAGGCGCTTATAAATAAAATGTATCATTATTATTATTAAAAATAAAGTTAAAATGTCCAGAACTAATTCAAAATGCTGAGGTAAAGGTTGAAATTTCAAAAATTAAGCTGAAATACAATTTCATAAAATGATGACAATGACTAATCAGGCTGTAAACATGATAATCTCTGCTGCAAAAACAGTCTTCTTTAAATGGGTGTGTATGTGACTTCCGAGGTTCCTGGAGCCAGCCTCTAGAGGACACTCAACGAACTTCAGGATTTTCCACTTCCGCATTGGTTTAATTTGTCAAGACTGGAGGTCGCTGCCTGGTGTGACCATATTCCTCTTCCGCATAAAAAAAGTTTAAAACGGCTCCAATAAATTCATAGTTTGATTAGTGATCGATTGCTTTTGCCTGAATACAGAGGCGGAAGTGAGACGAACAGGCTGCCACAGAGCGCTGATCTTCACACAGTTTCTCTCTCACACTGAACGCTCATTTTCCCTGCATACAGTTAGAGATCTGCGGAAGCTGCTCGCGCTGCTCTCCGCGTGCACAAACTGAGTCTGTGGTGTTTTCTGTCAAAGTCACTTCAGTCGATTCTACGTTTTAACAATGGCGCAACAGTGAGCAGTGTTTTGACCCTAACTGTCACCAAGGTTTTACAGTTTTCCGGACTTGTGGACGCCAGGAATGTCCTGAAGACTGAAAAGATGGAGGAGAAAGCGCTAGAGGTTTACGGTGAGTCAGGACTAATAATGTCTAAAACCCTTTAATAAGATATTATTAATAGGCTTAACATTACCGCTGTTATCGACTCAGACTTCGAGTTTGAAAGCAACTTCATCAACCAAACCTCATTCAATAATATATAATATTCAAAACAACATACAGAGTTTAGAGAGTCACTGATAACTGTCATGATAAACAAACGGCGCCAAACGGTGATACATTTTACACATTTGACACGTTAAATAGCAGATATGTGAATAATTCACTCGCCGAACTTTTGCTGTATAATTAATAAAGAGCTTCAGAGAGTTGTTATGTAGTAACAGGTTATTACAGGAAGCCACTATTGAAATTCAAGTTAATTGTGACTTTTTAAAAATGGAGTTTGGTGTGGTTGTGGATACCCGGATGAGTACTGCATCAAAACTTCAGAGTTTTTATGTAGTATCAGGTTATAATAGGAAGCCACCATTCACATTTAAAGGGGACATATTCTGAAAAATCCATTTCTTCAGTGTTTTTGAACATATATTTGGTAACCTGAGTGTCTACAGACCCAAACAATATGAAATAAACCCATCCAGTCCTTTGTTTGTGGTCTGTATAAGTCTTACTACACAGAGAAAAATGCTTCAAAATCTGCTCTCCTTGTGATGTCACAGTGGGATTCTGGTAAAAAAAAAAAAAAAAACCCCTCCCCTGGTATCTCCACCCATGGACTCCATCCCCAGCCTAGAACAAAACTTTTGAGCAGGTCGGCCATTTTTATTCTCTCTACAGAGGAGTGATGTCTACCGGGAAAACTCAGGGGGGGCTCATTGAATTTAAAGAGACACACACACCAAAACGGAGCGTTCTGAGAGAGCTGGTTTATACAGGCTCACAAACCTCCTCTGGTGCTTGATTCATGTTATATTTTGACCAAAGCACAGCACAGATGTTTCATTAAGACCACAGGGGACTGTTTGAAAAGGGGGAGAAGGGGAAGAATATGTCCTCTTTAAGTTAAAGGTGCACTGTGTAGATTTGGTAGTGAAATTTGAAAGTTGGAGAAGGGAAAATGATTTGCTATATTTTCTGAACTAAATACACAAAATTAATTCAAAGGAAAAATGGGTCCCTGGATCTCTGTTTGGAGCTATAAAACTACCAGGAGAGTTATGGTGTCACCATAACATCTCGCTTAGCATTTTATCTTCAGACAGTTACAGTGAAATGTTACTCTGAGGAAAGTTTGTGTATGTATAGATTTATGAACAAATACCACATGATCTGTACACTTCTCCAACTTTCACATTTAACACTCCATAGTGCACCTGTTAAATTGTGATTTAAAAAAAAAAATGGTTTCAGGCGTTCTTCAAACCGATTTGTAACTACTCAGACTCCATTTTAGTTCTCGTAAACAACACAACACCTCGTTTTTCTCTCCTCTTTCAGATGTGATCCGATCAATCCGGGACCCAGAGAAGCCCAACACCCTGGAGGAGCTGGACGTGGTAACGGAGAAATGTGTGGAGGTCCAGGACCTCGGAGATGACGAGTACCTCATCATCATCAAGTTTTCTCCCACCGTGCCTCACTGCTCTCTGGCGACGCTGATCGGTGAGTCTCTCAGCTGATCAAACAACAGTAGAATCTGCATTTCATCATCAGAGGTTATAGCTGTACTTTTGTGCAGGTTACATAAGGAATGAACATGTGCTTATATCATCAGAGATCATTAAAATATATCAAATATAACTTTGTAAATTAAACTGACTAAATTAAACAATCAATACAGAGCATATAAGAATCAGTGCTGTGTCAAAAACAAGCGGCAACCTCCGCTGTTGAAACATGAAGCCAATGCTGAAGTGTAAAATCCTGCAGTTCCGTGAGTGTCCACTAGAGGCTGGCTGCAGAAGCACAGGAAGTGACATACACACCCATTCTAAAAAGCCTGTTTTTACAGCAGAGATTAACATGTTTACAGCCTGGTTCAAAAAAACAAAAGGGCTGATTAGCTCATGTCTCGATCGACACACACTGTACGGGGGGTGAATGTTTTGATGACTCATCAGTTTTGATTTGATGAAGGATAAGAGTTATTCACAATAAGGCGTGTAGCTGACCTTATTGACAGGTGGGCGCGGTGTAACGGTTTGTCAGGATGTTTAAAACCCACCTCAGCTCCAGCTCTCAGCCTGTTGTTAGGTTGACTGAAAGTTAGACTGAGACTGGAGCCTCTAGTGGACACTTGAGGAACTGCAGGATTGTGCACTACAACGTTTTGCTTAATTATCAACACCAGAGGTCGCCGCTTGGCTATAACCGAGGATTTTTGTCATCATCCTTAAACTTTTTCTTTCAATCACTGGTTAAAAAAAAACTTTATTAAATGCCAGTCACACTGTTTTGTGTTCCCTTAACGAGGTTTGACTTTTCAGCTTGTTCCTGTTGACGGCTGATCGATCGAATCTTTCAGAGAAAACGAGTTCAGTTTGTAGATCACAGAGTCCGACTCCTGCTGTAATTACACAACACCATGAAGAAGAAGAAAACATTTATGCGTACAAAGAACTCATTGACGTTGTAACTTTTCCTTCAGGGAGAGATGAGCCAAACGCAGGAGGATCAATGTGACACACACACACACACACACACACACACACACACACACACACACACACACACACACACACACACACACAGTAAACTAGGTCCATTAGCAGCAGCCAGTCTCTGCTGCTTTGTCTTCCTGGCTCACAGTGCAGTGACTCACACACATTATACGACTGTCACTGGATTCCAACAGGCTTTAATTACTAACATTTTCACTCGCTTTTTCAAAACCCACGGCCCATGACGAGGACTTATAAAGAGCGAGCAGGTCGGGAGTTGTAAACATGTGTCACGTACTAACGACCGCGTTGATTTATTTTTCTACGTCTCAGAGATCGTGCCCCAAAGTCACCGCAGAATAATATCCCTTTAGGTTATGACTTTGAGAAGAAGGAAGAGGTAGATTCCTCCATAAATATAGTTTTGTTTACCTTCCGCCTCACAACAGAATCATAACAATTAAGCGTTCCCAGAGATTCCTCTCGCGCCATTCGTCAACAGAGCTGTCAATCATGGCATCTTCCACCGCTTCAGATAACTGAAGTAAAAGAAACTTCTCAGAACTGGTTCCTCCTACTCTCCCAGTAGACAGCAGGAAGTCTGACCTGATCGTCTCTGATTCAGATGTTTTTTCTGCATGCTGAATGTTCATCGACTCTTTCTGTTTCTCTGTCTTATGGTTTTTTTTGTTTTTACCTGTCTGCAGGTCTGTGTTTACAAGTGAAGCTGCAGAGATGTCTGCCTTTCAAACACAAGGTGAGGCTCACAGCTGTGAATTAATATTAAAGGATCACTCTGGTACTTTTGGGTACCGAAACGTTGCCAACATATTTGAGCCCCTTAGACGTCCTTCTCTTTTGTCTTTAGTTGATTGTTAAGATAAAGGAGATTATTATGACAATGTGACATGGTATCAAAGTAATGAAAGCTTTGATGATCTTAAGGTGGTTTCACATTAGAGACCCGGGCCCGGATCCGAGAATGCTTGACCCCAAAGTCCGGTTAATTGGATCAGTATGAACACAAACATACCGCACTCAGGAACCAAGTCCTCTTGAAGAGGTGGTCTCAGGCACGATTAATCTGTAGTCGAGTACAGTCTGCTGGAGATGTGAACCCAACCGTGCTCAAACAAGGAAGTAGACCGCGATATGACGTCATTCTGAACGGCTCCTGTTTCTTCAGAAAGCGTTGTATCCACGCAGCACGGCCCGTTTCGTCCTCTGAGCTGCTCGATAGATGTGGACGTAGGAAGAGGGTCGTTGTTGGCGTCTCAGAAATAACAAAAACATCTACACTGTTAGCAGGATGGACTCAGACAGTGGGTGGTTGCCATGGTTACTTCTTCTTTTTTCTGTTTCTTGGCGGATTTGCAAACCAACTATGTGCATACTGCCCCCTGCTGCGGGGGTGGGGGGGGGGGGGGGGGGGGGGTGCTCGATTGTAAACACCCTGAGTCTCTGATGCTGCTTCACCTGCTTCAGGAGCTTCAACGACTGTTACAGCCTCGTTATCAAACGTAGTCACACAAGGCTCAAAACATGAAGAATGAAAACAAACATGGACGCCACAAAGAATTCAAATGTTTAAACCTCGAGCTGAAAGCAAACATGACGCAACAACAACAGGAGGAGGGGGCGGTGAAGACAACAGCTGTTCGATCAGAAGAGAACAATCGATGTTAAGAAACAGAAAAACAACCAATTAGCCGTTTACGCTTCACCACTTTCCGAGCTGCAGGGTCGAGCAGAGAGGAGCTCTTGTTTGACCATGAAAGAGGCGCAGGTGTGCGGAGGAGGGTGGAGAGCAGCGTGCTCCGTCTCTGCAGCTGCTTAACAAACGAGACGAGCAGCCTCTCATTAAGACGATGTTTTCATCTGCTGGATGTAAACATGAAGCAGCTTCACTCTGCAGGACTGACGGAGGAGACGTGCAGGTCGCAGGATGAAAAACAAATCCCCCTCCTATAAAAAAACAGGAAAGGAGAGAGAGTGCACTCATTTTTTTTGTTTTATATTTCTTGTGTTTTTGTTTCTCCGGTCTTTGGAGCACTGTTCATTCTCTCGCTCATTTTATTTACATATTGTTTCTCTGAGCTGCATGTCTGATTTCTCTCGTCACTGATTCGTTTGAATCCTTGTTTTCGTGCTCGTCTGACTCCGAGCTAACTTTAAACACTGTTGGCTTTGTTCCTTATTGAACCTCTTTAACTCCACCTAAGTAAGTAAATAAATAACAAAACAAGAAAACAGAGTGTGACACTTCCTGTTGATATCGGTTCTTTTTTCTCTTCTCAGTTGGAAATTTACATTTCAGAAGGAACTCATTCGACCGAGGAAGACAGTAAGTCTGTTCTTTTATTGGTATTTGATCTCTCAGATTTAAACCCCTCCCTCTGAGTTTGGTACGTTGCTGTTCTTTGTTCTGCACAGTGGAAACATTATCGGTGTTTAAGGGTTAATGGAGTTAAACACACAGTGTGTAAATCCCACCACCAGGGGGCTCTCAATCAAAAAAAACTAAACATGACATCGAGGCTGGCAGGGAATCATGGGAGAAAGTTGCACCGAAACCAAGCTGCAACCTCCGCTGTTGAAACATGAAGCCGATGCTGAAGTGTTAAATCCTGCAGTTCCTTGAGTGTCCACTAGGGGCTGGCTCACATACACACCCATTCTAAAAAGCCTGTTTTTACAGCAGAGATTAACATGTTTACAGCCTGGTTCAAAAAAACAAATAGGTCTGATTAGCTCATGTCTCGATCGACACACACTGTACGGGGGGTGAATGTTTTGATGACTCATCAGTTTTGATTTGATGAAGGATAAAAGTTATTCACAATAAGGCGTGTAGCTGACATGATTGACAGGTGGACGCGGTGTAACGGTTTGTCAGGATGTTTAAAACCCGCCTCAACTCCAGCTCTCAGCCTGTCGTTAGGTTGACTGAAAGTTAGGGTGAGACAGCATTTCCAGCATGGAGACCGCCATCGATGGGACTCCAGCGCCCCCTGCAGGAACAGACGGGGGCGACGCTCAGGCTTCAAACATTCATATTTGCAGTCTATTAACAAAACTTTAAAAGTTTTTTTTTTTTTGTTTTTTTTTACAGCGCTAATTCATAACAAGACACTATGTCTTATTTACAGAGAGATCAACCAATCACAGTGCAGTGTTTGTGTGTTTGTGGTGCAGTGACTCAGTGTGGTTTGTGTCTCCAGTCAACAAGCAGATCAACGATAAGGAGCGAGTGGCGGCCGCCATGGAGAACCCAAACCTGAGGGAAATCGTGGAGCAGTGTGTGACCGAGCCGGACGACTGACAGCCGCCGCTGTGTGTGTGTGCGCGTGTGTGTGTTTAAAACTGTGCCTGAGGACATTATTCAGAGGATATCTTGAGTCTGGAGGCAGAGCGCCGTGGCGGCTCTGGGGACTAAACGGATGTTTGGAAGATTTTTATTTCTGGAGAGTCTGGATTGAATCAAAGACGTGTGTTGACTTTTCAATCATTCCCTGCTGGACGGAGTTTGTTTTCATTACGAGTTCTCCATCGGAGGAAACAGGAAACACCTCCCGTGCTGCTCCATCCCGTCCTCGCCGTCGTCAGCGACAGAAGGATCTTTTCTCTCTCCTCGGTTTAGGAGCAGCTGGAGAAAGGTTCCTGTGCCAACTGTTTCTAGAAGTCTGTCCTCACAGACGATCACTGAGATTTAAGTCCACTTCATGATTTTTATAGATTGTTGTTGTTAGAACAGATAAAACTGTGATGTACAAAAGAATCAGGAATTAAAAACGACATCAACAAGAAGCTGCCTAGGAGTCGTGTTTGACATGAAAACATGTTTTAACCGCCATGATGAAGACGAATATGACGTTAAGTGGATAAGCAGGGCACTGGGCGGCAGCAGCTCAGTCTGCAGGGACCTGTGTTAGGAACTGGAGGGTCAGCGGTTCAAGTCCCAGTGAAATTGGTCTGGCTGCAGTTCACTTCCTAAGCACTACTGAGGTGTCCTTGAGCAAGGCACCAAACCCCCCCCGCGAGCTCAGAGCGCTCGCTGTGTGCAGCCCCCTCTCACTCTGACTTCTCTCCATCAGTGCATGTGTGTATGTTTCAGCCTATAACAGTGTAAAACTGAATTTCCTCTTGCGGGATCTTCTAATTCTTTCCAGAGTTTCCTGAGGTATTGTTCCGACTCGTTCATGTTCATTTTGCAACTCAGAAACTCGTTTTTTCCCGATGTGTCGGACACCAAACGGATTTCTACTTTTCCTCTGACACGTGTTCACGCTGCAGACTCACACCCTGAGTTCATGTGGTGTCAGACACATCAGAAGAACGAGTTAACGAACACACTGAAGGAGGAAGAACGACTTTGCAACTCTGAAACCCGGACCATCCGAGGAGCACCTGAACGCAGCATCACACTCTGACGCAACAAACACTGAGTGAAACTCTCTCTCTCTCTCCCTCTCTCTCTCTCTCCCTCTGTCTCGCCCTCTCTCTCTCTCTCCCTCTCTCTCTCCCTCTGTCTTGCCCTCTCTCTCCCTCTCCCTCTGTCTCGCCCTCTCTCTCTCTCTCTCCCTCTTTCTCGCCCTCTCTCTCATCATGAAGGTTTAATATAGACTACTCACACACACACACACACACACACACACACACACCCACCTGTCCCTGATCTGATGATTCCCTTCGCTGACGACACAGGTGAGACAATCAGGGCGATCAAAAAGGAGGGAGGACAGACAGAGGAAGTAAGAGAAGACAAGAAACACCGGGGACAAGAACTACAAAATAAAACATCAACTCTAAACACAGAAAGAACAAATCATGACTCAGATGTTTTTGTTGTTGTAATGACAGCGCCTCACCTGTTGGAGGTGCTGTTGGTCTGAATCAAAGATCCAAAGAGGAATCAGTGACCGAGCTCAGAAATTATGTAATAACCACGGAGCTGACACAGAATAGACTGATTCATGTCTTCATTAAGATTTTACAACGACAATCCAGTTTTTAGGTCTGATGTGAAACACCTGACGCTCTGGCTGTGCTGCTCTGTCTGATTCCTGCAGGCTGAGCTTCATTAAAACCAGAGGTCTTCAAAGCTGTTCTGTGATTTATTCACTGAATTCAAACCACAATCATCATCACACCTCCAGCCCTCACTGTTCCTGACTAAATGTCTCCAGGAGAATGAAAAAGCTTCAGAGAATAAACAGTGGGAAAATATCAACACAGCAGCACATAGAGAGAATGAAGAGATAGTCTGGGGGGGGGGGGGGGGGGGGGGGAGCTGCAGCTGATACCAGCTGTCATTGTCCGAGAGGCGGGTTTACACCCTGGACTGGTCACCTGTCAATCACAGAGACAGACGACCAGCCACACTCACATTCACACCTCGAGTTAGCAGTTAACCTAACGAGCATGTCTTTGGACTGTGGGAGGAAGCTGGAGTACCCAGAGAGAACCCACACATGCACGGGGAGAACATGCAAACTCCACACAGAGAGGCTCCTGTCAGACGGGGATTCAAACCAGGAACCTCCTCACTATGAGAGGACAGCACTAATCGCACAATTTCAATGGTTAAATGCGATCCAAAGCATTTTTAATCTCATGTTTGAAATTCCTTTTTTTTTTCTCTGTGTTTGTTTTTAATTCTTAGGCTTTTATTTTGAATGTTTGTCCTGTCCTAAACTGAGAGTTTTTTACTTTCTGGGTGCTTTTATTTTGAAATACAGTAAGGCCCTTCCTGTAGAGTGAAGGTTAGGATGTTAGGACATGAAGTTAAGCACAGAAACAGGAAGTGGTTAGGGATCCCAAACTGAGGTCAAACAGCTCAAAGGAATGGTAACTAAGGTCAATGTGTGATGGCATAAAGTGGATTTTACTTTGGTAAGTAAGATTACTGTAAACTCACATCCCTATTGTATACAGCAAGTTATTGTGACTCTCTCACAGCCTGCAGGGCGACTTGTTGTACTCAGTTCAGCTGAAGAAGAAGAAGAACTCCAAATCTCTTCTTCTCTGGGTTCAGATGCACAGGAAGTAAACTGTAAGACGGTGACGCAGGATCGCCTCAGAGCTCCCGAACAGAACGCTCTGTGAAGCCAACGCTCTGTAACAATGCAGCCTGACACCAGTGACACATGCATCGGCTCAGGGTCGCTGTGTGTGTGTGTGTGTGTGTGTGTGTGTGTGTGTGTGTGTGTGTGTGTGTGTGTGTGTGTGTGTGTGTGTGTGTGTGTGTGTGTGTGTGTGTGTGTGTGTGTGTGTGTGTGTGTGTGTGTGTGTGTGTGTGTGTGTGTGTGTGTGTGTGTGTGTGTGTGTGTGTGTGTGTGTGTGTGTGTGTGTGCGTGCGTGCGTGCGTGCGTGCGTGCGTGCGTGCGTGCGTGATGACTGTGGTGCTGTCAGCTGTTCTGACAGGAGAGGCTGAGAGAGCTGCAGGAGAGCATCTGAGAAGAGAGAAGATTTATTGAGAGAGCTGAGATGTGTGTGTGTGTGATGTTGTGTACTACATCTCTCTTAAACATTATAATTGAGCCGTCAGGCTGTGCGACTGTGAATGATTAGAGCTGTAATTAGAGGTAAGGTGTTACATCGCAGGTCGCTGTAAATTGTCATAATGTGTTCCTGTTCTAACATCAAATTGAAGCTCCTGTGTTGCTCTGGATATACTGTGATTTTTATATTGGAGTTTTCACATCTGCATATCAGAATTAAAAGCTAGATGTACGAACACGAGCAGAGATACTGGACATGGAGTCTTTGTGTTTACCACAATCTCCGAGTGTGATACGCATCAAGCAAGAGACACAAACTTCAGATGCTCAAAGAAAGTCAAACAACTTTTCAGTTTAAGTTTTTTTTGGGTTATTGTCACAGCTTGCATTTTACTCAGACAGCCTTTGAGTTGATGTTCCTAATTTCAGACAAACGTCCTGTAATCCCCTCCGTAAAAAAAGGAGGAAACGTTGTAACCATCCCTTTAAAGATGAGGGTGCTGACATTTAAACTTAAGGCAATGTTTTTTTAGGTTTTTTTTAAAAGATGGAGTCACCAGCTTTCTCTTTGAAATTAAAATACTGTGTCTGCAGAGACTCTGTCCTCTGACTGGATTTTACTGTTCAGGACGTTTCTGAGCGGAGCTGGTGTGTTTCTTCCAGCCAATGACAGCGCAGCAGGTGAGTTTAGGAGTGGATACAATTAAGTGATTGGACGGGATTCAAACCGGTGAATATGACGGACGCAGACTTAGCGGCAAAGAAGAGAAAATATAATCAGAGTGAGGAGAAACACCAAACGGATAAAGCTCGTTCTAAAATGAGGGTGAACCTGGGCCCTTTCCGAATAGTCACAGTTCAGTAGGCAGTACGTACTTTTCAGTATGAAGTTTCAGTAGACTGAACTTTCGTGGTCATTCAGTATGCATTTTTTGTGTCCATCTCAGTATACTGAACATTTCAGTATGGATACTAACTTCCGGGTTTCATGCAGTATGGATCAGATGCGTGCTTTCAGGAAATGAATTGTATTTTACCCACAATGCTGTGCGAAATTAAACGTAAATCATCACTTCACGTCCGCCTCCAAATCAAAACAAACGAGCGTGGATTAATTGAATCAATTCTTAATCTAGAGTTAAAGTCCCGACTGAAATCACTACTTTAAATTAACAACAGAAAATATAACAAATGTCTGCATTATTATAAAACCTTTCTCCCTCTATTTAAATAATGAATTCACTATTTAAATGTGTCTTTATGGGTTTATTTTACTTTATATTCCGTATCTTACTGTCTTTCATTTGTACTTTTCTTTATGTACTGTATGTTATTAAGTTATTTAATCTGTCTTTTACTTGATTTACATTGTGATATTGTTTTGTTTACCTGACTGTATATGAGCATTACTCTTCTTGAATAAAGCTAAACAAAAAAAAACGGGTGGATGCGGCCGGTTCTGGTAACGTAAATGATGTCACTTCCATACTGAATGAATCAGATGAAGTAGGCACAAATATCTGCCTACTGTGCGCGCCTACTGAATAGTAGGTACTAACAGTATACAGCACAGATAGTAGGTACTGCCTACTGACAGATTGAGTATGTACTTGACAATTCGGATACGGCCCTTGTGTTGGCTTTTATACCCGTGGACGTGACGTTGGTCTGCTTCCTGTTGGACAGGCAGGTGACAAACACCAGCGGCTACGTCCTGCAGTGAGCTTCTGGTGGTGATGAGCCCAGGAGGAGGGGGGACCCAGATTGAATGTTGGGTTTAAACTTAAAAATAAACTCAGGCTCAGGTGATTCATGAAACAGCTGCTTACTGGTTTTTCGCAGGGACTATTTTCTGCGGCGGATTAATCTATGCTTTGCTCCTTGATACTCAAAAATAAACAGAGAGGATGCGTTCAATGTTCAAGGTGGATTGTCGGCAGTTACATCACCAGATTTGACTTTACTTCTAATTCTTTTAAAGTTTGATACAGAGTCAAAATGTGTGCAGGCAACTTTATGATTCTGTACAAAATGTATCACATTACGTCCAAAGTTATGCCCATTTTTATGCTGACGATACTATTATTTATTGTTTTGGAGAGACTGTGTTAAAGGCTGTTGATCGCTTGCAAGCTGCTTTTAAAGAAATAGAAGCCCAACTCCTGTCTTTAAGACTGGTACTTAATGCAGATAAAACTAAAATGATGATCTTCACTAAATCCAGGGACAAAACGAACTGTCGGCCCACTCTATTTACATTTCAAGGTACTCTTATTGAGACCGTTTCCACTTTTAAATACCTTGGTATCATCCTTGATGACAATTTGTCTTTTAAACTCCATATCGAGAACCTGGCAAAGAAACTAAAGGTGAGATTGGGCTTTTATTTCAGACATAAATCTTGTTTTTCTTTTGTTTCTAAAAAGAGGCTTACTGCTGCTACTTTTATTCCATTATTAGATTATGGTGATGTACTGTACATGACTGCCTGCTCTACCTCACAGCACATGCTGGATGCTACTTATCATTGTGCGTTAAGATTCATTACCGGCTGTAAATCACTCACCCATCATTGCACCCTGTACTCTAAAGTAGGCTGGCTGTCCCTGTCAGCTCGTAGGCTTCTTCACTGGTACACCTTCATTTATAAAGCTATTACTGGACTACTCCCTTCATACCTCTGCACCTACCTCACTTTTAAATCAAATCCATCATACAGTTTGCGCTCTCTGGACTTTCTATCTACGTCAGTCCCCAGAACTCGTACTGAGTTTGGGAAGAGGGCCTTCATGTACTCTGCTCTCTCCGCATGGAACAGTCTTCAAAAATCACTCAAATTGCAGGAACTCATCACTATTAATGATTTTAAAACTCGGCTCACAAGTTTTTTAAAGGCTAATTTTGGAGTGTGTAAATGTATAGTTCACTGCATAGTATTTTATCATCATCACATAATTGTTCTTTTAGTGTGTATTGTGGTGTTGTGCTTTGTTTTTGTTTAACATGATCTCCTCCTCCTTCTCCTCCCCCTCCTCCTTCTTCTTCTTCTTCTTCACCTTCTGGACTGTATTTGTCTCTTTTTCTCATGTCTGTGCTTTCTTTTTGGGTTTGTCTTATATTTATTTTTTGCTGCTGCCATTTTGGCCAGGCCTTGCTCGAAAAAGAGGTAATTTGATCTCAAGCAATTCTGCCTGGTAAAATAAAGGTTAAAAAAAAATAAAAAATTCTGCTCCACCTGTACACCAACAGGCCTCCTGCAGAGTCCCTGCTGAGATCTGAACCTGCAGCTGCTCCGACCCTACCCGAGCTCCGAGTTCTAAAATATCTCTGCATATCAATGATGGAACAACTCAGTTCATCAAAGACCAGACTGAAAAACAAATCTGATATCATATGCAGAGCCGAGGTGAATAAGACACAAGAGACCAGAGTCCAAAGCAGCAGAAACATGCAGCTGAAAGTCCCAGAAGAAAGTCCGGTTCATTATGATCTATCCATGTGTAGGGGGAACCCAACGTGATTAAACATTCAGGGACTGTACTGTAAAAAAACACCTAGTTGTCATAACTTAAAGTTAGTGTCCGGGCTGACTTAACATTCTAAGTTAACTGAACTTGATAAGGTGGCTTCTGATTGGTCACCCTGTTCTCAAACGTTTCTAATGGGTGAAATTACAACAACGAATATCTGATAACAACGAATACAATATAAAAAAGACAATAGAAATATTATATTTCACACTATTTATGTTGTGATGTAAGCTGAATATACATTAACATAAGCAACTAATCATGTCGTAACTCGTAACTCTTGGCTGAATTTGATGCATTATTATCCCTATAGTAACGCTGAGGGGAGTTTACGGTCAGCTGAATCAGAGCATAGAAAACTTAACATAACATTGTGACAAAGTGGGTGAAAAGCTCTTCTCTTACCCTTAATATCAAATCACATTATTCATTTTATTTTAGCTTGTGTAACATTGCAGCAACTTACTATCCCTAGTTTGTTTGTGTTAGCATTAAGTTGCAGTTCACATCAAAGTATAAATTAACTTAAATCAAACACACAGTCTTGATTTAGTTCAGCTTATTTAGTTTCTGGAATTGTCAAATATCATTGTTTGTCTCTTATCCATACTTACCTCTAGTGATGGTCATCTGACACCCGAGCTCATGAATCCAACCCTGTTATTGGTTTAGCTGTGTCGGCTCGTAGGAAGAGCTGAGTTGAGCTTTCGAAGTAAATAGAGACAGACAGAGATTTGGGTTGACAGTGCATTCAGTATTAAAGATTCTATAACATTACTAAACCATGACAAATGAAAACAGTTGATGTAAGTGCTGTAACATGCAAATTAATGGGAGTTGAAGAATCATGGAGTGTAGTAGACAACGTTAGTCAAATAGGCGAAACAACAAGGAAAGCGGTTGATTGGAACTTGTGGTGCATCGTAAGAGCCAATGACTTTCACATAGTAGTACATAAGTTCTAGTTCACCTTCTAAGCTATGGGCTATTTAGACTTGTTTTAGGATAGAATATGATTCATAGCACAAAATGTCAGGCTAAGTAGAGCTATAGGCTACTACAATCAGACGCGCCAAATAAGAAACATTGTTTTCAACATGAGTTCATTTTTATTTTATATTTTATTGCGTCAGCTTGAAATCATACAACCATTTGGTGCAGTCGAACAGGAATGTGCATGGCGGATCAAATCCCAAACAATCCATGAACCAATAAATAACCATAGACTGTAGTAAATAACACGTCTCGACTGCACTTCATTTTATTGACCACTAGATGGTCTACTAGAGCACTGTGTCATTGAAAGCCTCGAGTAATGAACCATTTTTTGAATCAAGCGTCGAACCTTCAACACAGCCTCAGGCTGATACACAGGGAGCGTGCCAGAGCTGTTGGGAGGGTTGATGTCTTGCTCAGAGACACCTTGGCAATACTCAGGAAGTTACATGGCACCTCTCCAAGTTCCAAGCTTTGGTTTGCAGGGACTCAGAATTTGTCTGACAATAAAGAGCAATCCATCAATGTGAACACTAGTGTGCTGATTTGTAATTGTGGAAATGCTGTTTTTTTTTTCAGGTACAGGCAGATCCCAGTCTCTCCTCCTCCAGTGGTTCAAACTGTAGTATTGTTGTTCCTGATGGACTTTGAAGGCCATACTAAACCCATGTGCTCAAAAAACTTGGCTAAGATAACACAAATGTACTTTGTACCACATCCTCACATTGAAAATTGGCTTAAAAATGACTGTTCTATTAAAATTGTCAGCAACATTGACACCATCCCTATCTGTTGTGTTCATGGAGATGAGAAGCCTTATCCAACAGCTGATATGTGCGGTAGATGGTCAAACTTACCTTTTGAACATTGGGGTTGCTGATAATCTGCCTTTTGATTCTGTTCTAGAAAGAGACCTACCAGTTATTTTGATTTGTTGGAGCCAGAACAAAGCAGAAAGTGTAACGCTGTGGTAACCAGAATGCAGGCCAAGCAATCCAATGAGCGCTCTGCAATTCTCAGTATGCTGCCCTTTTTCAATGAGGAGTTGAAGACCACACCTGGGAAGTCCCGGAAAACCCGCAGACAGAGAAGGCAGGAGAAATTCCAAAAGACAGTGGTGACACCATCAACCAGCACTAGGGTTTCAAGTTCCAGGTAATATAAATGATATGCAGAAAACCAATACATCTTTAATCTCTCTTTTCCAGAAGGCAATGGAGAAGGAGCCGGAGGCTGAGTTGGTAAGTGATGAGTATATCCTGCAAAATGTCATCCTCTATCATCAACAAGAGTCAGCGTTGCAGCTAGTGGTTCCTCAAGCACCTAGAAACACCATACTGGCTTTGAGGCACTCAGTTCACTGGGCTGGCCACCTGGGCAAACACAAATCCACGGCTCGCATTAAAAACCATTTCCACTGGCCTGGCCTGCGCAGAGATGTTGCTCAGTTTTGTGAAAGTTTCCTTCAGTGCCAAATAACATATGCTAAAACACCCCCCCCCCCCCCAGAGCTCAGCTTCAACCACTACCCATTATTGGCACCCCATTTGAGCGCCTTGGGATGGACATGGTTGGTCCTGTAGAGAGAAGCAAAGCAGGAAACCGTTATATGCTGGTTATAACAGACTATGCTACCAAGTATCCAGAAGTCTATTCACTAAAATCCATAAAGGCAAAAGCAGTTGCTCTCTGTTTGTTACAATTCTTTTCAAGAGTGGGCTTCCCGTGTGAAATATTAGATGATCAGGGAACTAACTTTATGTCTACTCTGCTGAAACAGGTGTACCAGTTACTGGGTATCAGGAGCCTCAGGACCACACCATATTATCCTCAAATGGATGGGTTAACAGAGCGCTTTAACCAGACCCTGAAAAAGATGCTCCGGAAGTTTGTAAACGACACTGGTACAGACTAGGATCAATGGCTGCACTACTTCCCCTGCATACAGAGAAGTACCCCAATCCTCCACTTTTTTCTCTCCTTTATAACTTTTGTATGGACATGAAGTACGGGGGCTGTTGGCACTGTTGAGAGAGATCTGGGAGGGGGACAAGGGGAGGGTGGGATCTGTTAATCAATCAATCAACTTTTATTTGTATAGCGTCAACTCATAACAAGTGTTATCTCGAGACACATAAAACCTGCCTGAATCTGTTGATTCAATAGATTGAAGACCAACCGAACCTTTAAACAGTCATCAGAAAAGTGATTCCAAGTAAGGCTTTAGTCTGGGCACAGAATAGTTCAGGAAGGTTTATTATATAACAATTGATAATTGTACTTTATTGTTGACTGAACGTCACATTCTGTTTATTATCTGCTGTAAGCTGCTGCATTTGTTTTTGTTGCTGAACCGCCGTGTTCGCCTCTGTGTGTTTTCATTCAATGCTATGCTAGTTTACTTTCAGTTAAATGCTTTCACAAATAGAAAGACCAGTGTACCTGCTGCTGAATCAAAGTCGGTCCACTGGCTTTCTGGTGTTTAAGTAACAGTTACTGAACTCAGCTCAGAGAGCTCAAGCTAAGCCACACGGCTTCCTTTGTTGTCCACCATTTTGTACCTTTGTGATGTAGCTACACATGGTGCTCTCTATCTCCCCTCTCTCTCTCTCATCCACACACACACACATCAGCACTCATGACCACACACACACACACACACACACACACACACACACACACACACACACACACACACACACACACACACACACGTGTGCCACGCTGTTTGTTTCTAGATATCTTGTTTGCTTAGATTAGTTTATAATATTTATTTGTTTGATTAAGTTCATTGATTTTGGATTGATGTTGCTTTGTTTAAATAAATTCTGTTATCATTTAAGAGAGCAGTTGTTTGTGATTACTGGTGTATTTGCATTGTGATATAAGCTGGGTGCGAAGGCTTTGTGTACGGATTTCACGCCTTCAATTTATTAAATATAGTTATTAATTATTAATAATATTAGTAATTAAATAACTGATTTGAGACTGATTTTAGTGATATTTTGGTTATTTTTCCCTGATTTCAGGGTGGTGCCCCCGAGTTGATTAAACATAGTTTAATAACATTGTTACTTAAATGAATAATTAAATAAATATAATTATTGAAGAATATAACCAAATTTGACTAGATAAAGCCCCAACAATTAACAATAGGTAATCTCTATGGCCCAAACTCCAATGAACCATCAGTTTTTTCACAATCTATTTTCATCCATATCAAGCATTTGCAACTCCCCAAAAATAATCGGAGGTGACTTGTTATGGTTCACCCATAGCAGCCCCTCCCCTCCTCTTGTATGTTGTTAGTTTCCCTCTGTCTGTCTCTCTTATTATTGTTTTTCAGTCCAACAACTCTGATCGGACTTTTAATGGGTTTTTTTCTGTACTCTCTCTACAAACTCCATTTCCTTTTTTCTTTTTCTAAAATCGGAATACAATTTAAACTGACCTAGACCCCCTGGAGAATTGTTTTGACGACTTCGACCACTTTTTCGACCACTGTTCCAAAAGACTCTGCAATCATGAGCACGGCAAATTCACTTACCAAGAAAACCGGGAAATCCAGCCACTCTCCAGATTACTAAAGAGCACATTCAGACTCCCTGAACAGCACAGGTACATCTCCATCTCCATCCAAATCCCTGAAACCCCCTTGTTGCACCGAGGTAAGAGAAATACTCCTCTCAACCGAAAATAGAACTGTGCCATTTTTAAATAAATATTAATCCCTTTTCAAAGTTGGAAACTTAACTTAACTTAGAATTTTATGTTATCATGACTTTTTGTTTTTACATTGTGATGGTGAACATGTTGTTTCCAATCAGGAAAGCTGTCTTTGTCGTCACCACACCGTCTAAGAACTTTGTTTTATAGCTGCTAAATGCTGCACTAGATATTAATACCTGATTCTTATGCCCCGGCAACAATATACATGTCTTACAGCAGCAACCTCCAGTGTTGAATAATGAAGCCGATGCTGAAGTGTTAAATCCTGCAGTTCCTTGAGTGTCTACTAGAGGCTGGCTGCAGACACACAGGAAGTCACATACACACCCATTCTAAAAAGCCTGTTTTTACAGCAGAGATTAACATGTTTACATTCTGGTTCAAAAAAAACAAATAGGTCTGATTAGCTCATGTCTCAGTCCGCACACACTGCGACACAATATCTATTGCGTGCATGCTGTTTATTCACCAAAATTGTGTTATTTCTCGTTTTTAGTTACCAAAAACTTTAGATGATGCTCTCTTTCTTTCTCCTGCAGCAGCTTTTGGATAAAAATATGACTGGAGATCACACATTTTCTGCATAGCTTTGTTTCTCTATGATACTATTGATTATTATAAAGGCTCATTTAGACAGGAAACGTGCAAACCAAAACTAGGAGCCAAAAGCCACCGTTTGGCGATCCATTACTTGAAACGTTATTCTTTTTCTTTTTAGGCACTCTCGCATCTTTACTTTGCACTTAATGTTCCTCTGGTTCTGATTCTTGCTCTGACTTCACCCCCCGCCCTCTCCATGCTGTTTCCAGAACCAGACTGACTACGGAAGTCATCTTTTAAGTTAGTAGCCCCTCCTACCACCGGGCGGATTTTCTCATGAATTGAAGGATTTTAACCTTTTAAACTCATGCATCTTCAACATGAATATTTATATTTTACCACGGACAACATGTTAGTGGAGATTTTGTCAAAACAGACATTTAATTAAACCCTTCAAACCATGGGACCAACACATCTGCCTATTTATTGTGCAGCACATAAAGACGCAGCGGAGAGAATATGCAACGCGCCACACAGTAAGAGTGCTTTAAAGTCATGTCAATGTATGCAACATCATCACAAAGAGCTCTCAAGTGTGCATCCTTGTTCGCACTAAGGGAGGAAGGAGGATGACGTCATCCTTCACTGACTGGTAAGGAACGCTGGCAGAGAGGAATAGTTTGGTATGCGTGTTGGCATGTGTGTGTCACTTACAGGCAGGGAGCTTACAGGCTGCCACAGCTTCTAGAACATGCTAAGCTCCGGCAGCTGTCAGCCGGTAATCATACATAATTATACACCATGTATCCACCTTCATTCATTCCCCAGCTGAGCAGGTTGGCTCAGCTGTATGGACCAGAGTGACGGCTGTACGGCAGAGAAGCTGCAGGGCTTTCACATTTGCAGTGACAGTTAAAAAAAATTGTAAATAAGAAAGACATGTGAAAGTGTTACTAAGAGAGGAAGTCATAATGTGTACCCTGCTGCAGTAAATACTTTAACATCCGTACTGGAGGTGTTTGTTTGTGTTACTGCCAAGTGGCAAGCTCCCGTGTTGAAAAGCAGCTGCAGTACCTTCAGTGTCCACAAGAGGCTGGTTCCAAAAAGCCTCTGGTGTCACTGTAACCCCCCATTTTAAAATGCTGATTTTGACAGCTACACTTGTTCACATCCTGGTTCTAAAAGCAGCCGTGCTCTGAGGAGCTCTTTTTGTTTTGAAAATATAAAGGCTCATGGTGCGTAATAGTTACCTCGGATCTCGTACTGGGAATAAAGTCACACCAGAGTTTACTGCGTTCCAGCTGAGAGTCGGAGAAGCAACACAAATGCCTCCAGGAAGATGCGTCTACAGGTGGGTGGCCAGGGGTGGCATGGCCTCCTCTTGAAACCTGATTGGCCACCCCAGGTGCCACCCCAAAATAAAAATCTGGTATTTGCCTACTCAGAGGCGGGAAAAGAAGACTACGTTGTTAATAAACACGATAGTTACAGCTTACAACGTGACTGTTTATGCACGTAGCAGCCATGTTGGATTTTAACTCCGGCTGATGAAGGTTCTCCGAGTTTCCGAGTCAGAATTCTGACTTCATGGGGGGCGTTCCTGATGAAGTATCAGACCGGCAACTTGGAAATGAAGACTTCTAAGATGAAATAAAACGCAGCATCGTACTGTAGTTATTAGTGAATTAGCATAATAGGTGGCGTGGCTGATCTGACTGACAGGTGGGCGTATTGTAGCTATGGTTACCTTTCTTCACTCTGATGATAATCATTGCCATCGAGGATTCCAACTTCACTGTTTACATGGATGCTGAACGATCCGATTACGACTTGTATAGTCAGTAAACGAGTCCAGCTGATCGTGGCTGCGATTATGCTAAAAAAAAAAACAGTGGCGTTGTGCGTGCGCTGTTTGATGTAGAATAACCAGAACATGCTGGACGCCACCGGGTCTTCAGAGATGGAACTCTGTGGAATCTGCAGGTAAGAGTGCCGTTTAGGACAACTGAACATCACAGGTCTTTCTGTTGGTGACTTCACAGGAAGCCCCGCCCTAACTCCTCCCCTCTTTCTGCTCTGTTTGACTCTAAACGGGACCATGACGTCATCAGCTGAGAAGCCATTTAATAAAACACTTCTATACAATCAGAGTTCTCTTTACAACCAGTGGGGAGTGATCGTATCTGAATCAGTGCCAACCAAAGATTGTTTGTGTTTTATGTCGTGTTCAGTTGAGTTTATTATCTTGACAAATGTCAAGTGAAATGTCATCCCTGCACACACACACACACAAACACACTCTAAATATCAACAGCCAGCCGTCTGTTGTTCGGTGACCACAGGTCTTTCAGTTTTTTGTTCTGTATTCTTGAACGGTGGTAAAATGTGGAGGTTTTTAGGGATGACGTCAGTGTGAAAAACCGACCAGCATGAAGCTTTGCCCTCGGACGTTCACATGACAACACTAAGGCTGCATGACGTCAGGGTGAGGAGAAACAAAGATGGAGTACTGCCCAGGTAAAAACACAAAGACGCCTCCTCCGTAGCCTCAGCTGACACTTTAATCTCGGAGAATGAATGAAGAAAAATGGTCCAAAAAGTTTCCGCTTGGCTCAAAGACAAGAAGGAGGAGCTGGACTGAATTCTCGACCTCCTTTGCTTTGAAATTGACCCAATAAACTGATGTTCATGAGCGGATTATAGGCACAGTGTGAGCCAGCATGATAATTATGTAAAGCGGACAGTTTTTTACCCAAACGTCTGCATAATGTTTTATATGCATGACCTGCACCTATGCACAGAGACGCTTTGAAGCGCAGATAAATGGACTTGAGCTTGTAAATTCCTTTTCTAGTCTTCTGACGACTCAAAGGTCTTTTACACCCGCCTGTCCACCATGGGGTCCAGGGCCTTCAGCCGCTCTGCCCCCCACCTCTGGAACTCCCTCCCACCACAAATCCGTAATATCGACTCTCTCCATTTTCAAATCTCATCTCAAAACACATCTTTTTAAAATGGCATATTCAGTCTGATCATTCTCCACCCGCTCTCATAACTCCTTTACATCCTGTACATTTGTGTTTTTTTGTGTTTTTAATGTTAATTTTATCGTTGTGTTGTTACTTTGTTGTTTTTATCTCTGCTCTGTAAGAGTTTTGAAAGGTGCCTTTAAATAAAATGTATTATTATTATTATTATTAATAATGTAAAGAAGAATCTCCCAGACAATCCACAGAGATTTATTAAGTATGGTATGGTCTTATCAAAGCAGAGTTTCTCTTCAGGTAGATTTTACTTCGAGGTTCAAGTTAAAGGGAAGACTGTCTGGGTTTTAGGAGTGGCCAAAGAGTCGATCAACAGGAAGGGAATAATCACATCAACACCTCAGGATGGTTACTGGATGATATGGTTGAGGGATAGAAATGAGTACAAAGCTTGTGCTGGCCCTGATGTTCCTCTCTCTCTGAAGTCTGGTCCTGAGAAGGTGGGGGATGTTGATACTGTAGCTCTGATCTACTCCTTCACTGGCTGCTCCTTCACTGAGAAACTCTAACTCTGACAAACTCTGCCCCTCTGATCATCTCTCCTGTAAGTCACACTGAGTAGAGCAACCATTGAGTTTCATCAGTTTCATGTCAGAGATAACGTCAGACTTTCACTGTTCTGGCAAATCGAGATTTTTTACCGCGTGCTGAATGTGGGCACAAATGACCCGTGAAGAGTTGTTGATGTCAGAAAAAGTATTTGACTTTTCTCTTATGTTATTAAATAAAAGTGTGTGAAGTTTCTTTCGTGTGTCTGATGATGTTGTTTCGCTCTCCGTCCATATCGATCTACAAATCAAAAGAGGACAGACATTAAGAACTCCATCAGCTCTTTTGACCACATATAGGTATGAAAGGCTCCGTGTCCACCTGGTGTTTTTTCCAGTCTGAAAAGTGCTGACGTGCGCTCTGGAGCGTTAGCAAGAAGCTTTTGTGTGCTGAGAAAAAAAGCGCTGCACGTCCATCCTGTCTCCATGACAACAGTCTGCTGACAACGACCACTGTTTGACCGACACTGCTCTGTTACTTTTCACTGAATGTTTTATATTTGAGATGGTTTATTTCCTGATCAGACATGGAGCGAGGAAGATGTGAGTACAAGACACGCCCTGCAGGCAGCTAAACTACTATTTGTCTTCATTCCATTGGACTACATGTAGCATTGATATAAAGGCAAATATGCTCCTGAAATATAATAAATAAACCTCCTGAAATGATCTAGATATTTTCAGGAGTGCATGTGTGAAAACATCTTTAGTGTGTGGTGTGCTGAGATGCAGCTTTTAATTGGCGTTGGCTTCACGTGGCCATCAAATCCCTGCATCTCATTTAAGGCAGGGTTGGTCATTCCCTCCAGATCCTCTTTTTAAGATTCTGGTTGAAATTGTCTTTAGGTCCTGACAGAAATTAATAACTCATGTTCTCTGAAAAAGGAACAAATAAAATCTGTCATCTGTATCAGTTTGTAAGTCTGTAAAAACTTCAACCAACGTCTGCCATGAGGTACCAATCTGATGAACCAATCACACGCCTCCCTGTCTCCCTGCTCGCTCTCTACCTCTTGCGTGCACGAGCCCTCACTGATGACGGAGTTTATACTGTGAGTTTACTTACTGCTGAATGAGACATGAAACTACGTAGTTTCTACACAATGCAAGAGATGAGCTGAGGTCTGCTTCTGGAGTAACGGCGCTCGTTTAGTAAGTGAGGGGGCGTGGCTTTAGAGGGAGCACAGAGGGGAGGGGGTGGGTGCAGACGTAGCACTGAGGGAATGCTACTTTTAAAATCATGCTAGTGTTCTAAAATGACCAACCCTGCCTTTAACTCCTGTGTTTGTTTGAGCCGTCCGCTGCTTCCTGTAGCCGCCCTCAGCTCTTCTCAGAGTCAGCTGCTCAACAATCCGCTAGAGGACGACGTCCACAGATGACACCAGAGGGGAACCTTCATAGCCGTACGTGTTTGAGGAGATGGAGTGAAACATGAAGAAGAGTCCCTCACATGTGTGACAAAACTAATTAGTCCCATGTGCGTCCTGACTCGGGGTCATCCTCACTGTGATGAAGATGATTTACGTCATTTTAAAACCTAAATATAAACTGTCATCACCTCCTTACATGTCCTTCATGCTTCTGTTAACAGCTGTGAACATGAGATTATGATACAGATGTCTGCACGGGGATTAAAATAACAATCGAACAGGCGCAAACAGAAATGCATCATGAACACATCAGAGACTCTTCAACATTTGTATTAAACTCAGACATCTTCCCCTCCAGGATAACTCTTATTTAATGTCACTTCATTAGCTCCGACACTCAGACTGACTCACTGTTTCTTTTCATTTGTGCTAGTCCAAAGACATGCTCGTTAGGTTAACTGGTGACTCTAAATTGTCCGTAGGTGTGAATGTGAGTGTGGCTGGTTGTCTGTCTCTATATGTCAGCTCTGTGATTGGCTGGTGAACAGTCCAGGTTGTAACCCCGCCTCTCACCCCAATGACATCTGGGATCTGCTCCAGGAAGGAGCAGGAAGGCAGGTGGGTGAATGGTGATCCTGAAGCAAAGGAAAAAACAGGATGAAACTCAAAAACCAAAACAAGCACAAAAGATTCATTTCTAAGATTTTTCAAAGTCTTAATTTAGCCTGAGCCGTAGTCTACCGCAGTAGTTGCTACAACGATCTGGCGACGAGTGGATGGACAGCCGGGGTATATATACTGCTGAGTTGATGAGGAGATGGAGAGCTGGTGTGCAGGTGAGAGCAGGTGAAAGGAATGAACCTCAATCAGGAGGGAGCCAGAGTGAGAGAGCCATGACACAATCAGAGGCGACTGATTTTTGCACCAGTTGAGAAAGATAAACACAACCAGCTGGTTAAACGCTAACTTCCTGCATGCTATTTTCATTGGAGCAACCTCGTAAAAAACAGGCCTGGAAACATTTATGGTTGAATTTGTGACTTTCTGAATATTAAAGGAGCAATATGTAATCTGACCTCTAGTGTTTGAAATGGGTACTACAGTCCATATTCTAAACATTGTAGGGAGCTGTCTCCCCCCCCCCCCCCCCCCCCCCCCCCCCTAGAGTCGATGCTCACACAGGTCACCATGTGGTGGACACTGAAGCTTCAGTGTTTATCCAGCTCTGCATCGGTCTGTAAACCTTTCTGTGTTCTAACCTCTCTCCATTTTTCAAAAGCATCTCCAATATTGATCCTAGTTTGAGCACGTTTCTGCTCGTGGAGCTTATTAGAAACATGCAGAGGCTTTTTAGGTCGGGTACAATCACTTCTATCTGAACCAGTTCTCTTGCCTGCTTCCATCCACCTGTTGGTTTGACCTGATAACTGAACCCTGGCTCATCGATAAATGCTCATTAAAACCTCGAGCATGCTTGGTATGCTTGGTCTTTGGAAGATGCTTCATGGCCTTAGAGGTGAACAAGCCTTCATCATGATCATCTCCAACGCTGCTGCAGAGTGTTTTATTGAAGGTCTGCTGCTCCACTTAATTTCGAAATATGATAACAATAATCCATGTGTTTACTTCCACATAAAGCCTGAGTGTTTTCTCTCCACCTCTTCACTCTCTCTCTCTCCGCCTCTTCACTCTCTCTCTCGCTCTGTCTGTAATGTACAGGTGACTTTTCATAATTAGAGCATTTTATCAGCACCTGCACAGCGAGGCTGCTGGCGCGCTGAGTTATTCAATCATGACTGTGACTGTCGGGGATCCTGTGAGGGATTTTCAGCTCCTAATGTCCAAAACTCAATTACATTTATGATCGATGGCTCTCATCGAACGCTGTGACACACCTGAAGAACTCCTGTAAACACAGAGAGGAGAGCTGCACTGACAGCAGGCTGAAGGAGAACAACACACTGAAGGGTTCCCAACAGGACGGCCGGGGCCATAAAGTGGACTCCAGAAACACTGAGAGAGGGTCTCAGGCAGATTGTGTAAATGTATGGATCAGTGATCTTGTAGTTCTCCTGTGATCTTGTAGTTCGCTTGTGATCTTGTAATTCTCCTGTGATCTTGTAATTCTCCTGTGATCTTGTAGTTCTCCTGTGATCTTGTAGTTCTCTTGTGATCTTGTAATTCTCTTGTGATCTTGTAGTTCTCCTGTGATCTTGTAGTTCTCTTGTGATCTTGTAGTTCTCCTGTGATCTTGTAGTGCTCCTGTGATCTTGTAGTTCTATTGTGATCTTGTAGTTTTTCTTTGATGTGAGTACAGCTGTCAGGCTGTGCTCATACTCCAAAAAAGGACCCAGTGGTGCAGGGCGACAGAGCAAAACCATGGCGCTGACAGACCGCGGCGCGCACGGAGTATGTAGAAATTGGGAGTAAGAGTTAACGGGCCGATCACTCAGAGATGCGTGCTAGTAAAGCATCGACAGCTAAACCTTTGTTTCCCTCTGGTACAGTGCGTTTGTTGGGCGCTCCTCTCTGCTGCCGCACGCCACGTTTTTTCTAGGGTTTTTGTTTTTTGGGGGCACATAAAAGTAAAAAGATGTTCAACTTTTCAGCTCAAGACGTGGAGTTGCAGCACTCGTCAGCGTCACTTTTTAGGCCGAAGCAGCCAATCAAATCGAGTAGGAGGCTTAATCTCCGCTTTTTACGGCGTTGGATGTGAAGCTGAAGAGAAGCGAGGATCTCTAAATGAGGCTCATGTGTATGTGCGGGGGCATTAATGTAGTCATATAGAAACACAACGGAGCCCTCGTCAGCTTGTGTACATGAGTAAATGTACAAAATGTTCTCTCTGTAAATGAAAGAAGATTAACTGCAGAACGATCACATGTGTAAAAATCATCATATGCATTAGCTTCATTCATTATGTCTTAATCAAGATCTGAACCTGCTGTAGCTGGAGGAACCACCTCCACAGCAGCCCAGGAGTCTGTTTCTGCAGGCTGGAGTTGAGAGCTGCCAGCGCCTCGGCTTCTCCATCCAGGTCAGAATAAGACCCAATAAACCAAACTGAAATCAAGCACACATAGGAAGTTAACTGACTTCCATTTAGTGTGAATCAGACACACAAACGTCGCTTTATCTTTGTTTTCTCTAAAGGAAACGATAGATAATAGATGTCCCATTTCTGTTGTCTTGGAGATGGGTCTGCAGAGCCCAGATGAGGGGCCTGCAAACCCGTCAAAACTCTCCTTTATTTAAAGGTGAAACTCTCCTTGCTCGTGTCTTGTTTTCATGTGAACGGACCCCGTTGTTGTTTTTTTTCACTGCTTTTCGACTCTGTGTGATGAGTACAAGGAATTTTGTCTCAAACTGAGAATTGTCTGAATGAATAGAAAAATAAACGCATCGGATTCAGTGTGCAAGGTGTCTGTGGATTACGGATCCAAAAAACGCATCCGAAAAAAAAAATGACTCAGTGTGCAAAGGCATTACAGTTTTTTCCAATTGCTAACACACTAAAATGACATGCATAGCACAATTATTTAAACTGACACACAGAGAGCAAAACCTCTTCTCAAGTCTCCAAAAGTCTAAACACATTTTCTGCTTTACACACATTTTGCAATTCAAAATGGCACTTTTTAAATGCACTGAACACGGTTCTCTGCATAAGACACAACAATCTGACATAAAGTCACATGTTTGTCATTTCAAAACACTGCCATTCAAAATGACACTACATGAGCTAATTGGCCAATGTATGTGCCACCTGGCCAAACACCTCAATGGTCAATTGTTATCACTTCAATCAGGAAGTAAGCACTATGAAAAGACCACAAGTGAGCACCTTTTTTTTTTACAACAACAATGGAAGAGGTTGCAGAGAGAGGAAGAGGAAGAGGGAGGGTGAGAATGAGAGGGGGAGGAAGAGTGAGAGTGAGAGGTAGGGGTAGAGCTGGTAGAGGAGTTCATGGCCAAAGAAGAAAACAACTTTCAAATGAAATCAGAGCAACCTTAGTTGATCATGTCATCAACCATGTGCTGACAATGCAAGAGGCTGGACAGAGAGTGCAGCCCAACTTGAGCTGTTTTACTGTACTGGTATATGTAGCACTGACTTGTTTGGTGAAAAATAAAAAAAATAAATGTTTCAACAGCATGTGTGTGTATCTGCAAATTTTTCTGTGCATGTGAACAATCTGAAGAATTTTCTACAATTCAAACTATTTTAGTATTATGGCAAAGCATACTAAAGATGAGAGTGCTTTTCATTACGCCCAACAGTGTGTAGTTGGTTAGACAAAAATCTGGTATGAATGAAGTGTGTGCCATTTGGTGCAAAAGTTTGATTTTGATAATGCTATATGTAGTTTTGGTTGTAATGCTTCATTTTGCAGGATATATGAGGTATTTTGCAGTTTGGGTGTGTGGTTTTGTGAATTGTGTTAAGTATTTTGATAAAACCAGCCTAGTTTGCAAAATTGTGTTTTAGCAATTGGAAAAAACTGTAAATAAATGTGGTGTTTGTAGAGAACCCCCCCCCCGCAGAAGTAAAAAAAAGTTTAAAGCAAACAAAATAAAACAAACGCAGAGTTGAGACGGAGAAGGTGATAAAAGAGAAACATGACATGAAATAACACAAGCAGCAGCAATAGTGTGATAAATGGTGTGTGTGTGTGTGTGTGTGTGTGTGTGTGTGGGGGGGGGGGGGGGGGAGATTAGAGCCAGCAGAAACACGTTCACTTTCATTCTCACCGTGCCTTTCAACTCTTTATTTTAAATATATTTCTTTATGTGTTTCGTTGTCGACGTGTCATGAATTATTCAAACAGTCGTCTTCAGCCGCCTCTAATCTCCGCTCACACCCTCAGAGACAAAACATGTGAAGAAGACAAAAAAAGTAAATGGACAGATTCCTGGTGGAGAGCGCTCTGCAAGTGGTAGAGAAAAAAAAAGCTTATTGTTTTTATATTATTCTGTAATGATGAGATACTTTGGGGGGGGGGGGGAGCAACATCAGAACCAGACGCTGTAGGTGGTGTTGGTTTGTGCGAGGAGAGGATGGGGGACGTCTGTGATTGGTAGATGATTCCCCGTGAAGGATTTGAATGTTGTGGCTTTACCTTTTTTTTAAAAAACAAATAGCCCCGTTTATTTAGCACTTTATACAATCGCCAATTTGTCAATTAGTCAATTCGATTTTCAATTAAAATCAATGCTCTCAATCTACTTGACCCCCTGCAGGTTTCTGAGTCGTCAGACGTATTTCTTTTTTCTTTTTTCTTTTTTTGGGGGGGGGGGGGGGGTTAGGGAAGCTGTGACCTCAAGTGTCACCGAACACCAGCCAATAGAAACATTAAATTGCAGTAGCCGGTTTCAGCCTGTATAGGGCAGTCACTGTACATATTTCTAAGTGCGTCTTCACATTTACATTCCGCATTTACATAAGTAACACTGTTCTGTACCTGAGTACACTTGTGTTTGATACAGCAGGGGGCAGTATGCACATGGTGGGTTTGCAAATCTGCCAAAAAGCAGAAGAAGTAACCATGGCAACCACTCGCAGGCTGAGTCCGTCCTGCTAACTGTGGATGTTTTTGTTATTTCTAAGACGCTAACAACGCCCCTCTTCCTACATCCACATCTACCGTGCAGCTCAGAGGATGAAACCTGCCCGTGCTGCGCGGATCATTTTCATCAATTTAGTCCACTTCCTGGTTTGAGCACGGTTGCGTTCACATCTCCCACAGAATGTACTGGAGCACACATGAATCATACCCGAGACCACCTCTTCAAGCGGACTCTGGCACGGTACCCGAGTAGGGTAGGTTTGTGTTCACACTGATCCAAGCTTTGGGGTCAAGCGCTTTGATCCAGGTCCGGGTCCACAGTGTTCTATAAATAGCCACATGCTGAAGTGGTCTGGGGGGGTTCACTGACTCTTTGTTACTGTGGCGCATTTCACCAAGCTGCCATCTGTCACAAGAACCAGGGTGCTGAATCCACTCGAACAAAGACGTCTATACTGAGCTGCAGCTCCGTGTGCACCTTTCATGTGTTTGTGTTATTTTAAAAATAAGGCCTCTTTGAACTGTGAGACGATGCTTCGAAGAGCGACTGTGAATAATGAAGCTGGAGAAAAGTTACTTTCCCACTTTGAGTCGCAGCTATTTTCTCCGCAGGTTCTGGTGAGACTCTTTGAGGCGGCGGCTGAATGAATGCGAGTGATTTCACATCGAGCGCCACACCTCCCCTAATCCCGCCGAGGGTCTTTTCCTGCAGCCAGCACGGGAATGACACAACGCCTGCTGTGCTGAATGTGTTACGCTGGAACACAAGGAGAAGAGACGGAAGAGCTTGTGGGAGGTGTGTGTGTTTCTGTGCGTGTTTGTGTGTGCGTGTGTGTAGGGTAGGGGACATTTTTGTCATCAGCTATCACACAGCTCGTATGTCAAACATTAATTAAATTTCATGTCGTTATTCAACCATGCCAAAGATAATTTGCTGTCCATACGTTAGAAAATAATTACAATCAGAGCACAGCGAGCGGACTCTTTGATGTGTGTGTGTGGTGTGGTTCCTCGTTATAGAACTTAAAGATGGCCTACTTAGATAGTCCTCTCTGCAGGAGGGAACACTGAGCTCTGATATTTGTCAACGTGAAAAAGTTGAACTTGTTCTTGCGGCACACCCGGCTGCAGCGGCTTCTCCTGGTGTTTCTACCTGTCATCTGTCTTCTTCCTGCCGGCTGTAGCTCAGTGGGTAGAGTCAGTCATCTCGAAACCAGAAGGTCAGGGCTTTGATCCCCAGCTCCTGCAGCCACATGTCCGATGTGTCCTCGGGCAAGACACTTAACCCCAAGTTTCTCCCGCTGCTTTGTTGGCGGTGCATGAAAGTGCATGAATGGATGAGTTAATACTGATGGACTCGCTACAGCAGCCTCCACCATATGTTAGAAATTGACGTGATACGTTCGTATTTTGGGTCATGGAGAGGACAGCTAAAGAGAGACAGGAAGTGTTGGGAGGAGAGAGAGAGGGAGGGTAACATGCAGCAAAGGGCCGAGGTTGGATTCTAACCCAGGGCTGCTGCGACAAGGACTACAGCCTCTGTACAGGGGGTGCACAACATAACCAATAGGCCTGATATACTTTATTTTAAGTTTTTTTAAAGATAAATAAAAACATTGGCTCCTTAGGATGTCTGCAGGAGTCGTTCAGCGTGTGTAGGAGCCGACAGAATGAATGGAGCTGATGCATGTGACATGTTCTACAGTTAATCTCCATTCACAGCAGCACATGTACCAGAGCTAATTAGGGCTCCGTCTTGTTTCCATAGAGCTCCATACATGTGAATGCATCGCCTTCAGGAAGCTCCATGCAGCTCGCTGATAACGCTGGAGGCGGGAAACTCAGCAGCAGGTGAGCTTTTATTAAAACGTTTTTTTAACAAACCTCAAAGAGAAAGTGTTTGGTTGCCATTTTTGATTTTTCAAATGTGACAAATTGCTTTTTCACCATGAATACTGAGTGGGATCTGACGAGTTCACACACGCTCTCAGACTGACAGAATGTTTCCTCATACCTCCTGTTGGGGTTGTATCAAGTCAACTTTGGTTATATTCTTTAATAATTATTTTTAATTATTGATAATATAAATAAAATATCATTAAACTATGTTTAATCTCGTTTTGGGGCACCACCCTATACTCAGGGAAATATAACCAAAATATCACTCAAATCAGTCTCAAATTAGTTATTTAATTACTAATATTATTAATAATTAATAACTATATTTAATAAATTGAAGGCGTGAAATCCGTACACAAAGCCTTCGCACCCAGCTTATATCACAATGTAAATACACCAGTAATCACAAACAACTGCTCTCTTAAATGATAACAGAATTTATTTAAACAAAGCAACATCAATCCAAAATCAATGAACTTAATCAAACAAATAACTATTATAAACTAATCTAAGCAACAAACATTATCAAGCAAACCTTGTGAATGAGGTGTAAATGTGTTTGTGTGTGTGTATGTAGATGAGAGAGAGAGGAGGGGGAGAGAAAGAGAGAAAGAAGACAAGATGGTGGAGAGAGACAATGCACCATGTGGCTTCGTCACATGGCGACAAAATGGAAGCCGTGTGGCTACTTTTTGAAATAGTTTGAGCTCTCTGAGCTGAGTTCAGTAACTGTTACTTAAACACCAGAAAGCCAGTGGCCGGACTTTGATTCAACGGCGGGTACACTGGTCTTTCTGATTGTGAAAGCCGTTGACTGAAGGTAAACTAGCATAGCATTACATACATAGGTGAACACAGCAGTTCATCACAATAAAACAAATGCAGCAACTTACAGCAGATAATAAAGAGAATGTGACGTCTCGTCAACAATGATGCATAATTATCAGTGGTTATAAAAGAAACATAACTATTTCTGAAACTATTTCTGCCCAGACCAAAGCTCTTACTTGGGGTAATTCCTGGTGATCGTTGCAAAGTTGGTTAGATCGTCAGTCTGTTGAATGTTGAATCAACAGATTCAGGCAGGTTTCCTTCGTGGCAGATGTAGGAGGAGGGTAGTGGGATTCAGATCTTCGACCAGAGCGCTGCTCTATAGGATCTTCTGGTTGCAGGAGCCGAGTTCTTTATGTGTCCTTGTGGATTCAGGGATCAGTGGGCTTCCTTCAGCGCTCCTGTCCAGTGGCGTTCAATGACGTCTTACGAAAAATCAAAGGAAAGAAACTCTTCTTTTTGCTCGAACCTGATAGCATCTGATTGCGCCCAAAATTCCTAAAAATATGCCGTGGAAGTAGTCAGCTGAATCCTCTGATGCTTGAATTCAGCATGTGAAGAGCTACCTATACTGAGCAACCTCAGCTCTGGAGTTTAACCTATGTAAGCCAAGAGGAGGAAAGGCTTTGTCTCGAATGCTGGAGTCCATCTTCTGGTGTCGGCAGACCACACTTGAAGAGAGGGAAGCAATGCCTGGTGATTGCTTTTAAAGACTGGAGCTGCCTATGGGTTTACCTCAGGCCTCCTCCAATGAGGATAGAGAATTCAGAAGCCCCCAACCCCCCCACTTTTCACACCTATTTGTTAGTTTCTGTTGGGGGGTTGCTGGGCTAAGACCCCTTTGTTTAGTTGCCTTCAAAATAACTTTAGTCAGGCTCGAGACTGTGATACAGGCCTGAGTCCTTTGTCCCAACCACATGGCTGAGGCCCAACACTCCTCCTCCTCCTGCTGAATTAGAAAATGATGGTGTAACCATTGAATGATGAGCTACACAGTCAAGGTCCAATAAGTAGAAGTTTATGACAAAATATCTGAAGTAATAAAAAATGGACTAGACCTATGACATTTTTTTTTATTTAGTCATATATTTTCAACAGTTATCATAAGCCAGAGAAATCCAGACACAACATTTGTATCGTTGCTGTGGAAACACTGGATGTTACGTCACAGACAGCTGCATAAGGCTGCATGAGCTGCTCCTGAAAGCTGCCGTACTGTTGCTGTATGTGCTGCTGTGATAGAAACATCATGTAGATTATACTCGGATACATTAACTCGTCTGTAAAAATATTCTCTTCCTCAGGTCGGTTTCGCCCGGTTTCATCGACTCTAATGATCTTTAAAAACAAAAACTCACCCTACCCGATGAAAACAGGCGCCGAAAAAACGACTGAAACAATCACACAGTGCAAATGTTTGAAAACCAGACGATTACATTCTGAGTGGAAAAGGTTTAACCCAATGGAGCGTCCACAGTGGATTCAAAGTTTGGACAGCCTGGAGGAGAGGAGTTATTTGAAGAATCCGTCTTTCCAAACATCATTTCCTGAGTATTTGCCTCCCTGCAGCTCCTCATCCGTCAGGCTGCCATGTTTTAATGTTTGTGATTCTCTTTAACCACAGGAACAAGCTGCACGAGCAATTCCTGGAACACGACCTCGAACTCACCGCTGATCAGATCCAGAGCTCCTCTCTTTCATCTTAACCAGAATTTAACCTCACACTTTCCTGCTGCTCTGTTCATATCAGAACGACTCACACAGAGCTGAGAGCCGACTGAGAGGAGTGAAGGGAGTTTCATGTTACCTCTGATTTAAGCCCCGCCTTCAGGCAGACTTTACACTATGAGGGCTGAAGTGTTACCTAGAACTTCCAGCAGATACGTGTGCATTGCGTGTCTGTGCTGTCTTGTCTGTCAACACAAAGCGGCAACCTCCAGTGTTGAAAAAAGAAGCCAATGCTGAAGTGTAAAATCCTGCAGTTCCTCGAGTGTCCACTAGAGGCTGGCTGCTGAAGCACAGGAAGTCACATACACACCCATTCTAAAAAGCCTGTTTTTACAGCAGAGATTAACATGTGTACAGCCTGGTTAAAAAAAACAAATCGGTCTGATTAGCTCATGTCTCGATCGACACACACAGTGTGTGTCGATTGAGTCGATGAAGGATAAGAGTTATTCACAATAAGGCGTGTAGCTGACCTGATTGACAGGTGGGCGCGGTGTAACGGTTTGTCAGGAGGTTTAAAACCCGCCTCAGCTCCAGCTCTCAGCCTGTCGTTAGGTTGACCATCGATGGGATTCCAGCAGGAACAGATGGGGGACTCAGGCTTCAAACATTCACATTTACAGGCTACATTGTTAACCTTTTTGATATGTTTTGAAAACAATGCAAACTTTATTATTTTAATGATGGATTGTATGAAAAGGAACCAAAGATTTAAAAGCAAACTTCAGATCTTCCGTGCAGAGAGCTCTCTCTCCCCCTCCCTCTCTCTCTCTCTCTCTCTCTCCCTCTCTCTCTCTCTCTCTCTCTCCCTCTCTCTCTCTCTCTCCCCCCTCCCTCTCTCCCCCTCTCTCTCCCTCTCCCTCTCTCCCCCCTCCCTCTCTCCCTCTCTCTCTCTCTCTCGCTCCCTCTCGCCCTCTCTCTCTCTCTCTCTCTCCCTCTCGCCCCCTCTCTCTCTCTCTCTCTCCCTCTCTCTCTCTCTCTCCCTCTCTCTCTCCCCCTCTCTCCCTCTCACACACTCTGTTAGTGTTTGTGCATTTAGACTCACAGTGTCCATCATAAATAAACTCCTTTTTACTTTAATGAAATGTTTTGTTTGCACTTTTAAAGATTTGGTCCAAACAGAAACACCCGGAGACTAAATGGATAAAACCTTCAACACAATGAGCGTCTGAGTTTGGAATTACTGCAGAGCAGGGGCGTCGTAGTGGGGAGGAAAGTGGGATTGACTACCCAGGGCCCTAGTGGGGAGGGGGGCCCTTCATGGGCCTGAAATAAAAATGTATTTCTTATTTCGCTTTTTCTCTAAGTTATAAACGCAATAAGATAATTAGAATTGTCTGAATAAATAAACAAACATTCAGAATTCCTTTCTGGAAAAAATGTGAAGTCTCTCTAAAAGACCCTCTCCCCCCCTTCTGAATGCACAGAATGGTTTAGTCCTCCCACCACCTCTCGACTGGATTGATCTTTCAGCGGTCAGTCGAGTCAAGAGTGAGAGATGTGGCAGGCTGCATATTAAACCAGTTGTTAGAGGAATTCAGCCAAGAATATCATTTAGATCATATCTGTGTTTTATGAATAAATAATATATCTTATTAATCCCCTTCATAGATACGATTTCATACGACCTTATTTTATAAAAAATATTACATCGCCCCCCCCCCCCCTCTCTAGAGTCGATGCTCACGCAGGTTGCCATGTGGTGGACACTGAAGCTTCAGTGTTTATCCAGCTCTGCATCGGTCTGTAAACCTTTCTGTGTTCTAACCTCTCTCCATTTTTCAAAAACATCTCCAATATTGATCCTAGTTTGAGCACGTTTCTGCTCGTGGATCTTATTAGAAACACGCAGAGGCTTTTTAGGTCGGGTACAATCACTTCTATCTGAACCAGTTCTCTTGCCCGCTTCCATCGCTGCAACACCTGTTGGTTTGACCTGATAACTGCTCTCATATCTGGCAAACCAAGGGGCATCCAAAACCTTTTTCACCTTCAGCTCCTTTACAGGTATGTTTTCTGTTCCTGCATAAGATTCATCACCTTCATTCTTCTGTAAGTCTCCCTGAATCTGTATTCAGTATTCTGTTTGTGTGAAATGTCTGAATAAAGATGGTGGCCTATATGAGTCAGTGTCAGCCGCTCACAGAGGCTTTATGTTTGATCTATGACTGCATGCTTTTGAATGCACTTTATGCAACATGTCTCGGGTGGTGCTGCCGGCTTTCATCAGTGTGACTTTGACACCCATGATGTAAGTTTTGTCTAAAAGGAAAAGGCAGTGTGGCTCGTTTTATCTGAATATCGCCCCGAGCAGGAGATAAAAAGGAACGTGTCACCTTTTAAACAAAGTCCGTCTCCACAGCTCCGACCTGGGAATTACAAACCCTCCATCAGAGGTTAATGTGATTTCATTGTTCAAGGATATTTTCTGAAGTTTTTATAAATGAGAGTCTAATAATGCAGCTTAGTGTCTAGAAACCTCAAAGAGACACAGAAGGAGACCGGATTTAATCAACATAAAATCCAAGAGATGCTGGTGAATGACGGGGTGGGTAAGAGGATGAAATGAATGGAGGAGAGTGTAAATGAAGACGGAAACGACTGAAGACAGACTGCTGCAATATCTTGAATTCACACAAGCTAAGTGGAGACATGTTCCCAAGAAGTTCCTCTGCATGTTTGATGCTTTAAATAAAACTGGGTCACAACTTCAACTGTAAATCTGAGCTGGAAGATTCGGGGGAAGATTTCAGGGCCTCCTTTTAAACCAGCAGGGGTCCTCGTCTGTTACTGAAGAGCTGGGATTTCCCTTTACATCCCTTTCCTCACGTTCATACAAAAGCTCCTATTTCTGGCTGCTAGCTCGTCCCGCGGTATATCGGTACATAGAGCTCAGGGGGAGGGGGTGTACAGCTTCACTTTCCAGTTTGAGACGTCCAGCTTTGTGTCCGTTTAGGGACTTTTCCACCAACATTCAACTTCAAGTCCAAAGGGACCGGGTGCAGCTATATTTTGAACTTTAAAGGAGTTACATGTTTGTTTGGAAACCTGACAACGTGTAAAAAAAAAGCTCCAAACTGTAGCAAGTTGTGTTTTGAACCCTGAAGCAGAACACTTGAACACAGACAACACAGTAAAGGTCTTGACTCAAAGTTTCTTCTGGAGCAGAAGGATACAGAATAAACACAGAGTTCATTTCAGCAATAAGTCCAGAATCCTGAGCGGTCAGGACCAGGCTGGAAGGCGTCTGACACACGCACACACAACAGTTCCAACTCTGGGCTGCAGGGCCGTGTAACAGGAGGCTGAGGACGTAAACGAGGAGGCAGCGAGACCGTTAAAGCAAAACCATCCAAGAGGGCAAAGAGAGAAGACGGGTCAGAGGCTGGCAGAGTCGAAAAAAGGATAATCGATCCAGGGAGAAGAGCTGGAGAGTCTTACACGAGGTGAAGAACGATGTGGCAATGAGTGGGGTGAAGAGGAGAAACTTTTACTCATGAGGAGCAGCTGTGTCCACATGTGAGCCGCATGATTTTAAATGATGCAATCTCTATTTTAAAGATCGATAGTACCGAGAGGTGATGAAACTTTAAAAAAAACCTAAATTTGGTAATCTAGGATCTACAATTCTACAATTCACTTAGCAGACGCTTTTATCCAAAGCGACGTACATCAGAGAGTAAGTACAACACTAATACATTCATACAACGCCAGTGAAGCAGCGGGAGCAATGCGGGGTTAAGTGTCTTGCCCAAGGACACATGTTGCCCAGCTCGGGATCAAACCCTCGACCTTCCAGTTGAGAGGCGTCAACTCTACCAACTGAGCCACAGCCGCCACCGTAGGTCTTAGGTCAGGAATGAATCCAGCAAAAACTGCAGACATTGTAGTATGTATTAAACTGCACAAATGTTGCCAGAATATTAGAAAAAGATAAAATTGTTTTGTGCATCAACAGCATTAAATGATAATCCTGCAGGTAGGACTGCACGGTGATGCAGTGGTTAGCTCTCTCCCCTCACAGTGAGGAGGTTCCTGGTTTGAATCCCCGTCTGACAGGAGCCTCTCTGTGTGGAGTTTGCATGTTCTCCCCGTGCATGTGTGGGTTCTCTCCATGTACTCCGGCTTCTTCCCACAGTCCAAAGACATGCTCGTTAGCTTAACTGCTGACTCTAAATTGTCCGTAGGTGTGAATGTGAGTGTGGCTGGTTGTCTGTCTCTACATGTCAGCCCTGTGATTGGCTGGTGAACAGTCCAGCGTGTAACCCCGCCTCTCGCCCAATGACAGCTGGGATCTACTCCAGCCCACCATGACCCCGAACAGGATAAGCGTTATAGATAACGGATGGATTCCTGCAGATAGTTTTTGGATAAACAGCCAGATGGAGACAATGGCAGCGCTCTCTGTTCTCTGTGTGCATATTTGAATCTCACTGATTTTCTTGATGCCAAATTTTCAGAGTTATTGGCGACACATCACACCGATAGGAAAAAAAATAATAATCTGGTCCGACTCTAAGAACCTCATCAGTATTCTTCCCCTGACTCTCGCCCTTCAGACTTATCTGGCGAAGGCAGAGAGGTGCATTGTGGGACAGACTTTCACTGAGGGGACGTTAGAACCGAAGATGATCAGACGGACTGAAGAAAAAGAGACAAAAACCTGCAATGACCTTTATGAAAATGTATCTGTAACAGTTGTTTTGTGCAGAACTCACACTGAAGGAAAAGAAGGAAAAGTCTGTACATGCACAAACACAACTATGTAGCTTTACCTGTAACTTCTCAGCAGTCGGTCTGAGTCTACCGGCCAGCGGAGGGTCAAACAAGATCCCCGCTGGTTTTAATTTACAAGAAGATAAAGGAGAAACCTCACATACGGCCGGCCTGCTGAGCGCTTCTCTTCTTCGGTGGAAACAGTTTCATCAGTGCAGAAAATAGCTTCTTTATATTCTGGGCCGTCGGTTGCAAAGCAGAGCTGAGGGCTCATCTGCTGGAGGCGGATTTCATTTTGGCATTAAAACATATGCCAGCACAGAGCGTCTTGGCGTGCAGCTCAGGTGTTTTTCCTGTTTTTACACTGGACACAGTAGTCATTGTGATCGTGGGTGTAAAGTTGTTAAAATGGAAAATGAACTTGCACCCCCGTTAGCACCCGAGTGTTTGATCCACAGAGGAGGTTTTTTTCAGGAGCAAAGCTGCACGTTCTTATCTTGATGACACAGAAAACCACTGAGCCTTGGACTACCTACAACCTGCTCTATCTAAGATGCTGGACGTTCACCCTGCACATGATGTGGAGATACCTCATCTCAGTTTGAGTGTGTTTTCATCTTCTTCCTCGGATCTCACTCTCACCAACGGCAATCTCCAAATCTCATTTTTGATCCGAAGGGATATCATCCGTTTCCCATGAGAGGCTGAAGTGTGATTTGCTGACAGAAAGTGTTTTTTCAGCTGACGGCCGAACCATTTTTCAGCAGGAGAGCCTCTGTGGACTCCCTCCTCCTCCTCCTCCTCCTCCTCTTCCTCATCCTCGTCTCTCTCCTCCTCCTCTTCTCTCTCCTCTTCTTCCTCCTCCTCTCTCCTTCTCCTCCTCCTCCTCGTCTCTCTCCTCCTCCTCTTCCTCATCCTCGTCGCTCTCCTCCTCCTCCTCCTCCTCTTCCTCATCCTCGTCTCTCTCCTCCTCCTCTTCTTCTTCCTCCTCCTCCTCCTCCTCTCTCCTTCTCCTCCTCCTCCTCCTCGTCTCTCTCCTCCTCCTCGTCTCTCTCCTCTTCTTCCTCCTCCTCCTCTTCCTCATCCTCGTCTCTCTCCTCCTCCTCGTCTCTCTCCTCTTCATCCTCTTCCTCCTCCTCCTCTCTCCTCCTCCTACTCCTCCTCTCTCCTCCTTGTCTCTCTCCTCTTCATCCTCCTCCTTCTCCTCCTCCTCCTCGTCTCTCTCCTCGTCTCTCTCCTCCTCCTCCTCATCTCTCTCCTGCTGCTTGAAGCTGCTCTGAAGTTTCCAGCCTTGCTCTCTGCATCGTGGAGCGGAAAAAGGATCTCGTCCTCTGCAGATTCACCAGCAGGGATTCCATAAACCTTTCTATCTGTGCCAGTGGGAAACATAACCACAGAGAGTTACGTAAATGTTATTGTACCATCTGTATCAGGGATGAAAATCCAGTTTTTAAACATAATGGGGGGGGAGGGACTCCTTAAACAGCTGCTCATCTTGGATAATGACTCCTCGCTGCTGCTGATGCTTAATTGTTGTAAAAGTTCCAAAACTCAAACCTCTGGAGTGAATCCTTCTGTGCACATGTTTAACTGAAAACAAATACACAGGAGTAAATAAGCATGGCAGCTGCCTCACAGGCTCCCTTGATGTGTTTCCTATTAAAGCCAGAGAACGTACAATAAGCCTGGATGGAGTCTAATCCATATGTACGAGCAGGACGAATCTGATCCACCACCTACACACACTCCATATGTTCGCATGTAAAGCATACATGCCCTATGACCTTGGGTTCCTTGAAACCAACCAAACCACCAGAGAACACACACCCACTCAGAACTTACATGGATTTGCATTTTATGCTGCTGATATGAAAGTCCTCGTCCACACGTTGGTGTGTTTTTGTAAACAAAGCGTTTCTCTGCGTTTTGACCACAAACAGCATTTTAGGTCACTGAAAACTCTCTTTAGTGAAACTCCTTCAGGGTGAAGATGTCCAGAAACTCTGCCTAAGGTGTTTCGGGGGAAACAGAGTTTTGTTCTTGTAACGTCACGCTGTGCGCCGGTTTGGACTTCCTTCTCTTTCTCTCTTCATCTTCAGAACTCTGCTGAGAAAACTACAAGATCACAGGAGAACTACAAGATCACAGGAGAACTACAAGATCACACAGAACTACAAGATCTCAGGAGAACTACAAAATCACAGGAGAAGAACTACAAGATCACAGGAGAAGAACTACAAGATCACAGGAGAACTACAAGATCACAGAAGAACTACAAGATCATAGGAGAACTACAAGATCACAGGAGAACTACAAGATCACAGGAGAACTACAAGATCACAGAAGAACTACAAGATCATAGGAGAACTACAAGATCACAGAAGAACTACAAGATCACAGGAGAACTACAAGATCACAGGAGAACTACAAGATCACAGAAGAACTACAAGATCATAGGAGAACAACAAGATCACAAAAGAACTACAAGATCACAGGAGAACTACAAGATCACAGAGAACTACAAGATCACAGGAGAACTACAAGATCACACAGAACTACAAGATCTCAGGAGAACTACAAGATCACAGAGAACTACAAGATCACAGGAGAACTACAAGATCACACAGAACTACAAGATCTCAGGAGAACTACAAGATCATAGGAGAACTACAAGATCACTTGTAGGGGCTCCTGGACTGACAGCATGACACTCAGCGTGAGGCTGTTATCTCTCTGATGGTCATGCTGTGATGAGAGAAGAGCCTCCAGGACAGAACCAGACCTGTTCAACAGATCCAGATAATGAAACGCTCCTCACAGCCTTTTTCATGACTCCCCTCAAAGGATCTCTCTTCACTGATCTTCCATAAAAATGAACAATCTGTATGCTGGGGTGGGGGCGTTCTGGTTTCCTTTTATTGTCCGAGCAGTTTAGTCCAATCACGTATCAACAGGCTTTGAAAGCAGAAAGGTTTACAGACCGATGCAGAGCTGGCTAAACACTGAAGCTTCAGTGTCCACCACATGACAACCTGCGACAACCTGCGTGAGCATCGAAACTACAGAGGAGGGGGCAGGGGGAGAAAGCTCTCTACAATGTTTAGAATTTCAACTGCAGTACCCATTTTAAACACTAGGTGTCAGAGTTACATACTACTCCTTTAAATCCTTTAAACCTGGCCTTTCATGTAGTTTAAAAAAAAAAAAAAATGTGCATGAGAAACCTGAGAGGAGAAACCTGGTGCAGATTAAATCCTTAGACTTTAATTGTTGTGAGCAAAAGTTGATGCATCAAAGTAACGTCGATGAGCTGTGCTATTTTTGCATGAAATCCTCCTGATTATTGGACATCACACGTTAAAGTAAGCGACACACTTAACTGCAAATGTTTGTCAGTGAATATACACGACTGATCATTGACTTCATGCACCTGTTGGCAACATTTAGCTCTTTTTCTGCATTTATTTTAATTTAACACATCTTTGACCTGCAGTTCCTAAAAATATCTTTAGTTTTTAATTGTCCTGCCGCTCTCTCTGATCGTCATGAAACCTTGTTTAATCTCCATTATAATCCTGCAGCTGTAGGAACCGCTGCACAAACAGTCAGAGCGCTGAGGGTGATTAGCGAGCGTCTGTTTCATCACAGCTAGATGCAGAGATGTTCCTGCTGTGTTTCAAATTCGAGGCGCTGAAAAACAACCGTGCTGAATGTTTAATCACTGAGCTGACAGTGAGCGGCGTCTCAAGCAGAGTGATCAGCCGTGGAACGCTCACACCTCCACACTCATCAGCCCGAGGAGACAACCAAATGAAACTGATTTTCCTTTGAATCTCAGGAACTAAAGCAGCGGTGAGTCACAAATAAATCCCAGTGACTCACGATTAAGGAGCTAATTGATCGACTCTGTGGCGTGTGAACACAGCCGCCTCAATTGTACCTGTCAATCACTCTGCTGGAGGAGAGATTTCCTGTGTAAATGATCAGAGATGTAACAGGGTTCACCATGTGAGATATGAGAGGAGGTAGCGATGCACTGATACACAAGATGAAACTGCAGACGTCTCGCTGTAATCTCCTCTGACAGCCTGGAAATGGTTTTCAGGTTTCCTGTGATCTCATTGGCTGATACAAAGGAGGGTAAAGATGCTTTTGACCTAAAGGTTCTCAATTCTGAATTGTGATATGTTGTCAATCTGTGTTCACGACATCAGTATGCATTCATGATATGCAACAGGTGTGGGTGCAGCAGGGCAAAACACAAAACCTCGACCGGAGTGACAACCTCTGTAGTCAAATCTTGCAAATCAAGTGAGGAGGAGGAGAGACAGCTCTCTACAATGGTCGTGAACAACCAATAGAATATAAAATCGTGTTTGGACTCACGTGATATGATAAGAGATGGTGTGAATGAGTTTCTGTGTTGTGAGGATGACAGGTCTGATGTTTGGACAGGTTATTTCCTGTGCAGACTGACAATGATTACCTGTGTGCGTGTTGTTTGTGCACGATGTGAGTCATTCATTAGGAGTCTAATTTTTACCCCAGCAGAGGTGGAGCAGCGGGAGATGTTTACAGCAGGTCCATCTGTTCCTTTAACACTTCAGTGAGTTCTAAATTCAAATGTGCTTCATATTTGCATTATTTCTGTGGAGATTGCAGGGCGTTTTTTACAGCTAACCTACTCAGTTCAGTTCAGAAGAATTTGAGTGTCTGTTACGCACACTGAATTATGACAATGTGGCTTCCATAAGAAAGGTGTTTTTATTTGCAGCATTCGTAACTGCAAACAGTCTTGTATGAGAATCGGCATATAGTGCTGCTTTGGAGACTGTCTGATGCGATACAACTGTGCTTACTTCCTGCAATACACAGGGAACAGCTACAAATGACTGACTAAACAATATAACTTTGCTATCAGTCTCCAAACAAAACAAACACTTGACAGCAAATATTAAATGTATAGTTTTGTCTTCACAAATAACTATTTCTGTGAACCAACAATGCATATGGTATCTTATAAACATTAAAGGTCCCATATTATGCTTTTTCTGGTTTTATATGCTCTTTAGTGTGTTTTCCATGTATCCTGTGCATGTTTAGGCACATCTATGTGAAAAAATTCAAAGTCCGCGGAAACGCAGCTTCTCCTACCTCCTCCTGTTAGCTGTAGCATTAGCTGCATGTAACGCTTGGTTCTAGCCCCCCTCGATAAAAATTTGTCAGTCCGACGTCATTGTCAGTGTGATATCACTGATCTCAGCCCATTGGCTCGTTGTGGCAAGCCCAGCAGCTCATGTTGCACGCCCGTTAACTTCTGTAGCACGCCCACGATATGCCGTAGCCTGCGGTAGCACAGTAGTGCTAAGGTGCTAATGTTTTTGCTCCCCTCGGACGGAGACAGTGGCTGCATTCCCAATATGGTAAAAGAGGCGGGACATTTCCTGAGAACCGTGCTGAGCGACTGACCAATAACGACAGAGCGGATCGGCAGACCAATCAGAGCAGACTTGGCACACGTGGGGTCTAACAGTGTAGGCTCAACAGAGCGTAGCTGACAGACTCAGAGCGTAGAGGGAGCAAGGAGGAGCAGTACATGAAAACAGACACTTTTTTCTGACTTTAGCTATTGTGAACGTACAAAAGTAGGTACATAGATTAAATATATGAACCCCAAAAAGAAATCATCTTAATGACATTTAACCAGAAAAATATTAATGGGTGGTGGGCACCAATGTAATAATATAACTGATAACCAATAATCACAGACATAGTCTTAGCTACTAAAATACCCAGGGTGCCACACCCTCCCCTACTTAAAAATAATAATAAATGTTTCCCTACATTTTTTCCTTTATCTCAATAAACACGTTGTTTATGTAGTACTGGTGTCTGCGCTTGAAAAGTTACCATGGTTACACACACATATTGCATTACTCTTTATCAGAACAGCAGGCTTCACCTTGTTAAATAATATATCTTTAACCCTTTAGTGAAAGTCAATTTTGCTTAGCTGGAAGATAATACCAAAATTGTGAAAGATAACCATTTCCTTTTTTCCTTTCAAAATTTGTAAACGAGCATGAATCATCCCTTGTAACTAGACTCACTAAACGGCCCACAATTCACTTTAGTCAGTTACCACCTTATCATTATTTACCTCTTTTTTTTTCAGACATCAGTACCCATTTCCTTTACCGTCTTAATGTTAATCTGTAACACACAGTAAATCCTTACAGATGATTGCAATATTCGGTCCGTTCTGTCGACAACCAAATCTTTTCTGTTTCTTCACACTTTTGGCAGCCTTTGGTCTAGACCTGAAAGAAGTTGATTAGTCTAGTCTCTTACTCATTGTCTCTGAGCTCGTGGACATCCAAGGTCTCCACAGTTTCTCCAAAGAGGGTGCTGATTTACCCACCTCAATACAGTCCATACCAGCTTGTCTTACCGTAGGCTGTCCCAGCACATCATAAGTCAGCATTCTTGGGGGCCGTCTCTGTCTATGAAGATGAGCAGGAAATGCCCACTGTGATGGCTGATCTGATTCAGAGTCTCTGTCTCTTTGTTCCTGCTGTCCATCTTCATCAGATGTGTGTTCCCCGTGCTGCTCGTGTATGTCATCACTTAAAAAAATTTTTTTAGACTGTGTCACAGTCTAAAAAAAACTCTGTCTCTATCCAGCCATCATATGGGATCTCACTCCAATTTGCAGCTACTGCAACCAGTGGTTCTGTCCCCAGAATCTCAGCAAGTGGCCTGACGGTGCTGTGTGGGAGATGTTGTTTCCGCCACTCATTGTTAATAAGACTTGCCTGAGCTCCAGTGTCCCACAGAGCCTGAACTGGAACATTGTCTAGGTGACACTGGACTGTGCATCTTCTCCCTATGAGACCAATAAGCTTTGATTGGCGTTGTGAGGGCAGGTACCCGGTAGTTGTCTCACTTGCAGGTCTGGTGTTGTCCTGCGGTGGGATGGCAGAGAAGCTTTCTATGTGAACACTTTGTGGCTTTGTTGGAGCTGAAGAGGTGTTTTGCAGGGAAACATTATTTACTTGGGACCTGGAGAGTGGATAGGCTACTGTTGGTCCCTTCTCAGAAGCCCCCTCCCGCTTCCCGACATGGCTCTGTTCTGTCTGCAGCCACGAGAAAGATGGCCATCCTGCCCACAGCGATAACAGTGTCTGCATGTGTCACTAACCTGAGCTTCTCTACATGTCTGGCATCCTCTTGTCCATCTCGCTGCTGGTGATGGCGGGTTGACAGGGTTGGGCTTTGACTTTGTTGCCTCTAGCGTCTCATTGAACAGCTTTTTTACTTCAAGAACATCAGCTTCACAGTCTCTGTATCTGGCTCTTTACTTTGACTTTGTTTTTTTTTAATGGCGACTCTCCCACTCTCTGCCATCTGTGTTTCATGTTTTTTGTCGGTTTCACTGTTGAAAGATAATTGACTGTGGTCAACTTGCAGCTCAGCGTGAATCTCATTGACCCTGGGTGGTTTAGCTGTACTGTTCCTTCTTAGTTTGTTTTGTCGCTCTGACTCAAGACTGGCAGCCTCATTTATCTTTTCTGAGAACCTCCTCTGTAACTTGAGAGCTGCTAAGATGAGGTTTGAGCTGAAATTTCACTGCCTCACTGAGCAAACCAGTCTCTAATGAGCGAAGGAACTTACGTTGAATCAGGTGTGGGCTGAAATGCTCTCGTTCCTCCTCACCTGACTTCCACAGCAGTTTCTCTCTAAGCTCTATGGCCCTGAACAAAAATCCTTGAGCAGACTCTTTGTGGTCTTGACAAATGTTCATGAGTCTGTGGAGAAGGTCAGATGATGAGTCTACTTTGTAATGTCCTCTCAGTATGGTTCTTAGTGTGGGGAGTGTTAGGTCTCGCTTAACTTCCAGCAGGTCACGGAGGTGAAGGCCTGGACTCACTGCTTTAATCACAGCTTCAATAATATCAGTCTCTGAGTAACCCTTCTTAAGCCCAGACTCAATTTGATTGGTCAGGCTTGTAAAGGACAATTTTTCTTTTTGTCCAGCTTCTCCTATCTGGCCCCAGATCTGAAAGTCTTTTCTCAAAATCACTTCTTGTGCTGTAAGGGTCGGAGAGTGAACGGTTCCCCTCTTCACTGTACTGCTGCTGAACTGGATCTCTAAAGCCTCAATCTTTTCCTCAAGAGCACAACGTGCCTGAGCTTGCTGAAGCTGAGCATACTCTTGTTCAAGTCTTTTAATTTCACTTTGCTCAGTTTGTCTTTTTGATTCGTCATATCCTTGTAATGATTTTATGGACAACTGAAGATTGTTAATGAACTGCTGAAACACGTTGGATTCCTCACTCTTTTCTATTTCATCCATAATGCTATCTGCTAGCCGAATCAGGTCACGACGGGACTGTCCTTCAAATCCCGTCCCTGACGGTTCACTGCACTTTAGATGCTGGCATACCTTGATGAGCTCTGGTTTCTCAAGTGTCCACAGCGCTGCATTAATCTCATCCTGGAGTTTCTCCATTTTTTTCTTCTCATGGGTGGCTCACCAAATTATGTTACGCACACTGAATTATGACAATGTGGCTTCCATAAGAAAGGTGTTTTTATTTGCATCATTCGCAACTGCAAACACAACAGAAAGACAGTCTTGTATGAGAATCGGCATATAGTGCTGCTTTGCAGACTGTCTGATGCGAAACAACTGTGCTTACTTCCTGCAATACACAGGGAACAGCTACAAATGACTGACTAAACAATATAACTTTGCTATCAGTCTCCAAACATAACAAACACTTGACAGCAAATATTAAATGTATAGTTTTGTCTTCACAAATAACTATTTCTGTGAACCAACAATGCATATGGTATCTTATAAACATTAAACCTGTGTACGAATACAGTCATGCCTGCTTAACATAGCTAGCGCGCTTCACGTGTCGAAGGAGGCTACCGATGCTAGCGCTAGTTAGCTTTCATGTTATTTGACATAAACAACATTTCTAACATGCAAACATTACTAAACACATGAAGATGTACTTAAACTAAATGTTTTCGCTGCTTGTGCACTTATCTCTCACCTGCAAACACAACAGAAAGACAGTCTTGTATGAGCCTCTGCCCACTTTATTTCAGACTCTGGTTCAGTTCGTTTGTAGTAAGAACATGATCTAAAATGTGTGCTCAACAGGCCGTTTGGAGATTTTCCCTTCATGACATCACAAAGGGCAGTAACCCCTCCCCCAGGTGGGTGACACTCCCACAGCTAGGTGTTTGTTCTGCCCTCTGAGTCTGCCTTCTCACCGTAAACAATAGGACATGGAGCGAGAAAGACAGAGACACCCAAGCCCTTCTAGAGAGGGGGCGTGGTCAGACACAGCTCATTTACATTTAAAGGTACAGACACAGAAACAGCCTGTTCTGAGCAGGGCTGAATTTGATGGGTTTATAGGCATGATCAAATACAGCATCAGAGTGGATTTAGAAGAAGAAACTTCCCAGACATGAGGAGCTCTGAGAATTATTTACACTGGTTGAAGAGGAGGAGAATATGTGAGCTTTACATTTTCCTGAAGATGGTTTATTAAAGTCACCACGATCTTATTCACTTGGGACCACAAACATCACAATAATTCAGTTGAGATGCTGTCGTATTGACCAGAGTGCTGGAATGACTCACACACCTCCCATGACAATCATATGCTTGTTGTTTATTCTTCCTGAAACTTTAATTATGTTTTGTGTATTTAATATTTCATCTCTCACACTGAATGTGTAGATGATTTCGCTCCTTGATCAATATTTAAAGACTAAAACTCCAGATTTGTCTTCTTGTCAGAAATGTGAAGATGAAGGGACACTAAAGCTGTTTTCACATATGCATTTACGAAAATATCTAGATAATTTGAAGGCCATGAAGGCCCAGTGTGTCAGACTGTGAATATTTAGTGAAGCTGTAATCTGCTGAGTCAGCCTTAACCTCGAGCAGGATGTACCTCTGAAGTCAGCGCATGATCTCTGATCAAAACCTTCAACCTCCACTCTGTATACATTCAGGCAACAGATTTTTATTGAAGAGGTTTTATATATTTAACTTCTCAGTTTCTGTGCATCATTAAGAAGTCAAAAGGAATAAGACAGTTAAGGTAGTCTGAGCAGAACTTCCCTCTGCTCGTGTCTGAAATACTTTCTCCTTTTCTAACAGCATTCATGAGATGAAAACTTTCAGGGACTAATTACGAGAATAGAAACTAATTTATGAAGGTGCAGCAATTATCTTTTTAATAGAATTCCTGTTGGATTAATTATGTGTAAAAATGTGCAGTCTACTGAAGCACATCAGCTGAGTGTTCTGACAAACATTAACTTGTTGTAATGGAACGTAAGTCATTATTTTTTCAGGCTAAACAGAAGAACTTCCTGTTTTTTAAATGGATCTTATGTAGCTGAAACAGGACTGGACTACTTTCTTGGTGTGTCAATCGAAGGTGAGGTCAGAATCAAAAATGACTCTTCTTGCAGAGGGAGTGAACTTAGCAGAGATCAATGATGCTGATGTTTGGGTGTGGATAAGTGAAGTGTTTGATTTCTGACTTTGACTCATTTAATTGCAAATCTTGAGACAGTTAAAAACACATCTAGGCTTTTTTGGTCACCAGGTCTGTGTGTCGTCTGCATAGCACTGAAAAGAAAGGTTATGGCGTTGGATCATATTACCAAGTGGAAGCATGTAAATAGAAAATAAAAAGTGGACCTAAAATCTAACCTTGTGGTACTCCACCGGTAAAACGAGAGGTGGAGGATGAGTGGTTACCTATGGTGATGGAGAGGTCTAAAAGATGGGAATAAAACCAACTAAGCGCAGCCACTATGGCAAGAGCTCGATCCTGCTGAGACAGGAAGTGTGGGGAGGACAGAGTAGGGGATGATGTGCAGCAAATGGTCAAGGTCAAATTCAAAACCCATGGCCGCTGCCATGAGGACTTCAGCCTCTGTACATGGGGCGTGCAGCATAACTGCTCGGGTATCCGGCGCACCCCAAACTACTTTTAACCTCCCACATTTTGCTAAAAGTTCAGATTTCCTCTGGAAACATTGGACGAGGGGAACTGACAGTCAGTCCTGACATGTTATGAGTCACATTGACAACATCAGAAGAGAGATGTCAATATTGACTGTATCTGATGGATTCTGCTCTGCCTGCAGACGGGAGGTTGACCTTTTCACAGCAGGTGGAGTCGAGGTTGTGTGACATGTTTGCTCTGGGTGACTCGTACGGAGCCCCTAAAGGGACATAGGAAGAATTTTTTTTTTGATGGATGAAAAAAAAAGATAAATACTTTTGCGTTCCCTCGCAATATTTTTGTGTTCTCTCGCAATACTATTGCTTTCTCCCGACAAATAGACTGTAAATAGCAGCACACACAAGGCCCTTTACGCAGCCCAGTTATTGCAAAAGGGCTCTGCCATTCTACAACTCTGAAGAAATGTGTGTTGTTGCCAATTTAATGTGTGTTATTGTGTGTGTGTGTGTGTGTGTGTGTGTGTGTGTGTGTGTTTTCCGCTGCTACGTCACCTGCGCACCTGGGCATAGGTGGTAATCACAACCACAGGCAGGGAGAAAGGGAGACACAGATACGAGGGGTAGGGAATCAGTGGAAGCCACACAAGATTATTGACAAATAAAGACTTCAAACGTAATCAACGGTGGACAGTCCTTTATACCCACTACGAATTGGAAATTACTTTGGATTCCCTCCAGTGGCACTTTTTGTAATGTGTAAGTATAACCAACAACGGTATTCAAAGTCTAATATCTAAACATACTGTGTTTAAAAAAATTCAGCTATGTTGCTCATTGTTGAAAGTACTTGGGCTTCTAGGTCCTCTGTTTCTGCTAAAACTATATTTAAGCTAGGTAAACACCACATACTGTAGACTACAGGTGGGAAGATAAGTTGTATTTGGTTAGAAACTGGTAATTATCAATGTAAATCATACCTGCTTAAAGTCAAAATATTTAAATGACCAGAAAATCAATTATTTTGGTATCTTCGTTTTAGGCAAAGGCAAACTCGGTAAGTTTAAATGTGTGTTTTATGTACTTTTTTGGGGGTAGCCTTATGGTTGTTAGTTAGCTAGCAACACTAAAATAGGCTAACGTTATGGTGTTATAATGATATGTTACTGATAGCTGGCTTTGACATTATTTATCTTTCAATTGAGAAAACAATCGAGGGGAAAATCCTAATAAACATACTTGCTATGCTTTATGATTTAGGCCTACCGTTACTGTTCTGGACATCATATTTAAAAAAACACAGAACCGTGTTAAAATTCAGCTGATAGTTGTGCATCACTGACGATATCTTTACTTTATGTTAACTTATTTTAATCAAGCTAAAATAAATGTTAAATATATAAATGTTGAATAACAGGCTCGACTTTCTTCCTGTCCCCTTGCTGCTGTTGCAGGGCTGAAATTCACAGTGACTATTTAGAATAGGAAGAAAATGTATTGCTGTGTTCATATAATACTGAAGTTATGATGAGGTTCAATAATGTTCCTTACTGTTTGAAGAAATGATACAAAATGGACACATGAACCTGCCGGACTACAGATGGAAAATAGCCTAAGGCTGCAATCTGGCATATATTTACAACTTTATGTTCATGTTCAGTGTGCACTGTCCCTATATTAAACACATAAATAACAGTACAAATCAACAGGGGATGGTTAAATGCAATATAAACCAAACATTAACTGTAAGGACTCAAAAACGTACTGATAAAATTGTGCCAAGACTTCAGCACACTACAAGGCATCAATTCAACAGTTTCCTGTTATAACTTTTTATATTTTTTTGTAACCTAAAGGTTCTCAACATAAATAAAACATTACTAACGTGTTTTGTTAACATGCTGAAACCAAATGTTGTATATGTCTTTAAATGTTGTTTATTTATTTACTTTTTAGTAAGTAGTATTTTTTAGCTGCAACTTTTTGTTAATGTGCTTTAACTGTGGTTTTTTTAGAGTCTACATTTTTACCCCTCAAATAACAAAGCAGTTTTGAATATTGTTGAGGATTTTTTGCTGATAAAAATGGAATATACTTTGCATTGCACAGTATGTGGTTATTTTCTGTGTCTTCTGGACAGTTGGTCCAGAAATTAACGTCAGTTCAAGGCCTTTTCAGTTTAAAGCTATTAACTTAACTGCTAAATTATTTATATCATGGCAGACATGTCCGATTTTAAAAAGTTTATTCAAACATTTTTTTCAATAAACAACCCTGGCTTTGTTAACCATGTATACAATTAGTGAGGGAGACAATCAGGTCGAATTGCTGGGGTATAGGAGAAAGTATACAAAATGAATTAACAAAGAAAACTACGGTGGCCCTGAAGTGCAAAACACAACAACAAATAAGAAAACACAACAACAAAACACAACAACAAATAAGAAAACACAACAACAAATAAGAAAACACAACAACAAATCAAAATACACAACAACAAATAAGAAAACACAACAACAAATAAGAAAACACAACAACAAATCAAAAAACACAACAACAAATTACAAAATACAACAACAAATAAGAAAACACAACAACAAATCAAAAAACACAACAACAAATAAGAAAAAACAACAAATCAAAAAACACAATGACATTAACTTTAACGGAAAAGGTAGGTACCTGCAGTCGACAAGGATCGTGGCTGATTTGAGGAACGCAATGTCCGTCTTTTTAACCGGAAGCATGCTGCTTCCGCGAGTTGATTTCAAAACATGAGCGAAACCGGAGAATCAGACTCTCTACTCTCAGAGAATATTTTGATGCAGGCCATACATATGAGGTGATATTGGCTATGCTGTCAACCTTTCACAACATTCAAATTAGTATCCGTACGCTAAAGACACGTTTAAAAGAAGCAGGTTTGTACAGACGACGGAACTATTCTCCACTAGCCGAGGTTCAGACTGAGCTGCAGGAGCCCAGGCAACTCTTCAGCTATCGGACTATGTGGCAAGTTCTTCAACAAAAACACAAACTACGTGTGAAACGAGAAGTAGTAATGAGCTTGTTGAAACAACTAAATCCACATGGGACGGCTTTGAGAACACGCCGGAGGTTTACAAGACGGACATATCATTCCATGGGTCCGAACTACATATGGCATGCAGATGGCTATGACAAACTGAAACCCTTTGGATCGGCCCTCTCAGGATGTATAGATGGCTTTTCAAGAAGAATAATGTGGCTTGTTTGTGGAACTACTAACAACAACCCATCTGTCATTGCACATAATTTTATTAATTGTATATTAAAAGTGTTGGTGTGATCCCAATGAGATTAAGAACTGACCTCGGAACAGAAAATGGGACAATGGCAGCAATACAATGTGCCCTCCGCCATGCACATACGGACTACTATGGAGGCTCGTCAAGCCACAGTTACGGCTCATCAACAGGGAATCAGCGTATCGAGTCACGGTGGTCCTTTTTCAGAAGAGGAAGGTATGTAACGATGCAACTATTGCCTAGTGATCAGATCAAACTGAGAAGTGGTGACTATTATGAATTATTTTTTTCAGACCACTCTTTAAAATGCTGATAACATTCCTTCATCTCAGCCCTCTATTAAAAATTTCTCCTTGTGTGTAAAAAAAACAACAACTTTGCATTTAATGTATTCCTAGGTCTCAGTTTTGGATGGACCTGTTTGGAGACCTAAGAGACTCTGGACACTTCAACGGTTGCCATGAACACCAGTGCTTACTGAGATTCTGCTTCAGTAATGTTCTGCAGAAAGACCTGGATGAATGTACGGACCTCTGGAATAATTGAAAGCAATTGGAAAAAACTGTAACAGATAAGGTCTGTAAGTGACTGCCTCAGAGTCAAACAATGTTTATCAGCAGTCACAGGGGATAACACAATCACTCTTACAGTTTTTTCCAATTGCTAAAACACAATTTTGCAAACTAGGCTGGTTTTATCAAAATAATTAACACAATTCACAAAACCACACACCCAAACTGCAAAATACCTCATATATCCTGCAAAATGAAGCATTGCAACCAAAACTACATATAGCATTATCAAAATCAAACTTTTGCACCAAATGGCACACACTTCATTCATACCAGATTTTTGTCTAACCAACTACACACTGTTGGGCGTAATGAAAAGCACTCTCATCTTTAGTATGCTTTGCCATAATACTAAAATAGTTTGAATTGTAGAAAATTCTTCAGATTGTTCACATGCACAGAAAAATTTGCAGATACACACACATGCTGTTGAAACATTTATTTTTTTACTACTCTACTTCAGCTGTGCAACAGGCTTGATGCCTTTGTCCAGTCCCAGGTCATTTCTGCTACAGTGGATGAGCAGGGCATCTGGCACAGCTCTGAGTCCAAGCACTGGTGAAAAAGGGAGGAGGGTCCTGCAAACTATGTCACCCCAGTGTGATTTATTTTTATTTTAACGACTGTATTGTTAACAATGGCTTGTTTTTCCATCCTAATGAAACTTACTTACAAATAACAGGATATCTAACTTTTAACAGATGATTTTAACTTACGCTTGACCTCTGTGGAAGATGTCAGACCAGCTGGATTGATAAAGTCTCCTTGCCTAAAACGAAGATACCAAAATAATTGATTTTCTGGTCATTTAAATATTTTGACTTTAAGCAGGTATGATTTACATTGATAATTACCAGTTTCTAACCAAATACAACGTATCTTCCCACCTGTAGTCTACAGTATGTGGTGTTTACCTAGCTTAAATATAGTTTTAGCAGAAACAGAGGACCTAGAAGCCCAAGTACTTTCAACAATGATCAACATAGCTGAATTTTTTTAAACACAGTATGTTTAGATATTAGACTTTGAATACCGTTGTTGGTTATACTTACACATTACAAAAAGTGCCACTGGAGGGAATCCAAAGTCATTTCCAATTTGTAGTGGGTATAAAGGACTGTCCACCGTTGATTACGTTTGAAGTCTTTATTTGTCAATAATTAAAAGTTAATTAAAAAGTAATTATAAAATTATAATTAAAAAACACCAACAAAAAGACGGGTGTATACTGCATTAAACAAAACGTGCTCGTAAACATAAACAAACACGAAACGCGACAGGATCCAGACAACATCTTCACACACACTCACGCTTGATAAACTGTGTGGCTTCCACTGATTCCCTACCCCCCCCCCCCCCCCCCCCTCGTATCTGTGTCTCCCTTTCTCCCTGCCTGTGGTTGTGATTACCACCTATGCCCAGGTGCGCAGGTGACGTAGCAGCGGAAAACAACGTTCACATAACTTACCACACACACACACACACACACACACACACACACACACACACACACTAACACACACACAATAACACACATTAAATTGGCAACAACACACATTTCTTCAGAGTCGTAGAATGGCAGAGCCCTGGGATAACTGCAATGACTGGGCTGCGTAAAGGGCCTTGTGTGTGCTGCTATTTACAGTCTATTTGTCGGGAGAAAGCAAAAGTATTACGAAAGAACGCAAAAATATTGTGAGGGAACGCAAAAAGTATTTATCTATTTTTTTTCATCCATCAAAAAAAATGTCTTCCTAGGTCCCTTTAGGGGCTCCGTAGACTTGAGCCCCTCTGGGAACTCGGCTGTCTGTCTGAGCCCCTCTGCGTCCTCTGGCTCAGACCGCCTGCAGGGACTTCTGTGATGTGATTCTAAATCCGGACTCACCAGAAGAGGAAGAAGAGATACTCACACACTTAGAGACACTTGGAGTTTTTCAATTAGTAAATTCTGCTATAAATCTTAACCTTCCGTTCAGACAGACGCTCTGAAGCTCTATGTCAACACAGCTGAGTGTTAGCGTACCGATTTAAATGAGGAGCACAACAAACAGGCTGTGTGCTCGTCTTTCCTCCCTCAGGCTGCCTGCAGCCTCATAAAATAAACGTCAGAACCTAAGCACAACAGACGGAGAATTAATTGGAGTAATTAGCTAAATGGGTGTTCAGTAGGCTGCACAGGAAACTCTTTCCAGGATGAAGACTTCGAGGACCTCCTGCAGAAACAGACCACTCTTGTGTACAATCAACACGGTGCTTTTCAGGGTTTTAATTTCACTTCACAGCTGAGATGTCCGTGATTAAGTTTCAGACGCTGAGCTGCGGGCGAGGATGAATGTCAGGTGGAGGGTCTGCATGAGGAGCAGTGTGTGCCGAGGAGTTGGAGGGGAGGCTTCAGGGATGCCACTTCAGCGTCATTAACGGAAACTGTCCTTGTTTCGGTGAATGAGAAGGAGTGTGCAATTTGATCAATGCAAGTTAGACGAGATATTCCTTTTATTGAATGAACAGCAGAATGGTTGTGTACAGGTTGTGTGTGTGTTTGTGGTTCTGTAACACAGAGACAAAGCTAGGGTGGGTTGTTCAACAGAAACCATTCCAATAAGACGAGACCAGCAGGTAATTCTGTGACAGTAAGACTCTGTGGTCAGTGACTTTTAGAGCAGCGCGCAGAGCTGATTACTTACTGTAATCGGGACGGCAGTATCTCAGTCCGTAGGGACTTGGGTTGGGAATCAGAGTGTCGCCGGTACCCAACCCAAGTCCCCGGACTATGGCTGGAGATTGGTCTGGTAACTGGAGAGGTGCCAGTTCACTTCCTGAGCACTGCAGAGGTGCCCTTGTAGAGCTGCTGGAAATAGTAAAAAGGTCGAGCTCTCACTATCACTGATGGTGAAACACTGCGTCAGCACAGAGCGCTGCAACTCTAGGGGAATATTTAAGCTTAACACACCTGACAGTCACACACACACCTGACCCTGCACTGAGACGATTCCCTCTCCTCACTCAGCGAGTGACCAGAGGGATCTCCTTCACAGGATTTGAACATCAGAAAGTTTTCAGAACAGTTTGGTTTCACAGGTAGATTCTTATAATGTGGTATGAACAGAAACATGACATAATAAAACTATTCTAAGAAAGCTAATCACTTTCGGCCTCCCATGTATAGATTGTTAATGCAGCAAAATGGAGGCGATGAGTTACTGGATGTCAAACTTTTGTTTCAAGAGTTTGCTGGAGAAATTAGCTGATTTTATCAGGAGGTGAAGCAGTTCTTTCTCTTTTTTCTTTTATTGGAGTTGGGAGTCGGTCCATTACTGCAGCCGGACCCGAGGGCGACATCGATGCCCTGAAGAGAAGCACACAGACGCTTATCGGATTTTCAATTTAAAGTCGGAAAGTTCAATGTGAATAATATTGTTTAAAACGTGCACAGCAGAGCTAATGCTGCTGAACAGGAGCGACAAACAGAACTTTAAACCCTGTCAGTACACACACAGCTCTTTGACTTGCAGTTGACATGAAGTTAAGCAAAAAGTAGAATTTTATTTTAATGTCACAAACCTGAGAAAGTAGATCCTAATACGGTCTTGTTCTCACCACCACTTTTTGAAGGTCTCTGTCTCGTCTCGGACTTGGCAAACTCCGGATTTTAAATCAAGACTGGTCAAGACCACCACTGAAAGACTATTTCTCCATGTCATCACTGTGAGTAGAAGGAAAACGCCTCTTTCTAAAAGAACGAATAACTGATTTTTAGGCCTCCTGGACGCCTCCCTGTGGAGGTTTTTCAGGGCACTTCCAATTGGGAGGAGACCCCGAGGTAGACCCAGAGTTCGCTGGAGGGATTATATATCCCGTCTGGCCTAGATATGCCACAGAAAAACATTGCTCGGGAGAGGGCCGTCTGGGTTGACTTGCATCGCCTGCTGCCATTGTGATAAACGGGAGAAAATGGATCATGGAAATCAAACCGCAAACTGACAGAGGAACCGCGTGCTGCGTTCTGCCAGTACAGAGTGATTTAAAAGGAGGCTTGAAAATCAGAGCAGATCTTGTTTTGCCATTCAAAGGGTTAGTGACCACAGGAGGAGCTCAGCTTGTTGTTGTTTTTCACTTTATAGAACTGAAGTGTGAGATATGAAGACACATTGTGTTGGTGATGTACGCCTGGCTGTTTTAGAAACATCAATCAAGACAGAAATAAAGTGCCAGACAGAGAATGAAAGGGAGAGGAGCTGAAAACAGACACATTTTCAGTCTGATGATAATGACTGACAGCTCTGACAGACTTCAATTATCTCTTCGGTGTTACCTGATTTCACATCCAAGAGACAGATAAGATCAACAGATTCTCGTTCATGAATCACCATCAAGCCTTTTTTCTCTATGGAAGACCCCCAAAAACAGACTGCATCTTATATACCGATGCATTCCTGATTCCTTTAGGGTAAATATCATTTTGTTTTAACATGCAGACAGTGATCAAAGAATAGCAGAAATCAGACTTAAGTAAATGGACTTAACTTGTATATTTCTTTTCTAGTCTTCTGACAACTCAAAGCTCTTTCACATCGCAGGTCACACCTACACATTCACACACTGATGGTAGAGGCTGCTGAGTAAAGAGTCCATCTGTATTAACTCATCCCTTCATACACATTCACACACCACTGATGAAGCAGTGGGAGCAACTTGGGGTTAAGTGTCCTGCCCAAGGACACATTGTACATGTGGCTGCAGGAGCTGGGGATCAAACCCTCGACCTTCAGGTTGAGAGACGTCGACTCTACCAACTGATAAAGTTGTAATAAAGAACTTCTACACTAAAATGCAGGTTTAAATTGATCTTGTCAAGATTTTTTACTCTCGTTGTTTCCCCATCGTGTAATCTAAATTGACCTAAATCACCGTTTTAGCAAAATGTCCACAGTTTGAAGAAAAGTAATTTTCTAGAGGTGAAATATGATGTCTGGTGTTAAGCCTTTATACATCATTTTAATTCTACAGCAGCCTTATGTTTATCATGTAATGTCCAAAAACAGATTTCACAGTTTAGCATAACCGTAGAAAAGATTTTCTATAAAACCTGCAGCTGGAGGATTGACAGGAGAAGAAATTAACATTAAAAAGAAGGTTTCTTTTTCAGTGCTTTCTGGCTTTGCAAAGGGAAAATAAATCGGAAATGAAACTCTTCTATAATATCCTCTCGGGTACAAATATCTTTAAGTGGCTGTGAATTTGAAAAATAGTCACCCAGCTGAGGTGATTTGAGCTCTATTAGCAGTTGAGTCTGCAGGCATTTAATCTCCATTCTGGAATGGCTTTCTCTCCCCAGAGGCCAAGAAAAGATCTTGGATACTTTCTCTCTCCTAGAGGTACGAGACCTGGATTCAGAATAGGTGCTGCTGTGCTCAGAGGACGGACAAAAAGCAGTTTATTTTGGTTAGAAATCGTCCCTGGAGGTAGAGGGTCGATGTGGGAGTGAAGGTGGAGGAGATTAAACTTAAATATCCAGAGCTGTTGTTTAACCTCAGAACTCCTGATAATATGTATTATAGTCTAATGAGAAGTCTGTTTGTCTCTTTAGTTAAGTGTTCCCATTAAGCATTTCAAGGTTATGCTGCTACGTTCAGCAGATGTCATCAGGATAGAAAGGTATTAAACATCAGGTCAAGTTTTAACGGACACACTGATTCACTGACAAACACGCCTCACCCTCTTAAAGATTTATTTGGAGAGATAGGACAGTGGACGGAGTCGGAAATCAGGGAGAGAGAGAGAGAGCGAGAGAGAGAGTGGAATGACATGCGGGGAAGGAACCACAGGCCTGATTCGAACCCGGGCCGCCCGCTCGGAGGACCACAGCCTCCATACATGGGACGCGCACACCAACCAATGCGCCACCAGCGCCCCACACCTCACCCTCTTTGTAAACAGTTGTTATGTTGGGGGTTTGTAATAAACTGTTACACGTTTAGTTAACCGGTACGTTTCCCTTGGGGGGAATTGGGGGCTTGTCCTGGATTAAGTTAGTTAAAGACAGACTATTGGATATTATGGTAACACCAATAAACACAACCATGTTGGTTGTGCCATGAGTACAACGACAAAATCCTGCAGATGGTGAAATTGTTTTATCATGAGGAAACTCATACAAAAGCCAAATTCCAAAAAAAACAACAAGAAAAATAAAGAAATTGGAGAACTTCAAATCAAATGAAAAGATTTAGGATAAACTCAACGTGCTGTATGATGGGGAACTCCAAAATTAACCACATTAAAGTAAAATGGACTTCACTTAACTGTCATTAATTTCCTGTGAGGTGCAAAGACCCAGAGATGATAACTTCCTGTTTGACGGTTTCAGTAATAACAGCAGATGGACTGGAATATGAACACACCACAGGCATGACGAGTGTCAACATAAGATGATAAGCAAAGCAATTTAAAGAGCTCCTACAGTTAGCTCAGATGATTCGGGCACTCCCGCTGCGTATCCGATTATTGTTCTTTATTTATCAGGTGGCTTCACTGAGCGTCCCTCGCCCGGTTAATTAACAAACACAGATAAGAAAAGGAGCAGGTAAGTTAATACCTGTCATCGGAAAATGCTGCTATCAGTCAGTGTGTTTGGAACGAACACAAGCCTGTCTGTAAAAAAAAAAAAATCGAGAGCACATGAACCCCTCTAACCAAACACAATAAAGACGACGAGTTATTACAGCAAAGGATGCTGGGATGTCAGGGATTCCCCTTCACTGCAATAAAAACAGAGTCAGTCCCTTTATATGGTATATTATGACTGTAATTTGAACCCATGATTTCATAAGCTGTGAGCTTGAATTACACTGTCATATGTAAAGCAAAGTAATTTGACCTAATTTCACAACCTAACTAGCGGGTTGCTGGTCTACTGTTCCATTAATCAGTAAGTTTATAGTTACAGGAATACAAAAATACTGGCCACATTAAGAAAATGTAAAAGCATGTGTGGGGGTAGAAACCTGTAAATGGCTTCTATAAAAACAGCACCCATGAGACATAACAGGTAATGCATAGCCCAAAAACAACCTGAATATTCACATTCACAAATGAGGCGACTCCTGTGAGCTTGTTCAGGCACCTAAACTCAAGCAGATTGCTAAGGACGCTGAGCACTGAAATTGCTGAACTGCATTGATTTTGTATTGTAAATGGGCGCTACCAGTACAAAACACTCGGTAATGGTCACAGGCAATTATGGAAAATGTAAGAGATGTTGTTGTTGCTTGACTGTGTTTTAAATCGTTAGCTTTGCTATGCTACAGTGTTTGTTTTTAGCATGCATAAAAGAAAACTGATCAATTGTAGTAGAGAAAACGAGCCTAATCTTTTACTGCAGGAGTGGATTTTCATCTTTCAGGTTCTGTTCTGCAAAAAAGATTACTGTTTTTCTCAAAAGAGTTTGGTGGCTTTGAAATAGTGATGTAATATTTGTTTCTGGATTTAAGAAAGCCCCCTTCTTTTCTGATCGAAATTCAATTAGAAAAACAAACAATCCATAAACTAGAATAATTAGAAAACGTGTGAATGTGTTGATATTTCTCTAATTAGGGCTGCTTACATTGATTGATACACTTCCCTTCTTTTTGTGATATTTATATAATGACTCGAACTGGAACATGAATATATCATCAGGATTAGCTGTGATGACATACTGTATGTGATTAGCCAAATACAGAGCATTGTGTGTGACAGCACATCCTGTCATATTGTCTCGTTTATGGGCAGAGTTTTGAATGAATGGCATGAGCCAGAAGTCTAAAGCTGTTTCTCTTCAGCAAACTGACAAATGGACCGATGAAGCCCTGGAGATTCACAGTGTGTCATGTTGAATTGCCGTGATTTGATGAAATGCACACAGCCCCTGGTGGGAAGATGCATGAAATTGTCCACCAGACTGGCAGCCCTGGCTTGGCTCCAACTTGGCGAGCCTAGATGGGAAGAGGCAGCCACTGGCGTCGTGCAGTGGCCTCAGGCCTGGCAACCCAACAGGAAGCTGATGGATGCTTGGAGAAAGGCCGTAGTGAACTGGCTTCAGAGTAACAACAAATCCTGCACACACACAAGAATGCATGCAAAGCCAGAGAAAATCTTCAGAACGAGGAGCTGCATTTGGTTAAATCGAAGCATTTGCATGTTGCATGTGTAGGCTCAAAAGTTTTACCTCTGGGATAACTGAACACGTGAAAATACAGGAGCAGTTAGAAAATGTATTTTGGACTTTAATGAAATAAAAGCCTTAACAGACTGTTACTAAACGCACGGAGCGACATCTCACTTTCATGCTCAAAAGCCAGGCAGAGAGATTAAAAGGTTTATATAAACTGTTGCTGCATTCCCCGCCCTCGCACAGATTCACGAGAGATGCTTTCATATTTTCCTGTTTTTTTAATTTAAGATCAGATATGCTGTCATATAAACACATTAAATCTGAACTTCTCCTTTTTTTATTCTAACCTTCAAATGTCACTTGTTTTAACAATGAGGCAGTGAAGGTGTTGACACACACATTCTTGTCTTTGTATCAATGTGGGGACTGTGAAATGGATGTGCTGTCCTGTTCTTGGCCCCGCACAATCAAAACTAAACCAAGAGGTCCTCGTAATTTGTTTGAGTAAGGTCCTCACATTGCCTGTTTGTAAGAAACGGACATATCCACATTAAAATAGTTCAAAATGTTAAAACAAGGCTTAAAAACAATTGGATGTCACCATCTTTTTTTGGAGCAAGAAGTGATCATGTTTTGTCAAGAGGAGGGGTTCCCTTTGTTGCATGTTGATACTGGTTACCATGGTCTTTAATCACAGGTCCCCTTTCTAGCCAGAGTTTCATCTGAACCTGTATGAGTGAAACGTTTATGACACACAACCAATGCTCATTAATTTGTCATGCTTTGGTCATATTTAGTTTTGTAATTTTGTGTATTTCAGAGTTTAGGTTTCCATGTTTTTATTTCTCCTGTCTGTCCAGGTGTTGTGTGCTTGTGTGTTTTTGTCTTAATGTTTCCTAGTTTAGTGTTTCCTGTTTTTATTTTGTAAAGTTTCTCTGTTCTAGTGTGTATTGTTAAACTCTTGAGTTCTCTGTGTTTTTAGTGTTTCGTGATTTATTTTGTAATAGTCCTCAGTGTTTCTTTGTGTTTGTTCCAGCCTCTGTGTTAGATTCCCTCCAGTCTTAATTGCCCTCATTAGTCTCACCTGTGTCTGATTACCCCTGTGTGTATTTAGTCTCAGTGTTCCTTCCCTCTTGTTGTCAGTGTTGGATTTTGTATGTCGGAGTGTCAGTCTATGGCCGAGTTTCCAGTGGTTCCTTGTTTTCCCTTTTTGGGTTTTGGCTCTTGCCTTTTCTTAAAATAAATCTTTTGTTAGTTTCTGCAATGGGGTCCACCTCCTTTGTTTTCCGACCGTCGATGACAGACTCATGTGCTCACACTGAACAGTCTGATGGTCAAACTTAACCTGAGAACTCACATTGAACAAGTTAAATCGGGCGAAGCTTTGACAATTGTAAATAACGTTTCCTTTGAAAACTCCCACAGGGGGAAGTTGAAGTCAGTGTCGCTGTTTCCCAGCAGAGCTCGAAAAACACATTGAATGGGTGTGAATATCCAATCGTGTCAGGTGGCGTGCAGTTGGTGATGTTTGCGGTGCATGTTTTAGCATTTTATTCAGTTATATTGGTCACATCAGTATATGTGAAGAAATCCACTTTCCAGTTTAAAAAATAGGTATTAAAAGTGCGTCTGAAACATAAGACTTTCTAGAAGTTCAGATTTCTGTTATTAATTTGTGCTCACTTTAGAGTTCCAGCTGTGAAAACCAAACATGATGGATATTATTTGAGGATTCAAGGAAGTTTATTTGTCGTAAAAGAACATGTTACCTTTAAATTCAATCAGACTTCTTTTGGCAACATCTGGAGGCGCCCCCTGCAGGCCATTTGATGCTCTTGCATTGGTTTAATTTTCAAACAAAGACGCCTTATCTGCTTCTCTTTTGTGTTATGACTTGTTTCCATCTCTGCAGTCTCTGTTTCTCCCCATCCCCCCTGCCCTGTACACTGATCAAAGTTTCTCTTTCAGAGCGTTTCTGAACTTGAAAAGGAGCACAGCTTGGCCCTGCTGGTATCAAATCCCTTCTGTGTATGAAGGATGGCGGTTGGGGTGGGGGGGGTTGATCTGTCTGAATCCTCTGGTGTTAAAGCTTTAAGTCGGTCTGTGGCCGACCAATTATTTCCCACTGGCTGAGAGTTTCTGCTTCAGGGCAGTCACAAACCAATACCACAGGACTCAGAGAATGCTGCCACTGAGGGGAATATGCTGATTAAATGAAATGAAATGTACTCCTGACTCCTTTCAGAACTTTAAATCCATTTATTTTCACAGTTGGTCTCAGCCTCAAGGACATCTTGATATGTGAGTCAGGACGGATTTAAGTCTAAGACTCAAACATTTTAAACGATCCGTCCACTTCTCCAACACATACTTTGCGTTGGAATGGACTACAAACAATTAATCTATAGACAGCAGGGGTCTCGCACGGGCTTGTCTCCTAGCGTACCAGGGCTGCTCTCATTGAATCCCCCCTCAGGTCGCTGACAGATGCAGGAGGGAGACGGAGAAGTGCAGTTATTATCTAAACACCACCGGAGTGGCGTATCACCGGGGCTATGTCCCACTTTCTATTATAAGCAAACACGACTTTATAACATGTAGGAGGGGAAAATAAAACTGAGGTCTTGTTGAGAGGTAGCTTTGCTAAGTTGGCTGCCCGGCTACCGGCACCGTTGCCCGGCTTGAGTAGGCTACGGGACTTCCGTCCGCCAGGATTTTGAACTTGTCAGGCCCGGGGCAGAGGGCTCTCCGTGGGTGAAGTGTCATTGTTTGATGACATGGAGAATGTTAAACTGTTTTAAAGAGATGAGTAGCGAGTTCAACCCGGACTCCAGGGACGGAGTCCGGGTTGAACTTGCAGCTGGAGCTCATAGCCCCAGAGCTAGCACTAGCTCCAGGCATCCCGGGGCTGCAGCCACGGACCCACACTCGACTCTCGTCCCCGATGTAAAAATCCCGGTCGGACTCGCTTTATCTCCACGTTTCAGTAACATTGAAGTTATCCTGTGCCTTTCAACGATACAACGTCCCTATCTAAACATAACTTTCTGATCCTAGCTGTCTCTCTTACTCTAGCCCGTAAATAAACAGTTCCACAGCGCCCCTACAGACCTGGAGCACTTCCGTTTAAGGCTGAACTTGCAGCGTTTCTGTGTTTGCAGTTGTTTTCTGGTTGTGTGTGTTTTGACTTAAGTTTCGTTTCTGTACTTGCAGTGCGTTTGATGCTTATGCAGTTGTTTTGCCTATTTGCCCACCTCTTGTTGACATTGTTTTCAGACACTGACCCAACACTCTGTATGTGTCGAGCTGGACAGAATAGATCCACAAGGACAGGAAGTAAGACAGAGAGTCTGGTCAATTTCAAAATAAAACACAATATACTGAATCCTGATTGTATTTTTCATCACTTTATCAACATTATGTCAAATCATCCTCAGAAAGACAAGCAACATGTTGTTTTCACGTTTTTCTCTTTCTTCCCGAGTGATCTTGTAGTTCTCTTGTGATCTTGTAGTTCTCTTGTGATCTTGTAGTTCTCATTTGATCTTGTAGTTCTCATGTGATCTTGTAGTTCTTCATGCTGCATGCTACAGACACTAATTTCAGAAGGATTTCCCAGGAGTTAGATAATTATTATGTAGTGCATATTGTTTATTAGAAAAATGTGAGAAAGTTAAAGAAGAAACAGAGCGCGTATCTGAAATGAAAAAGACCTCAAATTTAATTTAGCAGGAAAATGACTAAATAAAAATAATAACAGCATAATCTCATGCACCTCAACCTCTCCTGTGGCGTCCTCCCTGTCGCTGCAGTGGGAAAAGATCAGATCAAACCGTTCTCGGTAAACAGCAGTAAAGCAGCAGGTGTGTTTGTGTACCTGCAGCCAGTCAGCACCTCATTATGACCTCCTGCAAACACGTCTGTTATCTCCACGTTTTCATTTCATTATCACACTCATGTAAACTGCCTCTGCCAATATTTAGAGAGGGCACACTTAAACCCTCGTATCAGCAAGAGCACACACAGAAAAACACATCACAACACGGCCGTAACCCTGGAGCTAAACAGAAACCACCACACCGCTGCCCGCCAAGAACAGGACGTATCGATTTATAGAGCGACCTGTAGGTGTGGTACCTTCATACCTGACATCTTCTAATTATGTTTGTGCACTGAACTACCTGAGAGTTCTTATGAAATGTCATGTTATGTTCCCCCGAGATGAAAAATTTGAAACTGGGAATGAAGAAAAACTGATGGGGAATTCAGAAATGCTAACAAAGTATATATTAACAACTTAAAGTGGAGACAAAACATAACTGAAAACAACTTAAGTTAGTCACTACATTTAAACACCAACATATTATTCTAATTAACAAGAGTCACCATGGCAACACACCGTAAATATGAATTACATTGTCCCTGGGTCGATGGCGGTCTCCATGCTGGAAATGCTGTCTCACCTCGAGTGTCCACTAGAGGCTGGCTGCAGAAGCACAGGAAGTCACATACACACCCATTCTAAAAAGCCTGTTTTTACAGCAGAGATGAACATGTTTACAGCCTGGTTCAAAAAAACAAATAGGTCTGATTAGCTCATCATCAGTCTCGATCGACACACACTGTACGGGGGGAATGTTTTGATGACTCATCAGTTTTGATTTGATGAAGGATAAGAGTTATTCACAATAGAGTGCCACAGGAATGAGTCCTAAAACCCGGAAGTAAGTTAGCATTTGAGCGCCATGGGGTCTAACGTCTAAAAGTCAACGGGGATTTCGAATGGGTTTGTGGTTAGACGCCTGAAGTAAGGTCTGTGGTTAACACAAGCTTAAGAGATGTTGACATTTTGTTAGACCACATAAACTACGTTAGGTAATACCCACACTTGTGAATTTTGAAGATTTTACGCATCTTTAAAAAGGCGGTTACTAACAAGTGGCTAAATGTGACTACAGTGGTTGTCGGGGACATTAAACGTCATCACGCCGGACACAGAGGCCGGGAACTCTCTCACTAGTCTGTGATGTCTCTGTAGGTTTAATCTTTGGGTTAAGGCAAATATTAGGTTAGTAAACAATTTATTAAGCTACGCAGATTTTATCGTAGATCGTCTGAAGCATAACGCTAGTGACGTCACAATCATCCGACCGTGGTGTAGTTCGCTTGTAGCATAACGTTAGCGTTTTACTGTCGGCCGCATTAACGCTTCAAACATCATAAAAATGGTGTTCATCTGATTATCCTGCTGAACAAATAAGGCGTGTAGCTGACCTGATTGGCAGGCGGGCACGGTGTAACGGTTTGTTCAGGAGGCTTAAAACCCGCCTCAGCTCCAGCTCTCAGCCTGTCGTTAGGTTGACTGAAAGTTAGGGACGATAATGACAGATGATGTCGTCTGCAGTCTCATCACTTCTGAAAGGTCGTGGATCGGATTTCTTTCTCCCTCTCTCCAGTTTGATGTAATCAGAGCTTCTGTTTGTTCCCAATTTGAAAACAAACCCGACCTCTGCAGATTTATCTCACTTTACATTTTATCTTCTCACTTTTAATTTGTCTCCATGGAGCCCGCTCTGGTATTTGTTTCTGCTATGAGTCTACAGAAGGAAACGGAGAGAAAATTGATGATGTTTTCCGTTGTGATCAGAGGTAAACCGAGTGTTTTTCTGCTCTGTTGAACTGCCTTTAAAACATTTTAATGATTGGTTGTTTACACCCTCCGAATGTCAGCTCTTCATTATCTGACTTTCACTGGTAGCTGAACAATCAAGAGTCAGACATGCCAAGTGGGAATCATCGAGCCTGTGCAGAGGAAATCGTGGAGTTATTTGAAAGTCATGACTCGCACAATATATTTAAAAATTTCCTGTAAGGATGTTCAGGTGTTTGAAAAGAAGGAATCCATTTATGTGAGGGTCATATTCACTAACAGGTACCAACATGTTTGAAATGACTTCAGTAGTTTCCTTCAGTCTGCATCAGTGAAACAGGCTGGAACGTCTGCAACATAATGATCGTCAGAACAAAGTGCGTCCTCTTAAAGTTGTTTTTTAGCTTCCTTTCAGACTAAACTTATTCTAAATGCCAATTTCCACATTGTTCGTACAGCCTGAGTTGAGTTGCGCCCTGCCCCACTGGGTCTGTTTCGGGAGTGTGAGCACAGCCGTGAGCAGCTGTATGCACAGGAGAACATTGATGCAGTCCAAATTCATTGGCGACATTGTAGGGAGCTGTCTCCCCCCCCCCCCCCTCCTCTCTAGAGTCGATGCTCACGCAGGTCACCATGTGGTGGACACTGAAGCTTCAGTGTTTATCCAGCTCTGCATCGGTCTGTAAACCTTTCTGTGTTCTAACCTCTCTCCATTTTTCAAAAGGATCTCCAATATTGATCCTAGTTTGAGCACGTTTCTGCTCGTGGAGCTTATTAGAAACATGCAGAGGCTTTTTAGGTCGGGTACAATCACTTCTATCTGAACCAGTTCTCTTGCCCGCTTCCATCACTGCAACACCTGTTGGTTTGACCTGATAACTGCTCTCATATCTGGCAAACCGAGGGGCGTCCAAAACGGCCGTGTGGGGTCGCCTTAAAACCGCCTACCTTCTCTGGTCCAAACAAATCCAGAGCATTCAGGACCAGAATCTAAAGTTAGAAGGAGGACATACTGGCTGCTGCATTGTTGTCAGAGAAGCCATCACTTCAACATAGCATGTTTCCTTAATGTCTGATCATATAGTAAGCTCACTTTATCATTTCACTCACTACACATCTCACTGATTGGACCTTTAATGAAGGTGAATAAACAGTTGCAGATGTTCTCTTTGGTACACAAGCTGTAGAGAGTTTGAGGTCAGTCTGAGCCTGATTGTTGTGCTTTAATTAAAAACAGAGACTGTTGATGAAGGTGACCTTTGTGTCTGAGGTGTGGCCATCGATCTCCATGTGGCTCATTAAGATTCATGTTGAAGGAGAATCTAATGTTAGAGACAGAAATGATGTTTAGTGGTTTTCTCTGGGAGTGTGCAGTGATAAAAACACCTCAGACAGTCATAAACCTTTGGGGGGAAAATAACCATTTCAGAGCCCTTGTTTTTGTGTCCTGAGCCACTCATCTGACAAACAGCCACTTACAGGTCCAACACTCCAGCAGGTGATGGCGACCATGATGGATATCCATTACATTTTTCAACAAGGAAGGAGAGAGGTTAACGAGACAAAAAGTCAAATAAAGTGAAGATATTTTCCAACATGGCCTCACAAATCTTCTCTACGCAGAGAACATGGTAACACCTGATTGAGACTGTTGAGTTTACAAGGGTAATGACGGCATTATCGTCATTACCGCCTGTCCTGGCAGAGATATTCTTGGCACGAGCATGCCTGAACGAAGGACACATTCATATGAAATAGCAATCTACATTTGGCACTAATGTTTCCCATTTTTTATTGGAGGATCTGTGGATAAGCTGTGAGCATGAAGTGGATTAAATTGCAATTTGTCAGCCATTTATTGCTGTTCTGCCATGCTCATAGTACAAATGAAACCCACAATAATCTCAGTGAGAGTGAGAGTGCAACAAAAGAAAAAAGGACGTAAGAGAAGAACTAGATAAAAAATAAGACGAGCTTGTATATTTATTTTCTAGTCTTCTGACTACTCAAAGCTCTTTCACACCGCAGGTCACACCTACACATTCACACACTGATGGTTGAGGCTGCTGAGTAAAGAGTCCATCAGAATCAGAATCAGAATCAGAAATACTTTATTAATCCCAGATTGAAATTTGATCGTTACAGTTTCTCCAAAATATACAGTATAGCAGTAGAAATATAGTAATAAAAACATTTACAGACATATTTACTTCAACACATAAGGCCATTTCCTCAATTTAGGAGGAGATTTATTCCAGAATTTAATTGGAATCTTGGAAATTCCTGGCAGAAAACAGACTCTATGTCTGTGTCCATAGGCAAACAGTGAGAGCACCGACACTACCAGTCCGCCCCAGCTCGAGCCGGCCCGGGCTCCTCGTCCTCACTGCCGCCGACAGGCAGGCCTTATTACTCAGCTGCTGAGCTGCTGCTGAGGTCTTGTGTTGCGGCGGCCCCTGCGGCCAACAGCCGAAACACAAGACCGGCCAAGAAGGTATGTAATAAAATCAATGTGTTTTCTACTACTTTTATCTAACAAATGATAATTTCTGATGTTGTAATTAACAGGTTGCTACAGTCTGTAAATTAAAATTGCATGTCAGTCTGCCAATTGTGACATAAGGGTGTTTATTTTCCTGTCTTTTTTATTTTCATTTTTTGTAGTTCAAAGAGTAATTTGGCTGCTGTGGTCCAGATGTTAACAGAAGTGGAAAGATCTGGAACTCCACTGACTTTTTCGGGGTCTGAGTGCTCCACTGCTCCAAATCCACAGAGGACCATGACTCCATCCCCTGCCCCATCACTGGCATTGCCCTCAACCTCTGGGTAAAGAGCGAAAGGCCCTCAAGGTCACGCAGCCCCATGGAGCGGACAACATCGAGAAAACCAACACCCAAAACAGGAAAGGACACCAGAAGGAGCCAGAGAGCACACACATCAGACATTGGGGAGAGGCTCATTTCCATTTGGCAAGAGCCTGCCCCTAAACCCCATATGCCAGATATGAGCTTGATGAATCATATCACTTTGCACTAAGCTTGGTGTCAATGTTGCACCATCTTGACAAAGACAAGAGACAACAGACAAGAGGCAAAAATAAAGTCGTATAGTCTTACTTTAAAGTAGAAACTAGCTCAAAGACTAGCTTAAAGCTCAATTTAAAAGATAAATAATAGTTTGAAGATATCTGTTTACATTTGGTTCTAAAATAAAGTCTAGTCAGCTCTGTTTCTTGCCCTTCTCAAACATAACTTTTCCCTTTTTAAACACATTTCACATTTTTTCTTCTCAAATCTTGTTTGATATGAAATGATCAGTCACACTTCTGACAGCCGTCCTCCTCCTTCATGTGGTTTGATGTCAGCGAGATTTAAGCTATGGAGGTTTAATCATTGATGGAAGGCAGATATGTAGATGAAGAGAGCAGACAACATGTGTAAGTCTAATATCTGTGACTGCTGTGATTCAGTTGTCCGTCTATTGATTCACAGAGAATGTTAAAGGAAGTCTTCCTGATTTTATGAGGCGTGCAGCGTCCTGACACCACCCGAGCCGTTACATAACACGTCGCATCACACAGCATCGGACGCTCGCTGTCCAAACTTGAATCCCAATTTTTCAGTCCCAAGTTACTCTCAAGGTTCAGAAGCAACAATCTGTCAGCTTTGACTTCTGGTTTCTCAGCCACACAAACAGCCTTTACACTTTCTCTGGATAAAACAGACTCAATTTCTGGGAGAAAGTGGTCGATTCTTGCGTTCACACTATTGACCTCTCTCTGCTTAAAGGACCAAAGTGAACTTCCTCTGTTGGATTGTGTCAGACACAAATCGAAGGCAGGAAATATGACCTCCAGAGAATTACTCCAGCCTGCTGCGATGTTACTCCAATTAATAAGCATGAAAACAAGTGTAAATATAATTAACCTGGTAAATTTAAAGTAGTTAGAAACAACAGGGCTGCACAGATAGAAAGTGATTAGCCTCGAGTGTTTACGCTGCATGTGTGTAATCAGAGGATAATCAGAGAGGACAGAATCACTTCGAGCTGCACGCTGCTTTATTGGACCGCACAGCTCCCCATACACGGCTCTGTGTGTGCGCAGGTCATGAAGTCCGGTGATGTTTTTGTATATCAGGAGCAGAGAAGTCTGAGGAGGTCTTCGTCTGTTAATGGAGGAATCAAAACGACGGCGAGGTCACAAGTCAGATCCAGTCCCGCTCTCTTTGTTACCCTGACCTCTTCTCCTCTTCAGAGTGACAGCAGGGTATGTAGCTAAATGCAGAGCTGCTCTTTTTCTCTCACCGTGCTGCCTAAGCTCTGATCAAAGTTTGTCTCCTCCATCTCAGACTCTCTAGGGGGACGCAGCTGCCCTCTGAAACTCCCTCAGCACTTACCTACTGAATGCCAAAGGGCTCTGAAAAGTCTGCAACGCTCCTCATCATGGAGGAAAGAAACTTTTCTCAACTCTAATTCACAGGAGTCGAAGGAATGGAGACCAGAGTTTTGTCTTTTTTTTTAAAGGTCATTCTTGTATTTTAAGACCAAATGAGAGCTAGTTGGTGGAAACACTTCAAAATGAAAAGGAGTGATTAAGAAATGATTCTGTCTGCCAAGAAGAAGTGTCTGTATCTTACAAAAAACACTGAAGGGCGTCTGTCACTGCTCGCCTCATCTGTAAAGCACTTTAATGAGCTGTTTAAAACGTGCTATACAAATAAACTTGATTTTTCTCTTGACTCTGCGTTGTTTTGCAGAGCAGGGCTGTCCCTCGTCTCTGATTCAGTTTGTCATTTTCATGGACAGGATGACAAGTTGCAGTCGGGATTTGAGGGTTTCCTGTTTGGTGACCTGAGAATTTCATCTCCTCTTTTTGCAGATCATTTTGCTCCTTCTTGCTGGAACCTGCAGGCTGCATCGGGGCGTTTTGCAGCCGAAGCAGTCGCGACGAGGGTCAGCACCTCCGAGTCCGAAGCCATGGTCCTCTGCAGGAAAACGATGGTCCGGATGGCGAGTGAGTCTCTGCCTCAAGTGAAGGAGTTCAAGTATCTCGGGGTTAGAGGGTTAGATGAACTGGGAGATTGACAGACTGATTGGTGCAGCGTCAGCAGTATTGCGGGTGTTGAACACCTTTTATGGGCATGAGTTGTTGGGTAGGAACCGGGTGAATGAGATCGTGGTTTCTTCTGTAGGTGTCTGGACTCAGCCTTAGAGATAGGTTGAGGAATTATACCAGTGCCTAAAAAATCCACAATCTCCTCACTCAATGACTACCGCCCCGTAGCACGAACCCCTATTATGATGAAGTGCTTTGAGAGGCTGGTAAAGGACCACATTGTCTCCAGACTTCCCCCCACATTCGACCCGTACCAGTTTGCTTACCGCCCTAACCGCTCCACAGAGGATGCCATCTCCTCTGCACTCCGGATGTTGTTTCTGGACTTCAGCTCAGCGTTCAATACGATCATCACGCAGCATCTGGTGAGCAAACTGGCCCCCCTTGGTTTCAGCACCCCCCTATGTAACTGGCTGCTTGACTTCCTCACAAACAGACCCCAGTCTGTGCGGGTGGGCAACAACACCTCCAGTGTCATCTCCCTGAGCACCGGCTCCCCTCAGGGCTGCGTCCTGAGTCCGCTGCTGTTCACCCTGATGACCCATGACTGCTGCGCCAGGACCACTACTAACCACATCGTGAAGTTTGCAGATGACACAACAGTAGTGGGCCTCATCCGTGATAACAACGACATGGACTACAGAGAGGAGGTGAAACATCTGGTTGACTGGTGCAGAACCAACAACCTGGCCCTGAACGTCGATAAAACCAAAAAGAGATCATCGTCGACTTCAGGAGGCGCCAGCCCAGCCACACACCACTCCTCATCAACGGCACAGCAGTGGAGAGAGTTAGCAGCACAAAGTTCCTGGGGGTGCAGATAACAGACACTCTGACCTGGTCCCTTCACACCGGAGCTCTTGTAAGAAAAGCCCAGCAGCGCATGCACTTTCTGCGTCGGATGAAAAGAGCACACCTCCCCCCTCGTATTCTCACCACCTTTTACAGAGGCACTATAGAAAGCATCATAACAAACTGCATCTCTGTCTGGTCCGGAGCCTGCAGTGCCTCTGACTGGAAGTCCCTGCAGAGAGTGGTGAGGACGGCGGAAAAGATCATTCAGACTCCACTTCCTCCCATCCAGGAGATCGCAAAAATACGCTGCCTGACCAGGGCTCAGAAAATCAGCAGAGACACTTCCCACCCCCACCAAGGACTGTTTTCGCTGCTGGACTCTGGAAAGAGGTTCCTCAGCCTCCGAAGCAGAACTTCCAGGTTCTGTAACAGCTTCTTCCCACAGGCCATAAGACTTTTGAACACAAAAAAGTAATCCCTCCATTCCCCCTCAAACCCCCACACAGGACTACCTCACTGGACTGTAAAATACAATATAACACACATCACAAACATCAAACGTGCAATATATTTATCTGTATAGTAATTTTATACATAGCTTTTCTTTTTATATTTATTTATATCTGCACCTTATTTTTCTATGTGAATACTTGCTGCACTACAACGAGTCAAATGCAACGAAATTTCATTCTTATCTGCACTGTAAAGTACAAGTTTGAACGACAATAAAGAAAGTCTATGTCTAAGGAGCTCAGACATCAGGAGGGCCCTCTGAGTAGAGCTGCTGCTCCTTAACATCGACAGGAGCCAGTTGAGATGGTTTGGCCTTCTGACGAGGATGCCTCCTGGACCGTCGACCCAGAATGCGTGAGAAGGATTATACATCTCCTCTGGCCTGGGGATGCCATTTAAAGAATACAATAAAACGGCTGTTTTTAGCAAATGAAGGAACACTCTAAACTTTCATTAATACGTGTTGTGCAGTCTGTGGTGCAAATTTGATTTTGCTGAAAATATTGTTGCCTTGGCGATGTAATTAGCATTTCAGCACGCTACCCAGTGCGTATGATGTGTCCTCTGCTGCAGGGTCGCATTAGTTAAAACACATACTGGCTTACAAACATACTGAAATCTATTTCTCACATACCAATACCCCTGAGTTGTGTTAGACATCCAAACTGTTTACTGATGAGGCTGTTAGCTGCAGGAGGCACAGAGGTTGTCGTCACCAGGCGGCTGAACACATGGACATCTGAAATCTGTGCATCATGTGAGACTGATCCATATGCAATCAACTGTCTGTCTTCACAGCATCATCACCCAGAAAAGACCCTGTTAAATCCTTTCTATCACCCACCATTCACGCCATCTGCTCAGTGTTTGGAAATGTTCACAGGGCGGAGGTTGTTTAGCTTCTCACTGCCAGTTCTCTCAGTTCTAGTGTGTGTGTGTGTGTGTGTGTGTGTGTGTGTGTGTGTGTGTGTGTGTGTGTGTGTGTGTGTGTGTGTGTGTGTGTGTGTGTGTTGGCAACTGGTGTGTCCCTCAGGTTGATGCTGATGCCATCCACCAGCCTTTGTAGCGTCTGATTGGTGCCCACCACCAAGATCGATCGACCAGTCCGAGCAGAGCCCGTGCCAACTCAGCCTCAAAGGGGGGCGGCAGTCTGTAGGGGCTTGGAGGGTTGCCGGTTCAAGTCCGGGTGCGTACCAAGTCTGGACATTGTTCTGGTGGCTGGAGAGGTACCAGTTCACATCCTGAGCACCGGAGGTGAACTGGCACCTCTCTGAACCCCCCAACCAACAGCCCAGGAGCGCTCGCTGTGTGCACCCCCCTCACTCTGACATCTCTCCATCGGTGCACGTCCACAGGATCCTGTTTGTGCATGTGTGTGTGTGTAGCATGTTCAACAACAGAGTGTAAAAATGTGATCTCCCCTTGCAGGATTAATAAAGTACATCTACTTCTTCTTAAAGCATCAGTATGTGGGAATTTGGTCTGGTGAGCTTTGGCGCCCACCGCAGGTCTCTGAGCGTATTTTGTCAGCTTTTGGAAATAATGCTGTCTCTAAAGGACCCTCTTAAAAACTTTAAGAAAAACATCGAACACACAATAAACGGAGGAATCAAGGTATGGTCGAGCAGCAACTCCTGTGTCCTGTGATGTAATGTGACAGCTCTTTGCAGCTAAAAATACAACTTTTTAACCCTTCACTCATCAGTTTAGTTCAGTTGCTGTATATAAAATATTGGACTTCCTCTAATCGGGCCCTTTACGATTATGTTGCAGTCATTACAATGCATACTTTGTTCTTCTCTTCAGTTGCCCTGCGTCACTTTTCAAACTGTTTCCTTTGTGGTTTCTCTCAAGAGTAATAAACGAGCCTCAAATGTAAACTCTGTGAATTCTTTTCATAACCGATAAAGACAGCAGCGGCGGCAGCAGCAGCTGTCAGAGCGCCTGCAGTGGTTCACTTGTTTGTGGAACCTGAGCGTGGCCGTGCATATTAACAGTAAGGAATAACAAGGTGCTAGTCATGGAACGTTTTCTCTTCTCCCCTTTACTGCCAGAGATGGGGAACTCTCCCTCCAGCAGCTACAAACATCTAATGAATCAAACTGATAATATCTCAACATGTTACAGGAAATCAGTTAAATCAGTGGCATTAACATTTTCCTTCTTCAGTCATGTTTAATTGAAAGATTCCCCCCACAGTGAGAAGGTCTTACACAGATTACAGCAACATTATGCAAACAGCGGTAATTAATTGCAACTTTACCTTAATAAATTAGATTCCCTCTCTTCCTACTCGTCATCCACACAAGTGAAGAATGATGTGGATGTTCGGACAGTTTCATCACCTGGACTTCAGGCAGTCAGGACAAACTGTTCAGAGCCTTTTGTCAGGAATAACATACGAGCAGATCTTCAAGTGAGACAAAGAAAAAATCTGATTTAAAGTCCTTGGCGGAAATTGCACCCTTGAGCAGAACTGAAAGAAGTGTTTGCGTCGGTGTGCCAAGGTGAGGACAGGAAGCGTGGAAGAGCAGTGAAGCTGTCACACACACACACACACACACACACACACACACACACACACACTCTCTTCTACACTTGTGTTTCTGAAAACCTCAAGGTTTCATCTGTGCAGCACTTTAGAGAGCTTGTTACACGGAGTACTCCTATTGCCGCTGCGAGAGATCAGAAGGTCAAAGCTGAGAGCTTTTTCCACCTGCAGAGAGTCTGTGTGAGCTGCACGAGGAGGTCGACCTTCCAGTGTACTCTGGGCACGCAACGAGATACTTTACTACACTCAAGCCTGGCACACACAATGAATAATGTTAGAAAGTGAAAGTGGAGACTGAGCTGAGTATCCCATCCTGCTGTCAGCCTCGTTACTCCTCTGAGAGCATGAAGACATCATGACAGAGTTTATTTGACCTTCATCATATTTATCTTTTCCTAAAATGTTATATAATTCATTGTTCAAATTAAAAGAACATTGTTTGACTCCCCCCCCCCAACCCCCCTCACTGACAGTTGAGCGTCTTTTTTTATGTATTTAGGTTAAATTTAGACGTTTTGATTTTGATTCCAGCGGATGGAAGAGATCCAGGAAGAGAATCACCTCGAGGAGTCTGACGAGGATCTGAAGCTGGCGAGGCGACATCACGCCGCCGGCTCTTCTCGTTCTCTTGGCAACTCACCGTTTATCCTCCAGTCCAACTCTAATCCTCCCGCTCTCCATTTCTGCCCCCTATGTGGCGGCGTGATGACAGCAATCAGCAGCTGCTGCCGTTAAAGAGTCTCTATCTGAATTCTAAATTACCCATAATTCCCTCTTTATGCTCAATGCCACCTTTGAGTAAATGTTGCTGTTTATGTCCCTTAATGGTAATTCCCGCTCTGGCTTTACAACACTGACAAACCAATTACCAGCAGCCATACAAAGGTCTATAATTAAGGACGCCATAATTCACATCAATGGCACTTTGGGCCGTCTGAGGGGCAAAACAGGAATTAAATGTGGAGCCACTGAACGCACAGGGACACTTGTTCTCACCCCAAGTTCAACAAATACAGTCTCATCCGAACCCCTTTTCAATATGATGATGATGAAAAGTCCCAGCAGGAAGTCTGGATTCAGCTCATTCAACCAGCTAAACGGAGCGATGCCTCAGACGACTCGAGCTGCACTGATTTCATACTTGAAATGCATCTTTCTCATAATCTCAGTATCACACATGTCCTCCCAGTTTGGCATCTGTCTATTTAGAGCTACAGTATATAGAAATTAATTTTGGTGAGCTTTGGCGCCGAAGTTATTTAGCAAGATCACGCGGCAGAGCAGCCTGCTTCTTTAAATCAGTCCTGCTGTTTTTAAAAAGTCTTCGGATGAGAAAGCAGAGAGGGCCGACGACATCAAGGAAGGTAAGTAACATACTTAGCATATTTAATCCATTTTAACCACAGAAAGTGATAAAGCAGAAGACGGCATTAAAGCAATGTTTAATTGGTGCAGAGGGTTTTTGATGTTTTGGGGATAATGGCGAGGTGCCGACAGACCGACGGCTCCACGTGTCGAGTTTAAACAGAATCAGGTGAATGTAAGAGCAGGAGTAGAAGTTGCAGCTCTTAATAGTTTCCTCTACCTGAATGTCACGGCTGACGGGGGAATCTCGACTTGGGAAAGGTCATGGACGTGACATTTCTGCAGGAGGGTTCAGCCCGTGGCTTTCTAATCAGCAGATAAGAAGGACGCTATCTGAGCATTAGAAAGGTATTCAGCGGAGGTGAGGATGCTCTTTCACTCAGAAAAGAAAAAAAAAATCACATTTAACCTGCTGCAAAGGGCAAATGTCAATGTCTTCAGCGGAGGCACAAAGCTTCGTGCTAATCTGTTACTGACGTCTCCTGAATCAAACCGTCCAACTCTGAGAAAACTGTCAACTCAGCGTTATCATCAGAGAGAATCAGGATGTCCTGCTCCAGTCAGACAGCACACCGTTAAGATCTACTCCTCAGCTGAACGAGACCACTGCACAGTTGTGCAAACCCTTGAATCACGCAGAAAATGTTCACATATTTTATGAATTATAAACACTTAGGCCCCGTGTCCACCAAGCAGAAAAGTGCTGCATGTCCGTCAGTCTGTTGACAACGGCCGCTGTATTACCAACACTGCTCCGTTACTTTTTACTGTAAGTTTTATATTTGAGATCGTTTATTTCCAGATCAGACACGGAGCGAGGGTCTAGACTCCATCAGGGGGGTATCACCACCACCACCACCAGGGTCTAGACTCCATCAGGGGGGTATCACCACCACCACCACCAGGGTCTAGACTCCATCACCACCACCACCATCACCAGGGTCTAGACTCCATCACCACCACCACCACCACCAGGGTCTAGACTCCATCACCACCACCACCACCACCAGGGTCTAGACCCCATTAGGGGGGTATCACCACCACCACCACCAGGGTCTAGACTCCATCAGGGGGGTATCACCACCACCACCAGGGTCTAGACTCCATCAGGGGGGTATCACCACCACCACCACCAGGGTCTAGACTCCATCAGGGGGGTATCACCACCACCAACACCAGGGTCTAGACTCCATCAGGGGGGTATCACCACCACCACCACCACCACCACCACCAGGGTCTAGACTCCATCAGGGGGGTATCACCACCACCACAAGGGTCTAGACTCTTATCGGGGGGGGGGGGGGGGGGGGGGGGGGGGTATCCCATCCTGCTGTCAGCCTCGTTACTCCTCTGAGAGCATGAAGACATCATGACGGAGTTTATTTGACATTCATCATATTTATCTTTTCCTAAAATGTTATATAATTCATTGTTCAAATTAAAAGAACATTGTTTGAAATGTTTTAAAATCCCCTTCATGAATACTGTTTTCAAGTTGAGAAGGATTGCTTTCTTGGCAACAGTGAGCGCGATGGTATGTTTATTGGAATGTTTTTCTGGTTGTTTTCCCGGCAGTTCAGCATTGAAAAGAGTTTATTTGTGACTCTATGTTAATACTGTGAATATGTCCGCAGCAGCATTGCTGGTGGAAAGGTGTGTGCACTTCCTCATCTGTTGATGTGAACACTCTACACACTCTTCTTCTTGAAGGATTCATTAAGTGTTTGTGACATCCACAATCAACAGTTCATAATTTACATGACAGCTGCGGCTCTGTTGTCTAAAAGCTGAGCGGGTGATTTGTGCCGCTGCAGATGGAGAAGCTGAACGATATCGCCCTGAAGGGAGGACGTCTTACAGCCTGATCTGTGACCTCAGAGGGGTCAGGAGAGCAGAGCGACACATCATGGCGGTGTGATGAAGCGACAGCAGAGATAAATATTGCTCAAAATGTCAGCACATGCAAAATGCTAAAGAAACATATCAGAACAATGAACACCTGATTGATTTAAAGGGACACTAGTCCCTCTCTGTCTGCTGTGTACAGTTTCCTGCAGAGTAACCATGAAGGGCTACGTGTATGCGTTGAGCCGCCGCCGCCGCTATCCTCATCATCATCCATGCATGTTGTCTGAGACTTGATGCAGGAAGCTCTCCACAGATTTTCAGCGAGTCTCTTCATGACAAACATCTTCAGCGCTTTTAATTCAGAGAAATCTACGAGCCGTGGACCAGAGTCGGAGTTTAATCTTGATTCGTCGCCTTAATTAAGTCTGGAGCTTTTGCACTTCATTAGTTTTCATGAAGCAGGACATGTCAGGTGTTAATTAGATCACATCTGCTTCTCCTTCCTGCCATCTGAGACGTCTCTCTGCATGAAGATTTTCTCTTCATTACCGATCCTAAGAAAAAAGTAAAAGTGTCGTTCACAGATACATTTATCTCCAAACAACGTTTATAAGAAGATCTTTTTAGGCGTTTTCTGAAGAGCAGTGCACGGAGAGTCCAGCAGAGAGAGAGAGAGAGAGAGGGAGAGAGAGAGAGACGTGTGACAAAGTGCTGAAGGTCGGAGTCGAACACAGTGGCGCCTACTTTGTGGATGCATCCTCTGTATAAGTTGCTAGTAGTCCATGCACGCTGCGTTCCACCAGCAGAGCATATTTGAAACGAGAGAGCAGAGTGGCAGCGCATCGAGGCGGCGTGATCTTGAAACGCTAGTATTGACTTGATTGGCAGCGAACAAAGATGTGTAGAGTCACCGCTCGGCTAATTATCAGCGCTAATTTTTTTTGCAATTTTTAGTGTGGATGATAATTTGTAAAAACATTTATAGAAACATTTAAACACACATTGTGTCAATTCCACCACCAGGGTGGCTCTCAATCAAAACAATAACAAAAGATGATGTCGAGGCAGGCGGGGAATCATGGGAGTGATTCTGTCTGCATGAGAGAGGAGCGGCTCTCTGCTGATGCTTCCCATACCGCCTCTAATGGGATAATATCCTGTCCTGTCATTATGTGTACTCTCACAGGTAATGCTCATGTAATGAAATCAAAACTGCAGGAAATGAAGCAGATACCTGCTCAGACAGAAGCCTCTGATGCTGCTGGACGGAAACCTACAACAACAGGTAATCATTGCACTGATCTGGAAACTTAGGATGAAGAAGTACGGGATATTACACACCAAACTGAGACTGACAGGTGAGGTGTGAAACAAGAAGGAAGAAACAAGTTAGCAATAAGAGACGAATAAACAGGAGGGTCGGACAGGTACGCCTGGGTGAAACATCCGACTTAGAGCTGAAAGTTATGACCAACTTAAAGTTACATCCTGTGCACCTGTCGGACTTAAGCCCTGTATTCTTAACGTCGTATCTCCTATACGGATTGGTCTGCTGGAGCTGCAGCATCACGCATCATCGCTTACTGTGTGTTTCTTTTTTTGTCTCTCACTGAACACTGACACTGAACATGAATAATGGTTCATCTTGTGTTGATAGTTTGACAGGTGATGTTAAAGAATGAAGGGGTTACCTGGTAACTCTCACTGCTCCACACATGTTCACCTGGACATGCATGATAAGACCAGGCACGGACACGACCGTTTTCAGCTAGGCTTTGTGAGCTCACTGTAAGTCGGTCGTAGCCAAGGCTGGCTACACATACAGACACATTTTAGGATAGATTTCCCCCACTGCGTGGCCCAATTCAGGATGGTTTGTCCAAATAATCCCTCAAGTGTTTGGTGTCAATGATTCTTTTACTGCTCCCGATCTAGTAGGAGCGTCCCCGAACTGTAAATCATAAAAATCCAACACGTATAAACTCGTGCAAAATCATGGCAGAAACAGAATTCTGCACACACGGATGCTGCCAAAACCGCCATGCACCAGTAAGATCTGACCTCACTTTTAAAAACTCCTCTAACACCGAGCGTATTCTGATTTCAGACTCGATCAGTATGTGCTCATTGTGACTCCCTTCCTTTTTAACAGTCCAGTAACAGCTGTGACATGTGGGCCGAGGGAGACAGCAGACTGAGTCTTTAATGATGAGGAGATATCGATAGGAGGCGGACCGGCCTGATGAGATGCGTCTCCCTCAGGAGAGGGCGAGTCTGTGGGCTCAGAGAAGTGCTCCTAACGAGGAGAACAGTTTGCATTCTAATGAGCCACCTGCTACTGAACATCTTAAAATTCAGCTCCAATTAGGCTTAGGCGGTAATACCGGTAAAACCCGGTGTTTAAATAGCAAAGGCATCCGTTACATTAGACCTCAATCTGTGCACTAATGGGGGAGGGGGTCGGTTGTCACGGGTGTGGGAAAACAAGGAGGTGGACCCAAGTGCAGAATAAACTAATAAAACTATTTATTTAAACAAAAAGGCAAAAATTAAAACGTTCTATCAAAATGTCCAAACTGAGAAAATCCAAAAACTGATAAGCACTGAGAAACACTAGGAAACACTGACACTCCAACATACGACAAACAACACTGGCAACTTACAACAATGATCTGACAACACGAGGGAAGGAACACAGAGACTAAATAGACACAGGGGTAATCAAACACAGGTGAGACTAATAACACGGAGGGAAACACACAGAGGGAAGACAAGAAACACTGAGGACAAAACTAAATGAGACCAAATCATGACATCGATGACATCATACCAGCAGACTTCTCTCATCTTTTGTGAGGAAGGATTTAAGAAACAGTAAGCTCCTCTGCTCCCAGTCCATGGAACGCTCTCCCCGAGCAGCTGAGGGCTCCACAGTCTGCTGACGCTTTTAAAAGGGCCCTAAAAACCTTTTTAACAAAGCCTTCTGCTTGTGCTTTTAGTTTCGGTAGTTGATTAAATTTATTTTTATTTCTATCTTATTTTTCTTCCTGTAGCACTTTTTTTGCAAAAATGTAAAGTGCGTTACAAATTAAATATATTATTATTATTATTATTATTATTATTAATAAGAATGTGCAACTTTTTGATCCAGTAGATGTCGCCCTTGAGAACCAGCATGAAACCAAAACAAACTGCTGTTAGGCCACACCTCCTCCATACTGAAGCCTCCGCTCTCCTCCAGAGACACACCTCCAACCCCTCTCCCCTCAAGTTTACACGAAGGAGTCAGGTGCAAGCAGAGGAAAAAATTGTTCTCGGCTCGAGCTGCAATCACCTGTGTCCTGCATTGTTGTGTTAGCATGCTAATGTTAGCGCTCTTTAGTTAGCTTGTAGCTTCACATTGCATGTAAATTGACGCAGAATGACCGTGATCTAAAAACTCTTACTAACATCCAAATAATCAGTGAGTATGTTCTTCTTCTTCTCTCTAGTTCTTGACTAAAACAGCTTTTATACACAAGGCGAGGAGCCGGCCGTCCCGTCCATGTAAACACGGCTCTGACAACAACACAGCCAGCAGGACTCGAGCTTCTCACTCATTGTAGACAGTCATGACTCAGAGAGACATTTACACAGGATAGACTGGATTTATGATATATTTATTTATTGCTCATTCTTCCTTTTAGTTATGGACCAAGTGGTGGAGCACGTACAATGATGTGGAAATTGCGGTTAAGTGTCTGACAACATTACAGACAGGATCCCTACAGGACCTTTTTGTTAGAGGTCACATAGCATGATTTTGTAACTGTCTTCATGTGGATGTTGAAGTTGAGGTCGGATCCGATAATGACATCAACATTTCTGACTGATTTGTGGATGTTTGAGTTTCATGGAGTTAAAATAAGCACCAACCTTCAACTTTCCATCTTTAGCACAGAAGATGCGTGTTTCAGTCTTTTCTTTCTTTAGCAGTCGGACATATCGGCACATCTATTCCCTCATTCAGCACATTTACTGTGTGAGTCATCATATTCTGTTTGCAGATGATACCACCTTATTTTATTCTGGGAATAACATATCACAGATGTTGGATGTGGTCAAAAATGAATTGAAGAAAATAAAAGAATGGTTTATTATAAATAAATTATCACTGAATCTTGAAAAAACAAATTTCATGATATTCAGTAATAGAGGGGAAAGCATCGATGCTTCAATTAATGTAGAAGGTATGGGAATTTAAAGAGTAAAGGAAACTAAGTTCTTAGGTGTCATGATTGATGAAAATTTGAACTGGAAGTCACATAAATTATATAAAAATTAAAATATCAAAAGCACTTGCTCTGGTACACAAAGTTAATGATTCATTAGATAATAAAGCATTGTTCATTTTATATAACTTATTGATTCTTCCATATCTCACATACTGTGTTGAAGTATGGGGAAGTGCCTGTAAAACATTCACCCATTCAATTTTCATTTTGCAAAAAAGAGCCATCAAACCCGCTATTCATTCAATTAAAGTTGTTGAAATTTCATGAATTAGTTGATTACAGTATTCTGCAAATTATGTTTAAAGCTAATCAGAAAACATTGCCAAAAAACATCCAAAACAGATTTGAAAAAAGGGAAAGCCGTTATAATTTAAAAGGAACACAGATCTTTAATAAACCGAGATTCAGAACCAAATTGAGGGAACGTTGTTTTACTGTGAAAGGAATCGGTTTATGGAACAATCTCAACAGAGAAACTAAAGAATCAAAATCAAACATGATATTTAAAAGAAAAATTAAAGCCAGTTTGTTGAATAAATATGTGGAAATATGTCAGTGAGATACTGTTTTGTTTCGTGATGCTGTAACAAAAATTTATTGTGATATACTTTGTACAGTGTATAATGAATTGGTAAGGAGGACTTACAGGGGGGCTGCCAGAGGCTGTGTTTGCCTGCAGCCAATTTAATTTAAATTGTTTTTGAATTAAGTGTTCTGTTTTGTTTTAATTAATGTTTTGTAAAAGAGGGGCAGATATTATAAGATTAATCTTCTTTCTGCTCCTTTTCATTCAAAAGATTTTATGTTTGTTTGTTTTTCTTAACTTTATTGTTTTTTTTTTAATTAAATAAAATTTACAAATTAAAAAAAAACCAAATAAAAATCATCAGTTATTTAGCTCAGAGTACGGCTTTAAATAACCCAAAATAAAAGGCTGAATACGTCTGTTGTTATTTCTCAGCAGCAGGTTGTGTGTGTGTGTGTGTTTATGTGTAGTTTAGTCCCTGGAAGGTAAATTAGATTTACAGCAGTGGGTAAAAACACAACAAATAAAAGAACAGGACATTGAAACAGAACCTGATGGAAACAACCAAGAAAAGAAAAATGTAACGGGTTGTTAAAAATTCCACTGGATGGAAGCAATATATAAATAAAGCGCTATAGTGCTGGTGGGGCGCTGGTGGCACAGTGGTTAGTGCGCGCAAGGCTGTAGTCCCCCAGACGGGTGCCCCAGGTTTGAACCTGTGGCTCATTTACCGCACATCATTCCCCACTATCTTTCCCTGGGTACCGACCCTATCCACTGTCCTATCTCTACAATAAAGGCACAAAAAGCCTCAGGGTTTAAAGAGTGCACTCATTGCACCAGGAACATGTTTCTCTCCGCCCTGCAGCCTGCCCCTCAGACCAGAAGGGAGAAGACCAAAGTCCTCCAAGAGGGGACGGTCAGAGCTGGACTCTGCTACTCACAATTTGTTCCTGATATCTGACAGGGAAAGCTGCTGTGTGCGCATTAGTTTTGCGGTCTGCTGCTGGTCGGCACAGCAGGGGGTGTGGGCCGGGCAGGGGGTCTCTGCCGGCATATGGACCTCTGATCAAAGTTTTCAGCCTAATGATCAGTTCTGTACATAATGAAGGAGAATCCTGTCGCTCTGTGAAGCCTCGCTCTCTCTCTCTCCTCTTCAAATGGTTGGCTGGACTTGTTGCTTCACATCAAAGTGGCCTTGAAACATGAAAGGAGTGCTGCTCATCTGTTGCTGCGGTGATAAATTGGAGAGACGGCGTTCCATCTGTGTGTCCGTCGGTTTGAAGTGGACACTGAACATTTATGTGATGGACTCTGTATGAATATGTCGGGGGAGGGGGGTCTCACAGATAGCAGACAGTAGCGGGCGTGTTATTTTTAGAAAAGGAACCAGGAAGGAGGAGGAGGCTCTACAAAGCACCAAGAAAACCTTTCTGTGGGTGCGTTCGAATTGTCCCTCATATCTCCTTTCACTATCCACTTTACATTAACCCTGGGGAAAACATCATGAGGTTAAGGAAAGATGTTAGGAGAATTCATAAAGGACTTAGGGAAAGGTGATTGCGTTGCTCTGACAATCCAACCACATTTCCACTAGGCCACGTCATTAAATCCAACGGGCCGGCGGAGGTTAATGACATGGGTCTGCCGTGTTGAAACTACAATGTTCAGAAAATGGATTACTAAAAGCACATCTAAAACACTTTCCCCTGTGCCTTCTAATTGCCAAAAGGTTGGGATTGAAATAAAAGAAATATAGACTACCAGGCTACAAGTAACAAAAGTGAAACCATCACCTTCCTGTCCACTCAAATCAACATCAAAATAAGTATGATTGTATGAAATTAATTGTTACATTAATGTAAGATATAGCCTACACATAATGTTTTAAGCATACAAATGTACAACTGCACAAAGCATTCTTAAGTGAATGAAATATGTTGAATAAAACATCATCTGGCTAAAAATGTCTCTTATCTCTTCATCCCTTACATGATCTGTGTCACTTTACGATCATCGTTAATATTCGTGAACGGTCGGATGCGCGACTCACTTTAAATGTTGCGGCCGAAAGGAATTGTGGGGCGGCATATCTCATCTCCTTTGTAAAGGATGGTCCAGTGTATCCTATGCTAAAGGAGGTTATAAAGGAAGCATTGACCCACCTTTCCTTAACTTTTAGAGAATTCGAACGGCTCTTATCATGGCCACTTAAATGCTTCCAGGTCATTTCACTCAGTTAGAAACCTTCCTAAGCAAAAATGACAATTTGAACGCACCCTGTGATTTCCTTTCCTCACTCAGCAGAGCTCGGTTTAGTGGAGATAACGGTCCATTACATGAAGGGGGGGGGGGATAATTATGCACAGGTGAGACAAACCAGTCACAGGTGAAATCTATAAGGGCGGGGCCGACAATCAAATAGGCGGGAAAACATGTAGATACAGGTAGGGAGGCCGCATGCAGGAGTTTTGTCAGTAAAATCATGTGTGACTGTTCAGGAGGAAGCTTCACCTTTCCTTCTTATATCTTTATATCTGTCCAGACTCATGTTGATCATGTTTTCGAAAGACACTCGCCGTCGGCTGGCATAAAATGATCTAGCTGACGACTCTGCGTGTTACCAATCATTCAAAGTATATAACTAAACCAGAAAATGGATTTAGTCAGCTGGTGAAGCCAAGTGTGCTGCACTCAGCATGAAGCTCAGCGTGCAGCTTGGCGTTTAGTTCAGCGTGCAGCTCAGCCTGCAGCTCCACTGAAGTACATTTAAGAAACACAAATTTTAAACATGACGCTACCTAATCCAGTGTTTTTCCTCCGGTTACTACTTGGGTTGGTTTGTTTTAGAGAGGAGGAGACCTCTAAGGAGGATTCAGCTCTCAATAAAAACCTCTTGAACAGTTAAATCTTCAGATAATTTAAAGAAGACTTGAGTTGCCGTGTTGTTTTTCCTGCAGTCACCCAAAGTACAGTGACTCTGTTACAACGAGCACAATGCTCAGATAAAAGTGAAGAAGCAGGATGCTCGAGTTTGTTTGCTCTAAAAATATCTTGTGAAACAAGAAAGACAAATCAATCGAGACGACAAAGAATTTGTTTTTGATGAAATAATAATCCTCTTGACTTGTGAGGCTCAGACGTCTGAAGGCTGGTCTTCACTTCCTCTGGACATTTAAAGAACATTTCACGCACTGAGCATTTTGTCCTTTATTCTCCGTCTCTACAAAGAACAGCCTCATGGAGACAATAAACCGCAGCAGTGATTACTCAAATCAATAACTCTCTGAAAGTACATACAGATGATTAGAGTACATTTTATTTTGAGACACACTCTAACAATTGAAATCTTCTTTTAATCTTGTTTTTGAACATTTTGTGGCACACTGGACTTGATTTAATTTTACACTTCCGTCTTCAAACTGTGAAATGTTGAACAAAGCTAAGAAAACTTTTATCTTCTCCATCGTGTGTGTGGCTGCACAGTAGAGCAGCAGAGTGATGGGAATCCATGTGCCGACTGTCATGGAGGCCCAGTGGATACAGAATTTCTAACCCCCAATTCACACATACTCCGTGCGCAGCCGCGGTCCGTCAGCGCCGCACACTACGTTGTACTTAGCTTCCACTCTAGTCAATCATTGTGTTCACACAGGGCGTGCTGCGGTCCGTCTCCGGCGCGTGCCACCAACGGCACTGCGCTCTGCTCCGTTTCAAATACGCAGCGAGTCTATTTTCGCCGGAGTACGCTGCAAGTTCGCGTCAAGCTGGACAGAATATGACAGCCCGGACAGGAAGTCAGACAAGGAAACGAACAGAGCATCCGGTCAATTTCAAAATAAAACACAATATACGGACTCGTGATCGTATTTTTCATCACTTTATCAACATTACGTCAAAACAGGAACTGAATTAACAACAATGCATCCTCAGAAAGACAAAGCAACATGTTGTTTGCATGTTTTTTTCTTAATTCCCGCGGGATCTTGTAGTTCTCCTGTGATGTGTCATGGGTGCGCTCCGCTGCGCTCCGCTGCGCTGACGTCCCAGAACACGGATCCAGTGTGAATGGGCGCGAGCCGTCCGACGGAGCAAAACCGTGGCACTGACGGACCGCGGCGCGCATGGAGCATGTGTGAATTGGGGGGAAGTGTCTGAGGATACGTTTCAGAACCTCTGCCGTCGACTTCATCCAGAACTGAAGAGACGAGATACAAACTACACCCATGGCAAAAAGCGTTGCCGTTTCACTGTGGAGATTTGTAACCAATTCAGAGTTCAGGGCATCTCTCATATGTTTGGCATCAGCATTACTACGGCGTGCGACAGAGTGCACGACTTCTGCTCTGCTGTTGAGAGGATACTCATGTTTACCAAACAGTGACATAGTTTGAGCGAAGGCGGTGGGTTTCCGCAGCGTGAAGGTGCAAGTGATGGATCACACCCCCCCATTCTTAGAGCAGGGGAACATCACTGAGTATTTACACGGCTAAGGCTGGCATTTGATCATCCTGAAGAGGGTGATGGATGGGAGGAGACTCTTCAGGAATGTTTTTGTGGAAGCAGCGTGGTGCCACAGTTCTTCATTTCTCAGGGTTATGGGGTCTGATGGATCGGGGGTTGGCTACTGCCTGATGAAACAAAGAACATTTGTGGACATGATGTGTGTTACCGTCTCCTCGAGGATGCAGCCTGCCCTTTAAAAAGCTGGCTGATGAAGCATTAAACAGAAAATGGACGACGAGCAGGTGGCAACCTTAGCTATCACTAAACACTTTGTCACTATCTGGCCCCAGGTTTAGTGATTCCATAAATTCTTCTTTACAGCTGAATTCACTCTCTCTTTTAAACATGCAGCATTGCATCATGAAGTAACTTTCAGTTTAGCGTTGACAGTTTTTCTCCCTCTGAAGTCGTTCAACATGTTGAGGTTACCTCAGCCTCCATGGACAAGCGACGACATGGAAAACGTTTTAGGCTGTAAATCTTGCAGGCGGTGAGACAGTTTTTAGAGTAAACTTATCCAGACGTATTTATGCATAAACAAATCTCAGTTAGCGGCTGAAACCTGCAGAGTGTCGACATGTTAACGAGTGTTTCTCCTCCTGTGACAGACTGTGACCTCTCCTCTCTGCTGTGCCGCTGCCTCTCTCTCTTTCTCTCTCTCTCCTGGCGTTGGCGCGAACTCAGCTGTTAGACAGTTTCATGTCCTCTTCAATCTCATCTCACTGCTCCAGAGTTTTCCACACAGACGATATATGTGAGTCCATGTGATGAGTGCACATTCTGTTCTCTTCAGACCCTCAGACTGTTGACATAAACGTCCAAAGCACGGTCTCTGCTCACACGTAATTTTCTTTTCTTTACTTTTACCTTGTTGAAAATGCTCAAAGAGAATCAAATTAGCTGCTAATTGTTGCTAACGTGTAGATAAAATAAAATTTCTAATGAGACTGGTTGTAAAAAGTGGAGCTCAGACTTGTTGGTCAATTAGTCCAAAGAAGCTCACAGAGAGACAGATATATATAATATTAATATAATGTAAACAGGTGAGTTGTATAAACATTCAGCCACTCAGAGAGAAATGAGCTCTAAAGACCCAAACTGTTTTTGTACCAGGCTGTAAACATGTTTATTTTAACATAGGCTCTATGGAGCTGCTGGCACGGCTGCATACCTGCAACATCTTGCTTCTTCAAAGCTCCCCCAGGTGTTTGCCAGGGTTGGTAAGATGTTTGCACAGAGTGAAACCAACTTTTTCTCTCCGATATTGATAAAAACATGTGATGCATCTTTCCCCCCTGGGTAAACATTGTATCTATCTCCACAGACTGCAAACATCTATCAGACAGCACGCGTTCCTCTGAAGATGGAATCTGCTGCAAAATAACAAATAAAAACTTCCACCCATGGATCCTCACAAGATCAAATCACAGAGAAATGTACAGACGTGAGGCTGCAGCACAAGATAAAAACCTCCCAGCTGTCAGTTCAGATTTCTGTCTCCTTTGTTTCTACCTGTGACTCTCGACTGTTGGCTGTGGCTTCATTCTCCTCCTCCGACACTTGTCTTAAATTAATTCCTGCTGTCAAATCATCATCTTTACACCAATGAGCTGAACAAAGCAATCAGTGTATGACTCATAAATCACACCAATCAGCAAACACACAAGTGTTATCTGGAGACGCTTTTCAAAAGTTACATGTTACAATTCACTGAACAGACGCTTTTATCCAAAGCGACGTACATCAGAGAGTCAGTACTAATCCATTCATACACAGCCACTGAAGCAGCGGGAGCAATGCGGGGTTAAGTGTCTTGCCCAAGGACACATCAGACATGTTGCTCAGCTGGGGATCGAACCCTCAACCTTCCGATTGAGAAGCGACAGCTCTACTAACGGAGCTACAGCCGCCCAAAAGAGCATTTGGGATAATATGCAGGCAAAATGTAATGACACTGTTAATTAAAAACTGTTTTTGAGTGCAAAGCTCAAAGTGGTTTATCTTTAAAGATTGTCAGCAGGTAGATGATTCAAAAGTCGTTCTGTTTTCAGTGTGAAACCAAAAGCATGAAAACCCCGAACATGAAACGATGAATCAACAGGAGGCGGGGGAGGTGAGGAAAGTGGACTGCTTCAGCTCGGAGAGGAAACAGCTGTTGTTTCCTGAACGATGAAGAGTCTTAATTAGTGAATGGACAAACCTGTGGAGGTAAACTTGTGTAGAGAAAGTCCAGAGTCAGAGAGGGATTGAACTGTCTGCATAAAGAATTTGTATCTGTTCGGCTCAACTCATTTAATAAGAATATTCTGCATGTCGTGTTTGCAGAACATTTTTCTGTTTACTCCTCAGCCTCACTCCAGTACTTAGGAGGCTTCATGAACCCCTGGTGTGATAAATGAACTAATATTTCTGCAGAATGTTCCTCTTAAGCGGTTTAGACACTACAAGATAATCAGGCTGATTTTGGGCCTGATTCCCCCGCTCAGACCAAAGTCAGAAAAGGCCTGACTATCTGATGGATCCAAAGATGATCTTACAGATTCTCCTGTGGTGTGAGGTGTGTTAAAACATTTTAACCTCCCGATCTGCTCGGAAGACAAACAGAGTTGTCCCAATTTAAAGTCATAAATCCCCCTAACCCTAACCCAATAAATGTGTTCCATATTTACGATCAGAAATCCTGTGGGGAGAACACCGAGTACGGCCGAGCACAGACTCTTTGAATTGTCAAGAGAAACGCAACGATAGCCAATCAGGAAGAAAGCTGACCGACGCAGGAAGCACAACAAACATCACCATGGCGACAACAGCAAACGTGAAGCATAAAGTTAGATGGACGTCATGAATTCAGGACCAACTTGTTGATTTGTGACAACACAAGTTATATTACAACGTGTCTGTAAAACAAACCTCAATCCAACTGATGAGGACAGGAGTACCAGCTAACAGCTAGCCACATTTAGCTCGACCTTCATATTTGTTTACTCTTAAGTGGCGTTTGACCGCCTGAGTTTACAAGTTCTGAGTGGAGACTCTGGTTGTTGGTGAATTAATCTGTTAGTGTGTGACGTCCTGATTTGGTCGTCTCGTTGCTTTCCACACACTAAAAGAATTGAACTGATAATCTGTCAGAATTTGTCATCATGCGTTGACGCTCTCATATTTAAAAAATCTTTGAGTGTGCCTGGTCTTAGATGAGACGCGTCCCGGTCTGAAGGTTTGCATGTTCCGTTCTCTGTGCTGTGTTCAGCAATGAACTGGTTAGAAAGAACATCTGAATTACTGTCTATGTTATTCATGCAGATTTAATCCTCAGACTGGTTAATTTCCTGCATGAGTGGAGAGTGTTTGTGTCCAGCGATGGTCTGAGTGCAGCTGAAGCTTTTCTATTCAGAGTAAAAAATGGACTTTGTGGAGGAACGCTTTCACTTCGACATGGAAATATTTCTTACAGCGTCCTGAAATATAGAAACATTAGGCCTGTGAACGATGTGAGATGCTTTTCTTCAGTGGCTCTCAAAGAGGGGGTCGGGACCCCTGCTTTACTTTAATGAGTTTTAAATGTCTTCTACACCCGTTCGTCGTGAAGCTTTTGATGTCTCGTGTGAAGCACTGTGAATTACCTTGTTGCTGGAAAAAAAACTGGCCTTTCCTTGAAAGGAATCCATCCACAAACTTGCCTTTAACCACGATCCTCTCCTCTTTATTTAAAGGTCACATATCCTCTTCAACCAGTTGAAATAAGTCTCAGAGCTCCCCAAAACATGTCTGTGAAGTTTCTTGTTCTAAATCCACTCTGATCCTGTATTTGATCATGTCTATAAACCCCTCTATTTCAGCCCTGCTCAGAACAGGCTGTTTCTGTGTCTGTACCTTTAAATGTAAATGAGCTGTGTCTGACCACGCCCCCTCTCTGGAAGGGCTTGGGTGTCTCTGGCTTTCTCGCTCCATGTCCTATTGTTTACGGTGAGAAGGCAGACTCAGAGGGCAGAACAAACACCTAGCTGTGGGAGTGTCACCCACCTGGGGGAGGGGTTACTGCCCTTTGTGATGTCATGAAGGGAAAATCTCCAAACGGCCTGTTTGAGCACACATTTTCTGAAAAGTGGAGCAGGCAGAAGACAGAGAGGATGGACTTTTCTCATCATTGGGGGGTTTGGAGACAGAATAGGGACATATATTAGAGTTAGAGAAACATGAGGAAGTGTCTTTTGCATAATATGTGACCTTTATTTCAGGCGTACATGGCGCAATTTCAGGAAGATCAGGGCCAGATTTCGGCTCAATCTCACGTCATTTGGCATGCAGTGTGCATCGAGTGACGGCTTGATCAGCAGCTCCCCACCATACAGATGATTTTCTGTCATGTTGGATATTTTGGTTGTACGACTGCACACACTCACACAGAGAGAGAGCAGAGCCACGAGCTGAGTCCCCGACTTCAGGACTTTTATTTCATGATTGTTCCTGCACAAACTGTCAGAGAGCATCTGAAATCACCATGGCAACAGCAGGCATGCTTTTTTAATCTGTCTTCCACCTCCAGTCATGAAAGTAATGGTCCATATCTGTCCATCCATCCATCCCTCCATCATCTTTTTCTTATCTGAGGTCTTGTCGTGGCGGCAAGCTGACCCAGCCGTCCCTCTCCACAGCGACATACTCTATCTACTCCTGGGGGAACCCTGAGATTCCCTGGCCAGTGTAATCCCTCCAGCTCCCTCCCTTCTGGGTCTACCCCGGTGGTCTCCTCCCCCAGTTTGGTTGTGCCCAGAAGACCTCCAAAGGCAGGCATCCTGATCAGACACCCAAAACACCTCAACTGGCTCCTTTCAATGCAAAGGAGTATCGGCTCCACTCCAAGCTCCCTCAGGATGTCCGAGCTCCTCCCCCAGATCTGTAGTCTTTACAGCTGCAGTGTGAAGTGGGTGTCTGGTAGCTGGAGAGGTGCCAGTTCACTTCCTGAGCACGGCTGAGGCCTTGAGCAAGGCACTGAACCCCCCCTCCATTAGTGCATCTGTAGGATCCTGTTTGTGCATGTGTGTGTATTTCAGCCAATATGTGTGTAGCATGTTCAACAACAGTGTAAAACTGAATTTCCCCTCGCAGGATTAATAAAGTGTATCTTTGTTTGCACACACCCATCATGCAACAGCACCGTTAAGGGGGGCCGGGGGGGTCACGGCCATTGGCCACCCCAGATCTGATAGGTAGATGGTTATTCAAGTGTCAGTCAATGCAACCGTGAAAATCTTTCACTTCAAAACAGAAATAAAGACACTCGAGACGATCTGTGAATGTGGAAAACATCCTGCAGGGTGGAGAGTGACTCATGTTTATTGATTATGATTCACACTAGAGCATGCGCCCTCTTTACTCTTTCCTGTTAGGAATAAATCTCGGTAACGTTCCTAAAGCCAAGACATATTTTAAAAAATACATTTATGGTATGAATAAACTCGGCTGACAGCAGTGACACTCAGCCTGTGTGAGTACCATTACATCGTGAGCTGGAGCTGTCATGTGCCGCCGCTGTCACACCGCTAGGTCTGAGGGCAGAACAGCGCTGTCTGTGTGTGTGTCCATGTGTGTGTCCATGTTCATGAGTCTTATGCTTCTGCAACACCTTAACACTGACGCAATGACAGACAGCAGCCTGTATGGAAACAATCGCAGACTCAAGAGGCAGCGTTCAAAAGACAGTCCTTTAATCCAGGCAGAGGTTCAGTACACAGGTGAGGGTTAACAGGGAACACTGCCCTGATTACCCTCACCTGTGTTTTATTGTTCCCTGATTGTCTGTGTATTTAATCTAACCCTCTGGCTGACACACAATGCAGGAACATGAGGAGCAGGATCTGAACGACTGGGACAAGGGTGTAAACAAAAACACAACAGAAGATAGATAGATAGATAGATAGATACTTTATTGATCCCGAGGGAAATTCAAAAAAGAAACCAGGACATAAACAATAAAAAATGCAAAAACACAAAACATGACCTAAAGCTGGTTGGAAACCATGTCAAACACAGAGTTTAATGAAACACAGGGACACAAATGTCACACTGTTTAGGATGCAAAGTATTAGTACAAAGGCAAAATCATAATCTAACCAGGAGTACTGCTGCTGCCAACTGAAACAATCTCACTGTCCAAATTTAAAACATTATAGAGAGCTGTCTCCCCCCCTCCTCTCCAGAGTCGATGCTCACGCAGGTCTTAGACTGTAAGGCTGCCATGTGGTGGACACTGAAGCTTCAGTGTTTATCCAGCTCTGTATCGGTCTGTAAACCTTTCTGTGTTCTAACCTCTCTCCATTTTTCAAAAGCATCTCCAATATTGATCCTAGTTTGAGCACGTTTCTGCTCGTGGAGCTTATTAGAAACATGCAGAGGCTTTTTAGGTCGGGTACAATCACTTCTATCTGAACCACTTCTCTTGCACGCTTCCATCACTGCAACACCTGTTGGTTTGACCTGATAACTGCTCTCATATCTGGCAAACCGAGGGGCGTCCAAAACGGCCATGTGGGGGTGCCTTAAAACCGCCTACCTTCTCTGCTCCAAACAAATCCAGAGCATTCAGGACCAGAATCTAAAGTTAGAAGGAGGACATACTGACTGCTGCTTTGTTGTCAGAGAAGCCAGCACTAATGTCTGATCATATAGTAAGCTCACTTTATCATTTCACTCACTACACATCTTACTGATTGCTCCTTTAAGTCGTATTTATTTCCCAAACTTGAACAGATATTTATTATCCAGGTAAAACCCTCCTGGGAGTTTTTTTTAGACTTCATTATTTATTCCAGTCTGTTTGTGAATAAAATCCCCTCACAGCTTTGTTCAGACTCAAACAGGCAGAGGAGATAAACAACAGAGCGCTAATTAAAGTGAGACTCTCCTATAGCTTCCTCCTCCTCCACAAAAACACCTCACTTAATCCTCCTGTAGCTCCGCAGGATCCAAAGAAACTCAGCAGCCTCGAAGAAACAATTATACGAGCTGCTTGTTAATGATTCCAGTCTGCTCGTAGCCAGCAGAGGAAGCTGCAGGAGACCTCTGCTCTCAGGATAATGTAACTGTTAATTGAAGTTATGCTCTTTGTTCAGGTGTGGATTTGGGCTCCAGCACCCTCTTCTTCTTTACTTTAAACTTTAATAGAGAGAGGCGGCTTAATGCCGTCCTAAACTCAGAACCTGTCAGCTATAGGTAAACCGCGATTTGCCAATTTTCTGTTTATTCAGGGAGAGCTGATTTGAGAACGCAGCAGGAAAAATAAGTAAGATCCCTCCGCCGCGACGGGATACCGTTGGTCTCTCGACTTCGTCTGGTATAATATAAACGCAATTAGTGTAATGAATCCACAAATAAATTGGAAGAAAAAAAAACACAGAAACAAGCATCTGAAGGGAGGTTTTGTTGTGTTTTCTGCAGAGTGATGTTTCTAATTTGTGTGCTAAACTAAGCTAACCATACCATCTGCTGGCTGTAGCTTCATATTAGCGGTGCAGACATGAGGGGGGTTCATGTTGAGCATTTAGCATCAATTAGAGTCAGAAGTAATGACCAAATGAGTTTCTGATTACCAGACTTGTGAGCTCATCGTTCCTGATGTTCCTCTGCTCGACCTGATCGCCTCCGCTCAGAAATACAGAGAGTTACTCTGCAGACATTAAATTCTGAGATTATTTCTCCCTCCGACTTTGATCTGCAGGCATTAAGACAATATATCCTGAAAGACGGACTCAGCGGCGTCCAGGATTAATGATAAAGCTCAGGGTCGTGCGAACATCTTTTTCTGGGCGCTGGTTTTGTTTACAGTCTGAAACTTGAAACTCCAGGAGTAAGGATGGATACATGACATCTAAGTGGGGCTCATTAGCTGAACTTGGTTTTAGATATGGTATTATAAACACAAATGAAAGCTTAATCGCTGTAAGATGAGCTCTGATTGGTTCCTAGATTGCACTTCGACTCGTGTGTAAAACCTCTTCAGCTCGTCTTCCTGCTGACAGCCGAAGCTCTCTGAAACCTGAGGCCCGTGTCACATGGTGAGTTTAAGCTCTGTCTTTACTTCTGGAAGAAAGTCCACTCGAGGCGTTCACAGGAGGCGTTGTCAAGGAGGCGTTGTCAAGGAGGCTTTCACAGGAGGCGTTCACAGTCAGAGGCAGACGTATCCATTCAACAAACTCAGCTTGTTCAGGTCGATCTGCAAGCCGAAGCAAATTCCACCCCACAGACAGACTTTGGTGTTGACCAATCAGGACGTTTTCTTGGGCACAATGGTGTTACAGCAATAGCAGCAAGCGTAGACAATGTTATAGCAACCACAGAGGTGTGAGAGACCTAAATATAGGAGTCATAAAGGTGTTGGTCTGTGCGGCTGCTGGCTGCGTTCAGTGGACAGAGATGACAATAAATCCCTCTCTCTCTCTCTCTCTCTCTCTCTCTCTCTCTCTCTCTCTCTCTCTCTCTCTCTCTCTCTCTCTCTCTCTCTCTCTGGATGTCATTAGCATCACCAGGGGAGCTCTGCAGGATTCGGTCCCTCCTGCCGGTTATTTCTGTTGTCCGGGCAGCGTTCCTAATTTCCTGCAGGACTGTGATTAACAAAGAGCTGCCGCCCACAGAGCAGCAGACGAGCACACAAGAGGAGGAAACAACCCCGCGTCATGTTTCCTGCCTCTCTCACTCTTTATTTTTACTTTCTCATCTTGTAACGTCACTGTCTTTGACTCACAAACATCATGATTATGATTATTACTCAAATAATTCAATTGAAAATCAGAAAGCTGTCACATCTGGGGATCTGGAAGCTTTTCAGATTTATTGATCAGTCGACACTTTCTTTTGGGTCATTCAGAGGGAATCAGGTCTCATAAAACCCCCGTCTTCAGCCCGCCATTGACCAGTTCAGATTTATTGATGAGTTCAGCTCTGGTCTGCATGAATTAAACAGCAGGGAGGAGAAGAAGGCCAAAAGTGTTCCTCTGCAGGATGTTGTTCCACCAGCTGAGCGGACAGTCGGAGCTGATGATCAGCTGAACCTCATGCAGCTCTCAAAGTGTGCAGGAGGAGCTGTGTGGTGATGCAGGAGGAGCTGAAATTGGGGGTTGGACTGAGGTCCTAGTTGCCGCCAGCGCAGTAATATATGTAATCTATTTGTGACAACCTCAGAGCAGACAGCCTTCCCCTCCCCCTCAAGATCTTTGGCGATCACCCTGGGGGGCCCAGACCCCAGGTTGGGAACCAACGCTGTAGACCAGCTCTTTATGTAAAGTGTCCTGAGATCACCTTTGTTATGATTTGGCAATATGTTAAAAATGGATCCATTACTGATCATGTTGGGTGAACTAGTATCCGTGTTCTTCATGTGATGTCACACCGGCAGCTGGAGGTTCAAAGAGTCCCGTGAAGATCAATCTGACAAATTACAGTCAGCGCTCCTTTTTTTAAACCTCCACAAACACTGGACACACTGCAGAGTCGTGGCAGGGAGCGTGCATTTCAACCTTCCTATACCGAGCTGCAGGTCGAGAACTTAAAGTGGAGATAAAAGTGTTTGCGTTTCCATCCATCTCTGGAGCTGCAAGGTCACACTGAGCTCCAAACCCAGAGGAAAAGTAGACATGTGTTGGAGGCGCGCTGGTTCTCAGATATGTTTTAGTCGCAGGTGGTTGCGTCACAAAACCCGATGAGTCATGCATCAGTCAGCATCAGAGCTCGGGGGGAAAGTGTGAGAGAGTGGGCAGATATAATCTTTTTTAAAAACAGTCAGTTCTCTTACGACCTGAGAGTATGAGAGGAAACAATTCACCTGCTCCTCCAGGAACGAGAAATCCATGAAGACAGTAACAGTGAAGAGGGCTAATTAATGATGTCGATCACAGCTCCAGGCTGCTCTGATGGAGTCTTCTCTGGGACATTTTTAAGTTTAATTAAGAAGCATTCAGAGTTTTGCTTGAATCTATCGTGCAGGTTTTATTGAAGCTGGGAATTCCTCATTTAAATCAAATAAATTGAAAAGCAGGACCGATTACAAGCGATCGTCTGCACTTAAATTAAAATAATATTCATGCCAAGAGAGAATAGAAGTATTTCTTTCAGATTCATATTCATACTTCCTGCTTTGGGCTGCAGGGTGCAACCAGGTTCCTGGTTTGAATCCCCGTCTGACAGGAGCCTCTCTGTGTGGAGTTTGCATGTTCTCTCCGTGCATGTGTGGGCTCTCTCCGGGTACTCCGGCTTCCTCCCACAGTCCAGAGACATGCTGGTTAGGTTAACTGGTGACTAAATTGTCCGTAGGTGTGAATGTGAGTGTGGCTGGTTTTCTGTCTCTATATGTCTGCCCTGTGATTGGCTGGTGATCAGTCCAGGGTGTAACCCCGCCTCTCACCCAATGAGAGCTGGGATCTGCTCCCATACCTTACACAACGCTAAAACTGAGATTCACCACGGGAAGACTCGAGGCGAGCAGTAAGGAGAATTAAGCTCATCGCTCCGCCCACTTTCCTCTACCGGACTACACGCAGACTTTTTACAGCCGGCTGCAGGATGAAGTCGCTTAAGGTCGTAGTGATCAGATTTGAATAGTCGTGCTCTTAATGCACCCTTACTGGTTGATGTCAGGGGAGCATGTGTTACACATCCAAATAATCAGTGAGTATGTTCTTCTTCTCTCTAGTTCTTGACTAAAACAGCTTTTATATACAAGTGGAAGAGCCGGCCGTCCCATCCATGTAAACACGGCTCTAACAACAACACAGCCAGTGGGACTCGAGCTTCTCACTCATTGTAGACAGTCATGACTCAGAGAGACATTTACACAGGATAGACTTGATTTATGATATATTTATGTGGAACATGTAGCACATTCTTCCTTTAGGGGGTTAGTATAATAAGAATTATAGAATAAGAATACAAGTAAAGGCTCGGGTGAACAGGTCAGGAAACGAGTGAAATGTCATTCAGCTTTTAAAGAGGCAGCAGGGTTGGACGGGTAGATCCCATTGAACTCAGCTTCTCTTCACAGCGGTCAAACTCTGGATTGTGACGGCTCATGTCGACTTGAAACATTTAAAACTGTGTTACGCCGCTCATCAGTGCTGCAGCTCTGAGCGTGTTCAGTGAGTTCAGACTCACAGAAACGATGCTTCTTAATCAGTGAGGAGTAAAAGAAGCAGCGTAGCGTTCACACGTGAAGCACGTTATCATGTCAGCTCAGAGGATGCAGACGTGCACATGATCAGAGTGTAAGGCTGTAATCGATTCAGTTCAGTGGTGCCAGGATTCAATTCATGTTCAAATCAGCAGGAACAAAGACGCAGAGTTCCCTTCTTCTGTGTGTATCAAACTCAATCTGGTGTAAGAACACTTTCATATTTTAGCGTACAAAGTTCTATAACAGCCTCCGAGCTGCACAATAATTCAATGTCATCCATCACTGGCTGGAAGAATCACACAATAACACAAACCACCTCTTCCATCAAAGGTCAAGTCGTGCAGAATGTTCATACTGTCATGGAGTCTGGTGGGTTTTTAAGACAGTCATGTAAATGTTTCACTGAAGCTGTTTTCACATCTGAACATTTCTAGATCATTTCAGGAGGGCTGCTCATGACCTGGTTGTTCACACATGCACCTCGCAGCGGGAGACGTTCTCTGTCAGACAGGTGGGGGGGGGGCAGGGGGGTCTCCTGAGGTAAGACAAGACGTAAAGAAACCGACGCTGAAATGTCCGACGAAGCAACAGAGTCCTCTACACGACGCTATAGTGAGAGCTCCTCTCTTGAACCAGAACTTCATCCCTGCCCCAATGTTGAAGGACGTCTCAAGTCTCTTATTTTTATCTATTAGTCAATTTATTGAACATGTTAAGAAAATACAAACACAAAATAAAAAGGAAAAAAACAAAACAAACTGGATCCTCAGGATCCATAGCAACAAATAAATAACTCAAATAACATAGTTCATGTTCAAAAGAGATAGGAAGAAGTTAAAAACTTTTCTGGTTCGACCCCTTCTTATTTTTGTGCATTATTCACAGAATAAGTTGTTTTATATACGGTAATTCTCATTTTTCTTTTAAAAAAAGTGTAATTTCTTCATGTCATTTGAAGACAAGCACTCCATGTATATACATAAACTTTACAACTGCAGACTTCTGTATTTAAAAAAACAACCAGGGGGATTTCCTCCAATCAAGTTGCGCTTCTGGTGCAAGGGAGTAAAAATGTTTTCATCAATCAGTGTATGATGCTAGACTTGTTGGACAAAACAAATTAAGTTTTTGGACAAAACAACAAAATAACGGGAACAGATTAACCGAGACCATCAGACAAGAAATAACCAAACAGGAAAACAGAAAAACAGAAAATTACTGCTCCAGCTCTTATCTATTCAATATTTTATTCCTGAAGAGTTTTTTTAGTTTAAATATAGTGTTGCATTTTTTCAGCTCGTCATCACAGTTGTTCCACAGACTAACACCCTTAGTTGTTATACAGTGAAGTTTTGCATTAGTTCTGATAATATATCTTATTTCAGGAGCGAGGAGAGAGGAAACATGAGACATTAAAAAGACGCTATACAGACACATTTAAACAGACTGTAAAGAGTCGGTCTGGGATTTAAAAAGTCTTTGACATTTCACAATGAAATATGAAGCTGAAGTTCAATAACGTGAAGATAATGGGGTACAGGCCGCTCTGAAACAGCTGTTGAAGCTGACGATCAGCTGATGTCATTAAAAAAACGGACGTCGCTTAACATGACGCTGCGGAGGAAAGGACGCCTCGTGTCCCTTAGATCATATTTCCTCGTTTCCTCGCATCTCACCGTGCATCTCTAGTGGGAGGGGCTAAGACGCAAGTTGAGGAAACAAGGATGCAATTTAGGAAACATGAGAAGCAGCCTACATCTCCGGCCCTTAATTCTGTCTCAGCGGAACCAAGAAACTCTGATCTTCAGTTCCACATTTAAGATTTATTTTTGGGCTTCCTGTTCCCTTTAATGGAGAGATAGGACAGTGTATAGAACCGTAAATCATGGAGAGAGAGAGAGTGGGGAACGGCATGCAGGAAAGGAGCCTCAGGCAGGACTCAACCTGGGACGCCCGCCTGGAGGACCACGGCCTACACACATGGGGCGCGCCCACTAACCACTGCACCACCAGCGCCCCTGAGACGTTAATATTTGAACAATGTTTTGAACCTCTTAGCTTTACACCACAAGAATGATTATTTATTTATTAATTAAATAAATGAAATGATGAGACTATGAAGACTCATAAACTGAACGTTTTTACTCACATCGAGGCGTGGATGATCTCCTCTAAATCTTAATGTGACAGGAACGTTCTGAGCTGACTCTACTAATCCGTTTAAAGCTTGAAGTTCAGATTATTTTGATCTTGCTGTTAATTCCAGGTCGCTGTCACCTGAACACTCTTACATTTAACCGCTGAGGACGCCAATTGGGAACACTCAATCTTTGATTAACAGCATCAAAAGGTCTCTAACCTCCGGGATGTTGACTCTGAGTTCAGCGCCGTTGTTTCACCGATAAGAATGATTCAAATATTCAGACGTCAGCGCAGAGCGAGAGCCACGACTCTAACCCACAAGCAGAAGAAAGTTTTGATGTGAGAGTGAGTCAGAGAAAGACAATGGAACGTTAATCACACAATGAACGCTTTAACCTGGCAGAAAAATCATTAGTGGCCATTACAGTGTTCTTTTTCTTTGTTCAATATAAAGTATTGAAAGAAGACGGCGTGTTGAAGGCGGCGTGTTGAAGGCAGCGTGTTGAAGATGGCGTGTTGAAGGCGTAATCAGGAACAACAGAGCATGTTTTATAGCAATCAGTGGATTTACATTTTTTTTTTTTAATATTTGAGTGCTGTGAAACTGAAATTTAAAAGCAGGAACCAATAATGAATCATCCCCTTTATAAAAACAGATCAGCGTGTGAATGACCTTTATCATCAACACTGAGCGTTCAGTACGTCTCCTGCACTTTGCAAACATGTAATTTCCTCCAAAGTGACCATGAATCTGTTTGTGGTCCAGACCTGTCAGAGAAGGAGAGCGTGTCTCACCTCCACTCAATTTCCTGCATGAGTGGAGAGTGTTTGTGTCCATGGTCTGAGTGCAGCTGAAGCTTTTCTATTCAGAGTAAAAAATGCACTTTGTGGAGGAACGCTTTCACTTCGACATGGAAATATTTCTTACAGCGTCCTGAAATATAGAAACATTAGGCCTGTGAACGATGTGAGATGCTTTACTTCAGTGGCTCTCAAAGAGGGGGTCGGGACCCCTGCTTTACTTTAATGAGTTTTAAATGTCTTCTACACCCGTTCGTCGTGAAGCTTTTGATGTCTCGTGTGAAGCATTGTGAATTACCTTGTTGCTGGCCTTTCCTTGAAAGGAATCCATCCTCTCCTCTTTATTTAAAGGTCACATATCCTCCTCCACCTCTTCAGTGTAAATAAGTCTCAGAGCTCCTCAAAACATGTGTGTGAAGTTTCTTGTTCTAAATCCACTCTGATCCTGTATTTGATCATGCCTATAAACCCCTCTATTTCAGCCCTGCTCAGAACAGGCTGTTTCTGTGTCTGTACCTTTAAATGTAAATGAGCTGTGTCTGACCACGCCCCCTCTCTGGAAGGGCTTGGGTGTCTCGGGCTTTCTCGCTCCATGTCCTATTGTTTACGATGAGAAGGCAGACTCAGAGGGCAGAACAAACACCTAGCTGTGGGAGTGTCACCCACCTGGGGGAGGGGTTACTGCCCTTTGTGATGTCATGAAGGGAAAATCTCCAAACGGCGTGTTTGAGCACACATTTTCTGAAAAGTGGAGCAGGCAAAAGACAGAGAGGATGGACTTTTCTGATTATTGGGGGGTTTGTAGACAGGATAGAGACACATATTAGAGTTAGAGAAACATGGTGCCTTTGATTACAGAATGGATTGGTTCACTGATGGGAATGTGACATCTCTTTCCTTTTTTAAGAAGGATGGTTTTAGGAGGATGTTTGTGAGCTCTCGAGGCCTGCATCCTGATTTAATCTCCCTCCTAGCAAAGCTTGCTCTTAAAATAATGAACGTGCTTCTCTGGGCAGTCACATCATCATCATGACATCAGGAGTATGAAAGTGATTTTCTTAAAAGTCTCATGAATATATTTTCTTCACCAAAGAGGATTTGACAGGACTAAAGAAGTATGACCTGGACCTTTAATCTGTGCTGATCTGAAAGACGTTTGTTCAAATGACCTTTCAGCCATCAGAGCTCAGAGGGTTAAAAACACCACCAGTCCTCTGTGACCTGCTGCCTTCAGACGCTGCAGAGGGACGCACTTAACGCTGAGTGTGACCGCTGTAGGTTACCATTCATCACAGCGGGGTGCACTAATGCTTTTTTCCCCCCCGACACTGGTTTTTACTAAAGCCGGAGTGTTCACCCTCCTGAGGAAGCTTCTCTCTGCACAGTTGCAGCTCTGCACAGTTTTTTTTGTTGATCAACAATAAAGAGCGTCCGAGTATTTGAGCTACTGAGAGAACCCCTGTGGAGGCAGACTGAACTATTGGCTATGTTTAGCTGAACGGTTGTGTCCTTTACTGGATCTAAAAATACAGATGTCTGCATCAAGAGAACAAACAGCCCGGATAGAAACACCTGAAGAATAAAACAAGACGTCTGAAAAATAAAGCTAAACACTCCGGCTGCAGCAGGAACATTCATTAAAAAGTATCGGCCTGGCGGCGCCCTGACGCTGGAAAACACATCTAGCAGAACGAGCTTTCTCTCATTTACTTTGTAACTTAAATCTAAAAGTCATAAGTCAAAGGATCTGAAGACAATCTAAAATCATCAACATCCCATCTACCCGGAACGTAAGACCCTTACGGTGGAGGACTTAACAGACCTCGAGGCTTTCATCGATCACTGTTTCTACCAGCTGCAACCCACCATGGACCCGGACACAGCAATCCCCAACAAACGCAAAAAGACAGACTCCTCTGCAGACACTGACGACCTACAAACAACAGAAATAGAGGTGAGTGTAATTGCGAGCATCAATAAAAAACTAGACCTCCTGATATCACTGCACGAAGAAATTAAAGACATTCGCAATAGCCTGGAGTTCGCTCATCAAAACATCGTCACACTACAGATCTCAAACCAGGAATTAGTAACCTCCGTCGAAGCTCTCAATGAACAAATGCATGCTGTTACTAAAGAAAACAAACTGTTAAAAGAAACCGTGCTGGACATACAAACCCGTTCCATGTGCGTGATAACCTCATCTTCTCCGGCATTCCCGAACAAACACCCGACAATCCGGAATCTCTCATCAAAAACTTCATGACAACTCGCCTGAAAATACCAGCCGACACCGTCAAAAGCATAACATTTCACAGAGCTCACCGCCTCGGCAGATCATCAGACAAAGGACCCAGACCAATTATCGCAAAATTTGAACACTATCAGCAAAAAGAACAGGTAAAAAAAAAAAGGAAGGGAACTCAAAGGAACATCATTTGGAATGAATAACCAATACCCAAGAGAAATAAATGAACGCCGGAAAATACTTTACCCCATTCTGAAAGAAAACAGGAGCAACAACAAACGTGCATCTCTGGTCGTTGACAAGCTGTATATTGAAGGACAATTATTCCGAAACACAAAAATCACACCATGGCTTTTCTAAATGAACGGACTTAATCTGATTTAAACATTCCTAAAATAAAATAAATATCGCTCTTTATTACACTCTAAGCTTCTTACCCGACATCCTGACCTACCCATGACCCCCTCAGATTTTCTCCCTTCTGTCATTTGTGCAGAAGCTCATGTTTTGCTTTGTTTTTGTTCTTCACCCCTCACTCTTAACACTTTTATGTCCTGTGATGTGTATGTCTCTCTGTATTTATGTTATACCTGTTTGTACAGACAGCCTCAGCCCCCCCCCCCCCCCCCCCCCCCCCCCTCCCCCCCTTCGCTCCACACTGGCTCCTCTCCCCTTTTCCATTCAGACCAAGACATACATAACACACAACAATGCACTCACTTAACTTGGTAACATGGAATGTACGTGGCTTCCGTACTCCACCTAAAAGAATCAAAATCATAAATCATCTGATAAAGTTAAAGGCTGATATATGTTTTTTACAGAAAACCCACCTCACACACTCAGAAACACAACACCTCAACTTCAAACAATTCAATAAAATATATTCATCAACATTCAACAGCAAACAAAGAGGCGTCTCAGTCCTAGTAAATAAAAACATCCCATTCACACATACCTCATCTCTCACTGACCCAGATGGAAGATTTATCATCATTAATGGATCAATAAACCAAACAACATTCACACTTGCAAACATTTACGTCCCCAACAACGACGACCCATCCTTCTTCCAAAACTTCTTCTCACTACTAACTAACTCATCCAATATCATCATAGCTGGAGACTTCAATACTGTTATCAACCCCACAACTGACCGCTCGAGCACCCCCGCTAACTCAAGAATCTGGCACTCCACTGAAATAATTAAGCAATACATGAAGGATCTTGGACTTGGCGATAGTTGGAGAATGAGAAATCCATCATCCAGAGAATATTCTTACTTTTCACCCCTCCACCAATCATCCTCCAGAATAGATTTCTTCCTCATAAGTAATTCACTCTCCCGACATATTAGAGAAAATACAATTCATCCCATCATAATCAGTGATCACGCTCCAGTCTCGCTGTCAATAAACATCAAATCACACATCAAGCCGCCCACAAGATGGCGCTTTAATACATCACTTCTACAAGACCCTGATTTTATGTCATTGATTAGGAGAGAGTGGGCTTTCTTTCTGGAGATGAACGACTCTCCAAACATTTCACCGTCACTATTATGGGAAACAGGCAAAACAGTAATAAGAGGAATAATAATATCATATTCATCACACAAGAAAAAACAGCAACAAAAACATGAAAATGATCTAGACACAAAAATCAAACAATTAGCAAGACTACACAGCGATAACCCTAGTGAACAAACACAAAATGAATTGAATCAACTTAAATGCCAACTGGAAAGCATCATACATAAAAAAACACAGTTCATTATCCAACAGCTCAAATATGAGAACGTTCAATACAGTAACAAATCAAGCAAATACCTGGCTTATCTTCTACAATTCAAAAAGGAAAAAGCAATAATCCCATCTATACTTAACACTGACGGCACCATCACCCATAACCCAGAAGATATAAATAAAGTATTTTATACATTTTACAGCAACCTGTACTCCCCCGATCATGAACCCAACCAATCAGAAATAGACACCTTTCTAAATAACCTAGAACTACCAACCCTGCCATCAGAACAAGCCAACTTTTTACATACACCCATCACCACTGAAGAACTACACAAAGCCCTACATAAAATGCCAAGCAATAAATCTCCTGGACCAGACGGACTTCCTGCTGAATTTTACAAACACTTTTGGGACATATTATCACCACTATTCCATAGAGTAACTACAGAAATTAAAGCAACCTCCAACATACCCACACACATGAACACTGCTGTAATGACACTACTTTTGAAACCCAATAAGGACCCAACCCACCCCTCCAGCTACCGCCCCCTCTCACTTATCAACACTGATCTAAAAATTATTACAAAAACACTAACAACAAGAATAGAGACAGTCATTCCAATGATAATTCACCCTGACCAAACTGGTTTTATCAAAAACAGACACGCCTCAGACAACATCTGCAGGCTTTTCAACTTAATCCACATATCACAACAAAAACAGGACAAAACCATGATCGTCTCATTGGATGCAGAAAAGGCCTTTGATAAAGTTAACTGGACATTCTTATTCAGCGCCTTACGCAAGTTTGGTTTTGGAGAGTCGTTCATCCACTGGGTAAGAACACTGTACACATCACCTAGGGCCACAATAAGCACAAATGGGATCACTTCACCGAACTTCACACTACACCAAGGGACCAGACAAGGATGCCCACTCTCTCCATCCCTATTTGCAATTTTCATCGAACCTCTCGCAGCAGCTGTAAGACAAAACAATAACATTAAAGGAATCTACAGTGAACAAGCAGAGCATAAAATAAGCCTTTACGCAGATGATCTATTATTACACCTACAAAACCCTTCAGCGTCATTACAAGAAACCTTCAATATTATTACAAATTTTTCTTCCGTCTCTCACTATACCATAAACTGGAATAAATCAACCATCCTGCCAATATCAGAAGGAGCCTGGGATTCTGCAGCCCAAGAGCTCACCCTCCCATTTAACACTGGCAATTTAAAATACCTAGGCATTAACATTTCCGCCAGGCTGTCAGAATTATTTCACCTTAATTACACCCCCCTGCTAAAAAAAATAGAGGATGACTTTAAACGCTGGACCAAACTGCCACTCACTCTCATTGGACGAATCGCCACAGTTAAAATGAAAACCTTACCACAGATGAATTATTTATTCTCAATGCTCCCCATCACTTCCACTGACAAATGGTTTAAAACAATAGATTCATTATCATCACAATTTTACTGGAAAAACAAAAGAGCTAGAATTTCATTAAAAACATTACAAAACCATAAATCACAGGGCGGCCTCGAAGCACCAAACTTGTTCTACTACCATCTGTCAAATCAATTCCAATATTTATTCAAATGCACGCAAAAAAAAAGAAAAACACAACAACCAATGGCTAGAACTGGAACAAAACCAATGTAAAACCACTTCAATTGCAGACCTCCCCTTCCTACCACAATCAATTAAAAAACTGGACTACTCAACTCTGACAGCCTGGTGGAAAACTCATAATATCACCAAGTCATCACTATCACCATGTAGATACACCCCAATATGGCATAACCCAGACTTCCAGCTACGCAACACCCCCATCTACTTCCCATCATGGCAACAAAAAGGAATCACTCACCTCAATCACCTATTTCAAAACAATCAGTTTATATCACTCAGTACATTAATCCAGAAGTACGGGGTTGGGAGGGACCAGTTCCTACAGTATCAACAATTAAAATCAATAGTCAAATCCAAAATGAATATAACCAACAACACTCTGCGACCCTCCCAACTTAGTGAAGAAATCATGAAAATCAACAGTTCAAATAAAATCATCTCTAAACTTTATAAACTTATAGCCACATCAACAACCTCCATTACACTCCCCACTACAAAATGGGAAAAGGATCTGACGCTGCCCCCCAACCCTGACTTCTGGACACAAATCAATAAAAACATATTTTCTATGACCAGTAATACTCATTTACAACTTATACAATACAAAACCATCCACAGGACACACATCACTCAAGGTAAAATGTTCAAAATGGGTTTAGCTAACACAGACATCTGTTCACAATGCACTCATGATTTCACAGATGACTATCTTCACGCCACTTGGGCCTGTCAACCAGTTCACTCATTTTGGATCACAGTCACTGAAAATCTCTCCACTATCTTGGGCTGCAGAATCCTCCCGTCCCCATTACTTTGCTTACTTGGAGACACATCACAAATCACCATCCCAAATAACTACAAAAACCCGCTACTCATTTCTCTAACTATCGCCAAGAAAATCATCTATCAGAACTAGAAATCAAAAAGATACTGTCACATAACTCACTGGACCAACCTACTCACAGAACACATTGTAATATAAAGAATCACAGCCTGCAAGAATAATATATCAGCCTTTAATAACACCTGGAATCCATTCATAATTCACCTAAATCTCAGAAAAATCATACCTCGAACTGAAATTAAAATTTAAAATTTTCTTCTTTCCTTTAATGTTGACACATATATATATATATTTTGTTTTTCTCCCCTCTTTTCTCTTCCTCTCAATTATCTTCAATTTTGTTGATATTTATTTTTCTTGCTACTTCCCATTCAGCCACTCACTTTAATGTATTATACACACACTCACACGTTTCTTATACACTACTTCAACTTACTACTTGACTTTTATTATATCTACTTCAATTGTATTTGTCTTTGCTAATGTTTGCGTATTTTGTTTTTGTTTTGTTTATTTCTGTTTTGCCTGTTTTTGTTTATTTGCCGTCACTTTAATTGTCATGTCTATGTGCACATTTTTGTTTTGTACTTGTTCACCTTATCACAATAAAAACATTTTTTAAAGTATCGGCCTGTGGCGCTGGTGGCACAGTGGTTACTGCACGTGCCCCATGTGTGAAGGCTGTAGTCCTCCAAGCAGACGGTCCGGGTTTGAATCCGGCTTGTGGCTCCTTTTCCCGCATGTCATTACCCTCTCTCTCTCTCTCTGATTTTTTAACTCTTTCCACTGTCCTATCTCTCCATTAAAGGCACAAAAAGCCCAAAAGATGAATCTTGAAAAAAAAGACAGTCGTCTCTCATTCATCCCTCTAACGCGTCATTCTCTCGAGCTGTCGTTTCCTCGAGCTGTCATTGGGTAATCAGCTGTCTCGTCAGTTGGCCTCATCTAACCAATGGCATGGCGTTCCTCCCTAATGGAGAACGTTTCCCACCCCCTGCATGGTACTGTAACAGCTCTGAGCAGCTCCTTCAGCGGCAGGCTTCACCACCCGCGGTGTCAGAAAGAGAGATACCGCAGGTCCTTCCTTCCTTTTTTTTTATTAGGTGATGCAGAACAATACAAGACGAGTGAGGGACATGACAAGAGTAAAAGTATGTAGGAGACGGGGGAGACACGACGATACAATGCACAGCATAGACAAAGGCAAGCAGGGAGTAATAATAACGTTTTGCAATTTTGTATGTTGAAGGTGTTGAAGGGCCCTGCTTGTATATGTGTGTGTGTGTGTGTGTGTGTGTGTGTGTGTGTGTGTGTGTGTGTGTGTGTGTGCGTGTAATTCGAGTGTATGCTTGTATTTATTTTATTTTTTTCTCTTCCTTTTTTTTCTATACCCCTATTCCTATTTTTCTCCTTCTTTCCTTCATTCCATTTTACTTTTCTTTTCTTTCTTTTCTTTTTTTTTCTTCTCCTCCTTTTTCTTCTTTCCCCTTTCCTCCCTCCTCTTTCTTTCTATATATATCTTTTTTTTTTACTTCAGTCATTGTGTGATGCAGGGGTGCCCCTGTCTCAGTTGCCCCCAGACCCTGCGGAGGGAGCCAGCTGATAGGGTTGCCTACTGCTACCCTCCCGCCAAGCTTGAACAACCCCCAGACCTGATGGGAGGGGATCTGTTTGTGTTGGTGCTCGGAGGTATCATCTGATTAATTTCTTTAAGGCACAGTATTTTTATCATTGCAATTGTTTTTTTTTAATGTATTTGTATATTTTTGTATTTGTTATTATTATCGTTGTCCTGAAGTCTATCCTTTTTTTAACCTTAGTGTTTAGAGATACACCACTGGACCACTGAGAGGATGGAGGCACCAGGAGGGGCTAGAAAGCATATTCAAAACAAAGGGAAAGAAGAAAACTAGAATAACTGAGGAATGATAAAATAAAAAAGAACAAAAAAAAGTGGGTAATGGATCATTTGGATCAATTGTGTTCCAGTGTAGTGTGTTGTTGGGTTATGTATTGATGGCAGTAGTATAAATAGTGCAGATCATGTTGTAGTAATAATAATGTAATTTGTCTGGATTGTTTGACTATGATTTGCTAGTGTATCATTTTAATTCTCATTATCTTGCCTTCTTCACCCCCCTCAACATACCACTAATACCACAAAAAGAGAAACATTATAATAATAATAATAATGATAGTACAAAATAAATAATTAAATAAATAATAATAATGATAATAAATAAAAAAAGAAATATATATACATATAAAGCAAGAGAGAGAGAAAAAAATAATGAATAATAATAATAATAATAATAATAATATTAAATAATAGAGATAATATCAATATTGGAAGCAATTGTTACAGGAGTGTACAGTAGTAATTATGATAATAATAGTAAAAAGAAAAAAAAACAGCAAAGGTTTGTTGGCACGGGGTGATAGCAGTAATAATTATAATTATAAGAGAAACAGAAAATACATAAATAATGAATAAAACAAGGCAACCAAGAAAAAACAGACAATCATCTGGATTGGAGAAAGAGAAAGAGAAAATAAATAAATAAAATAAAAAGAAATGCATGAAAAATGAGAGTGGCTGTGATGAGAATTTCTGATGATGAATATGATATGAATATAAGGGGGGGAGAGGAAATAAATCAATAAATAGGTCATAATAAAATGGTGGCTAAGGACAATAATAATAATAATGGTAAAAAAAAAAAGATTAAATTTGATGGTAAGAGGAAAATAAATTCACAAATAAGTTGTGATAGTTATACAGAAAGGGAAAAAAAAAAGGTTGTGTGTCTTTGTGTATGTGTCTTTATGTGTGTGTGTGTGTGTGTGTGTGTGTGTGTGTGTGTGTGTGTGTGTGTGTCTTTATGTGTGTGTGTATGTATTTGTATGAGTCTATATTTGTGGTAGTGAATATCAGGGGTTTGAACTATGTTGTTCGGGAAGTAGTGAGGTGTCAAGTTGTCAGAAATTGGTGTGTTTTATTGTGGATGGATGCTGTAAGTTTTTCCATGGTGATGTGTTCGACAAAGAGGTCTATCTATACTGAGGTGTTTAGTTTTTTTCTGCTTTTCCAGTTGAGGAGGATTGCTTTCTTAGCGACAGTGAGCCCAATGAGTATTGTGTTTTTTTGGTTGTTGGGAAGTGTGATTGAAAGAGTGTTTCCTAGGATGCACAGTGAAGGGGAGAGTGGAACCCGGCAGTTCAGTATTGAAGAGAGTTTAGTTGTGATTTGTTTCCAGAATTGCTGTATGGGTGGGCAGTGCCAGATTGCATGCATGTAGTCATCCAGGGTGTTAGGGGGGCATACTGAGCAGTTATTTGTATCAGAAAGTCCCATTTGATGAAGTGTGATATGAGTTCTGTGGTTAATCTTATACTGAATTAGTTGGAGGTTAGGTTTATTTGTCATTGAGAAGGTATTGTTGCAGATTATGTTCCAGGTGTCATGGTCTATTGTTGTTGATAAATCTTTTTCCCATTTTGCTGTGGGGAGCGATATTGTATGGTCAATGTTTATGAGTTTGTATAGTTTAGATAGAGTTTTAGTGGGTGTTGAGAGTTTTAGTATTGTGTCTGCTAGTGTTAAATTTTCGATGCAGTCTTGTTTGAGGTTGAATTTATGTGTTATGATAGATTGGATTTGGAGATATCTTTCTAGGAGAAGTCCTTCCTTCCTGCTGCAGTCAGACTGTTTAACCAAGCCTGCTCCCAGTAGATCACAAAACACACAACCGGACAATTCACTCTGACCTTGTGCAATAATAGTGTTATATTAATTTTATATTATGTTTAACCATCCACTTTGTGCAATAACATGTGTGCATGGCTGTGTTACACTGAATATTACGGACTACACTTTTGTCAAATAGCTGATCTATTTTTTTAATCTATTTTTTAGTATCTATCTATTTTTTTGTACATTCTTAATTTTTCTTTTTTTAATTAAATTGTACTGTGTTCACTTTTTGTTTGCAATCTTTGCTCTTTGCTGCTGTAACAATGTAAATTTCCCCATTGTGGGATAAATAAAGGATTATCTTATCTTGTCAACCTACCATCGTTCTGCTCCCTTTTTAAATATGATTCCTTCTCTGCCTAGCTTCATTATGGTGAAGTTTTGTGCGCCCCTCCGCCTTCCCATCGCCTAAAAATATACAAAATATAAAAAACTAAAGCTGAAAGTCATGACAGTTTGAGTCTCTACTCTTTTTCTTTCTAAAGATGACGCGTCAACATGTTCTTTTAAATATTCATCTGCAGGTTTTCCAGAAGACTCTTTAGACTAACCTGCCTGACATCAACACACAGTGCAGCGTTCACAGCCTCCGTGATTGTCTCTTAAAGAGTCCGTTTTGTCTTTTCACACAGTTTGAGTTTTCCTCGGCGGGCCGTGTGAAGGTGTCAGATTAAAGACAGCGGGTGGATGCGCGTGTTCACCCCGAGGCTCCTCAGCAGGAGATTTAACATTTCTCTATGCTCCCCCGGATTAAACACAAACTCACAGACGTAATTTTACATTTGGGTTTTAAGCTTCCCAAAGCTCTGCTGCAGAAACGTTTTACTTTTCCGACACTGAAAAGTAAAGTAACCTCATTATGAATAATTAAAAATAAATCTACTGCACAGGATGTGTGAATAAACAATGAGCCTGGGAAAGCAGGGACAAGCTTTATCAGAGGTGGGGAAGTTATTCAGGTGTACTTTGTGGAAGTCGTGCTCGCTGAACACTGAGGGACTTTTTCACTTTTAAATTATTCACTGATTTTAAAAACACAGGGGAATAGAGTTAACCCTCCAAGGCCTCAGCACAGTTTATGATTCTGCACTTTAATAAATACTCCCAACAAACAGCTCCATCTTCCTCCACCAGGGGGCTCTCAATCACAACAATAACAAAAGATGATGTCGAGGCTGGCGGGGAATCATGGGAGTGATTCTCTCTGAGAATTGGACCGAGACAAGACCGAGTAAAAATGCTTTGATTCCGAGACCTTCAAAAAGACATTAGTGAGCTGTGTGATATTCATGATGTAATTATACAGATTAATTGGCTCACTTAGAATTAAAAAGGGCATCCAGAGTGGGACAGCCAATCAGACCCTTCCCTGGATGTTGCTCCGCTGTCAGTGTGCCGTATAATCCATTTAACATCTATTTTTTGCTTCTTCCTTTTTTTTTTACCAGTGTGACCTGTTTAAGAATCAGAGAGAGGTATTTTTATAAACTGTTCAGAAGTTGAAGAGTGGAGAGCTGCTTTGATTGGAAACACTTTTCAGTTAAAGGCAACAGGTGAGCAGAGGAGGCGGGCTGTGGGTCTGCGCTCCACAATGATCACAATAGGCCGAGAGCTCGACTAGCGTACAGGTAGCAGGATAACAAACTCCACCTGGTGGACACAAATGGTACTGAAAGAGCTACACAGCTGCACACTAAACCCCAATTTCCACATAGACCATTGGACGGCGCCCTGCCCCACTGGACCTGTTTCTGGAATGTGAGTGACATCATGTTGATAAAGTTATGAAAAATAAGATCAGGAGTCTTTATGGTGTGTTTTATTTTGAAATTGACCGTACGCTCTGTGCATTTCCTCGATTGACTTCCTGTCTGGGTAATTATTTTCAGTCCAGCTTGACTCGTGTAGTGGCGCTGCTGGCACGCTCCGGAGACAGACTGCGGGGCTCGCTGTTGTCATAAAATCATTGACTAGAGTGGCAGTAGTGAGCAGCGCTGACTGACCATGATTACAGAGTATTTGGAAATCATAACACAGGAAGACAATTTAAACCTTCACCCCCTGAACACAGACGGCTTCTTAAAAACCCGAGCAGCCTATATTCAAACTTTATCTGACACAGCACATTTATAAAAACAAAGAACATGAACGCAGCATCATACATAACTTATAGAACGTATTGCCACATATACTGTACATATAATGTCGTAATGGCACCCACTCCAGAGCTGATGGCGCCCTCTTTAGTCGACGCTGGTGTTTCCACAGTACACACCGTGGTCTGTATGTGGAGTGTGACAAAAGAACCACTCCGCTTTGATCTGCTTCAAACATGTGCCCCGTGTATGTTCAAAGAGCAGATCGAGCAGGACAGGAAGTCAGACAAGGGAACGCATAGAGCATCTGGTCAATTTCAAAATAAAATACAATTTAAATAACACAATTACAGAGACTAGATTGTAACAATGACTCTTTTCACATCTGCACTGCAGCATGGTGAAGTCCTGACTTCACCCGGAGGTGCTGCACGTACGACCATAAACATTCAAAGCACACGGACGAGACACCCGCCTTCCTCCTGCCGGTTTCTAGTGTGAGTCACCTGGTGGGTGAACGCAGCAGGTCGTGGTCCAGGCCTTTCACAGCGAGCAAACGTCCATGTGAATGAAGATGTTTTTTGTGAACAGCGTTTGCTTTGTGCTCTTTTCTTCTTGCCCACATCTCGAGTCAATATCAAACCCAAAACATGGTCGTCGTTTCTTGCCCGTACACTCCTCCAATGCTACACCCTTCTTTGTTCTCTGATCTCCTGCAGGAAGTAAGCGGGCCTGATTCTCCGTACTTTGAGTCTGTTCACCCGTCACACTAGGGGATAGTTTGGGCGGAAACCCTGTGGAGACCATCACCCTCTATGACTGTTGAAAGGAGCAAAAAAGGACCAAGAAACGGCCCAATTATCCGCCAGCCTGTGGGAAACAGTCTTTATCCTCCAAGTCTTTTGTCCCTTGTAAACAAATTTGAGAGAAAATGGCTGACAGCTGAGTCCTAATCGCTCTCCTGTGGTGTCACCTGTCAGCAGTGTTGGGAGGGTTACTTTTAAAATGTATTCCCCTACAGATTACTGATTACATGTCCTAAAATGTATTCCATTGGATTACTCAAATAAAGTAATGTATTCTAAATACTTTTGGATTACTTTTAGCTTACCTCAAAATCGTCTAGCTGAGCGTGTTTATCTGGAACACTGAATTTAGTTAACACACGCTTGAGAGAACGATCTAATTACTGTCTTCAGAGAAAAAGTTATGGAAGTACACAAAACACAAATGTGGTAAATTTTGTCCTGCAACCTAGTGGTGCCAATACATTTATGGACTAAATGGTAGGCTGCTGGCATGTACAACAGAAGAGGTCCACCACTAGTGGATTGTTTTTAATTCTGCCAAATGTGCTTTCCTTCATTCATTTTGTCACTTGTTAAACTCTAAGGGCCAGATTTACTAAGCTCCCAAGTAAAGAGTACTAAATTGCGTGTTCACTCCAAAAGTTTGCACGTTTGGTTGGTGGGCGTTTTGCGGGTGATCTACTAAGAAAATTTGCGTGAATGACACCAGGTGCAAACCTTGTGGAGGCGGTAGTATTTAAGTTAGGCTTTTGCGTGTTCTACTGGTTTACATCACGGAGAGTTTGGACAGAAAACAGGATGACTGCAAGCGCAAAATAGGTATTAGTGGGAGAGGCAAATAAACGCACAATACTTTCGAGTTATAGCAGATAAATCTCAATATTACAAAGAACATTTTGGTTATAAGAAAACCTCGGCATTAAACAGGGCCTCTCTTTTCTTCCCTTCATCTTAAGAATGAAGTGTCATACATTGCGCAGGAGGTGCAAGCTGTGTCCTCTGTGGACCGGGCACTCTACACTCGCCGTTGTTGCGCTGTGTCTGATCGGACATAAATGCCCTGGAAAGAGGTATTGAAGACGGGGGTACAAACAGTGGTGAGGTCCCCCAATCCAAGTGTCCTACAGAGTAGCAGCAGCGGGCTTTAGAGGAAGGAGACGAGCGCATTATGGAGAGGAGCGCACCAGAGGGGGCGAGCTGGGGGAGAGACGCGCGACCCGAGAAAAAGGAAAATCCAAGTTTAATATGTAATGTATGCGAAAAGAGGGAAATAGGAAGAAATAAATATCAATGTTGAAATTCTATACAATGCAGAGGCTGTGAATGTTCAGTTTTGTTTGGCTATATGGCAACAATATCCTGAAGTTTAATCAGGTGTTCCTCTTCCTTAACGATTAGAATATTGAATCAAATTAAAAAATGAATGCATGCCATTTATTTTTCTGTCATTTGAAAGATGTAAACACTGTGATGTTGCGGCCTTCTTGACCAGGTTTGTAGGTAAAATGTTCTCTGAATTTCCATGCCAAAAATGCATTTTTGTCCTCCTCCTGGTCGTTTTTCTCATCCTCTGCCATTCGGTTGTGTGGAAAGTGCTCTCGTGCATTGACTTGCAGCGTACCTGCGCACATAATGCCACCTGCTTCTGCATCCGCACAGTGCAACCTGCGTGTAGTGCCGTAAAGTAATCCCTACAAGTAATCCTTTTTTGAGAAAGTAACTGTATTCAGAATACACCAATTTAAACTGTAACTATAACGGAATATAGTTACTCTTATTTTGTATTTTAAATATGTAACGCCGTTACATGTAATCCGTTACTTCCCAACCCTGCCTGTCGGTAACCGGCCCCCCCACCTGCAGATAAAATCCGGATCATTGTGTTTCTCTGAAAGCACAAACCAACTCAGAAGAACAGCTAATGGGACTCAAACTCTCTTAAACTCCACCACCCTGTCTGTTTCTGTTTCCTGGAACTGAGCAACATAAGGCTGAGGCATTCAGCTGTAATCTGTAAGTGTTTCTGTTTGCAGGTCGGTATCTTTGCAGAGAGGGCGGCTTTGAAAAGTATTTAATGTTTTAAATAATGAAACGTTAAGAAACCCAGAGTGTCATGATGCATCATTAAAACACACTTAAGTCACTGCTGCTGGTTTAACGAGAGCTCTGCATGCAGACAGCGGGAGAAAGAAACATCTGCACAAATCCTAAATGTTGCACTGAACGATGTGAGATGTTGTTCTGACCTGGAGAACGTTATCCCTTCACTCCGTTGTGTCTCTCACCTTCAGCTCAGCCCGGGTTTCAACACTGTCAAAAAGAAGAAATCACATCCCTCCAATTCTTGCTTCCTTTCACCGGCTAAAAGTCAAGCAGAGGATTGATTTGAAAATACTACTGACTGTGTTCAAGGTGTTAAAAGGACCCCGCATACTTCTCAGAACTCCTGCCCCGAAACCAGCCTTGGTGAGATCTCGGGTCATCTGAACAAAACCTTTCTTTCCATGCCTCGCTCCAGGACAAAGTGCAAAGGGGATCGGGCTTTTTCCAATGAAGGACCAAGGTTGTAGAACTCTTTGTAAAGTAGTTTAGCTCAAGTGTCTATTAAGGTGGTAGAAAGGCAACTCAGTAGAAGATGTTTTTCTAAGAGGTGAATATTTTTGTATTTATTCAGCAATTAAACAAACACATGTTGACTTAAAGGGATACTGTGGTGGGTTGAAGATCAAATGGCCTTGGATTTACTCGTCTATGTTCACTTGAAGAGGAACAAACTTCCACTGGACTCCAAAGTAAAACTGATAAAACAAATTCCTTTAATCCACAGTTTTGTTAAACAATCTTACTGGATGATTCAAAGTCAAGTTTTTCTAATCAATGAACTATACTACGGTAAAGAAACCATGTGGCTTGGTCCTTAATTGATCCTCAACTGCCTGAAACCAGTCTAACCCTCCCACAGCACTAGAGCTCTCTCTCTCTTTTTTTTTTTTTTTTTAAAGATTCATTTTTGGGCTTTTTGTGCCTTTAATTGAGAGATAGGACAGTGGATAGAGTGAGAAATCAGGGAGAGAGAGTGGGGAATGACATGCGGGAAAGGGAGCCACAGGCTGGATTTGAGCCTGGGCCGCCCGCTTGGAGGACTATAGCCTCCATATATGGGGCGCGCGCACTAACCACTGCACCACCAGCGCCCCGAGATCTCTCTCTCTTAACGTGACGGTAACCTACCTCACTGCTCTAACAGCAATACCATACTGCTTTTAACTTTACAGAAAATCCACATGAATTAAATCAAATTATCTTTAGCTGACTTTAAATACATTTTATAACTTAACTTACCCAATGAAATCCCTAAAATAAAGATTAACTTTCAACTCAAAATTACACTGCTTATTTATTTACGTTAACGTGTATGAATGTAACTTGGCTCCTACATACCGGACCCTAATTGTGCTCTTAACTATACACAATTACAACACAAATTTAACATGTTGGGCCAAAGATAGAAAGTCCTTCCAAGGAAGCAGTCTTCTGTGACAATTTTTGTAGGTTGAGGGATACAACCTCACTCAGCTTCCTGTAGAAGGCAAATCTTTGTGATGGGCCTATCCAAAGTGTTGGTCTTGGTTTTTACCCGTACCTGTCGAACCAGTCCAGACTTGTCTGGAATTGTCTGGATTACCTTTCCTGTAACCCAGGAATTGCGCAGTGCTGAATCGTCGACTATCAACACAATGTCTCCAGTGGCAAAGTTGCAAGATGGATGGAACCATTTTTGGCGCTCTTGCAGCTGCGGTAGATATTCCCTGGTCCACCGCTTCCAGAATATGACTGCCATATACTGTATCTGTTTCCACCTCCTTCTTGCATAGATATCATGTTTGTCGAACAGTCCAGGGGTAAAGACGGCTTGGTCTTCAGAAGCAAGAGGTGATTGGGGCGTAAGTGCCTCTAGATCATTTGGGTCACTGGAAGTTATAGGCCGACTGCATGAACATTGCATCTCTTTGATCGTCTGTTACAGTAGCACAGACCACGGCGGTCCTTACCTCTGGGTCCTCCATGGTTAGGTCCCCAGGAACCAGATTTTCTGGCCAGTCTTCCATGGGCTTGGTAAGAAAGTCCGGCCCCTGTAACCAAGTGTGGCTTTGGATGAACTTCTCTGCCTTGAGTCCCCTGGATGCGTAATCAGCAGGGTTCTGTGAAGTATTAACATACCTCCATTGATGTGGCTCAGTGATCTTGAGTATGATATCCACACGGTTAGCGACGAAAGTGCGGAATCTGCTTGTTTTGTTACAAATGTACTTCAGCACAGTTGTGCTGTCAGACCAGAAAACTGATTCTTGAAGTTGTAGTTACAGGTCAGATTTCAGTATCTTGTCCATGCGGGCAGCCATTGTTGCTGCGGTAAGCTCCATTCGTGGGATAGTAATGGGCTTCAGCTGAGCCACCCTGGCTTTCCCTATGACAAACGCACAGTGGACTTTGTTGCTGCTGTTTTTCTGTAGCAAGTAGCTAACGGTCCCGTAAGCGTCTTAACTAGCGTCCGCGAAGTGGTGGAGTTGATTGAATACTGTCTCACCAAAGCCTGCAGGCTTGAAACACCTTGGGACACTAAAGCTCTCTATCTGTTGAAGCTGAGTCTTCCATGTAGACTACTCACGACTGAGGTCATCAGGAATTAGGACATCCCAGCCTAGCTTCCTTCTGCAAAGCTCTTGCAGGATTCTCTTTGCTCGGAGGAAAACTGGTGCCAAGATACCTAACGGGTCATAAACAGAGCTCACAATGGATACGATGTTCCTCCTAGTGGGGGCTTTGTCCGACATTATTATCTTGAACCTGAAGCTGTCAGAATGGATACACCAGTGAACTCCCAAAGCTCTCTCTGTGGGAAGCATATCTTGACTCACATCTTGACACCTTCTCCTCTTCTGGGATAGCAGACAGCATGGCTCTGCTGTTACTTATCCATTTGGTGAGTCTGAATCCTCCCCTTTCACATACAGCTCGCAAGGTGTGGTACAACCGTACAGCCTCTTCTTCTGACTGGACTGATTCAAGACAGTCATCCCCATATAAGTTGTTGAGCACTGTATCAACTGCTTGGCTGTTGGACTGATCTTGGTTGTCTTCCGCACATTTGCGCAGGGCAAAGCTGGCACAGCTCGGAGACGAGGTTGCACCGAACAAGTGAACCACCATCTTATACTCCACTGCCTCCTGACTGATGTCACCTGATGTCCACCAGAGGAACCGGAAAAGGTCAGAGTCTTCGTCAGGCACCTTAATCTGGTGGAACATGGCTTCCACATCGGCCATGACTGCCACTTCTTCTTACCTGAACCTGGTGATGACACCGAGGAGGGTGCTGGTCAGATTTGGTCCCTGTAACAACTGATCATTCAGAGTAGTGCCTTTGTATGATGCTCTGCAGTCAAATACCACTCTGAGCTTGTGCTTTTTGGGGTGATAAACCCCATGGTGTGGCAGGTACCAAACTTTACCATCATCCCGGCTGAGGTCTTTGTCGGATACTTTTACGGCATAGCCCTTTTCAATCATGCAACTCATGAAGGCTGTGTACTCCAAATGGAATGTAGGATTCTTTACAAACTTTTGCCTTAAGTTCAGAGTGCGTTGCTCAGCTACTTCATGGTTGTTGGGCATCTTCACATCCTTGTTCCTTAGTGGCAGGGCAATGCTGTAATGTCCATCCACAAGTCTAGCTGACTGTGAGGCCATGTCAAGGAACTGAAGATCTTCCCTTGACATCTCCAGCTTCTCATCTTGCTCACACTCAGGGAAGTCACATTTGAACTGTTGACTCCAAATTTCGTCTAGTCTGCTGACTGATATACGATTTGCTGCAACCTGTATCAGCCCGCTTGTTGTACTGTTAGAAGTGTCTTTCCGAAGAGGTCCATTGACGGTCCAGCCAAGCCTTGTTCTTACAGCATATGGACCGCCATTTACGCTGGCGATGACCTGCCATGGTTCAATAGCTTTAGCCGCGTTAGTCCCAATAAGGAGTCCTATACCTGCATCTATCCTTGGAATTAACACCTGCTGAAGGTGGGGCCACTTGTCAACGTCCTCTTGTAAAGGAATGTTGCCTGCAGATGCAGGAATGGTTTTATGACTACGAATCTGGAAGCCCCAGAAAGTCGTTGCAGTCCAATCTGCTCACTTCCAAGCCAGACACAATGTGACTGCTAACAACCTTTTTCTCTCCCATGGTCTTCAGTAGAATGTGCGCTTTTCTTTTACTTACAAGCGTAAGTTTGTGTCACCCGTTGGCCCTTCTTGGTCTTGACTTGAACTGGAACTATTGCTAAGATGCTCTCTACATTCTCATTATCACCAATGGATGTATCCATTCCCACAAACCCACTCACAATGGACTCTGACCGTCTTTATTAATTTCACCTGGCTCCACTTCAGGCCTTACCTCCTTGTTTAAAGCACTGGGTTTCCCCTTCATGTGCAACACTGTAGGGTGTGACTGTGTGCACACTTGGCAGCTCAATTTCTGCTGACCCTTTTTTAGGCAACTGAAACACAGACCTTTAGCTCTTAAGAAGCCAATCTTCTCCTTATGAAGAGACTTCTTCATCTTCTTGCACTGTTCCATAGCGTGCTCAACACCATTACAGAAGAGACATGGTTTTGAAAATGCACACACTTGGTTGCCACTGACTTTACCTTCTGGCTTAGGCTTTGCAGTCACTTCCTGGTTACTGGTGATAGTTGCTGCTGTGGTGAAGCCTCTCTTGCTACCACTTCTCCTTTGCAACCTTTCATCCACTTGAGCTTTAAATTGGCTCTTTGAGGCAAAGTCCTTAATGTCACCAAACAGTGGGTGCAAGGCTTCCTTGGCTTGCTTGTTCACAAAATCCACAAGGTCATTGAACTTAGCTCTGCGATTTTCCCTGTCCTGAATTCCACAGACTAGGCTCCTCCACCTTTCTTTCAATTTGTGCGGGAGAGCTTCTCCATCATCAGACTTGATGGTTGGCCAGTTCAGAACCCTGTCTATATAAGCCAATGAAATCTTGTAGGTATTCCCAAAATGTTCTTTCAGAAGTCTTTTGGCTTCATAATATCAACGTTCGGGTTCCATATGAAGACAGCTCCATATCAGCTCCCTCGGCTGTCCACTGGTGTACTGCTCCATATAGTACAATCGGTCTTCTACTCCGTGTTCAAAAGCTCTTATGAACAGTTTATATTCTAGGGGGTCTCCTTTAAATACAGGAATGTTCTGAGGAGGCAGGGTCGCCAATCTTTGCTGCTTGGATAGCATTTCAGCAATACCTAGTAGAGCCTCTGGCTGCTGATGAGTGGTCAAAGCGGGTGAACTTTGGACATTTTGTGGAACATCATTGCTCTGTGCTGCTTGTCTGTCTGTGGTGAGCAAGAGACTTATTTGACGAGGAACTAGCAAATCACGAGCTTTGAAGCCACATAAGAGTTAATTCCATCATGACTTGATGCACTGGATGAGAGCCCTTCAAACTCAGTCAAGATCTTAATCTTAGCATCATTTGCTGCGAAAGCATTTTGTATCTCCAGTTCCTCCTTTTCTCTTTTGAGTTTAGCTTCTGTTTTAATGCAGATGCTTGGACTAACAATGTAGCACGCTCCAATTCTGCCTTAAGACGAGTAGATGAAGCAGTAGATGATGCACGAGAGGAATGCATAGAAGGTGCCTTTGAACCACGCTTTGAAGATAGTTTAGATGCATTAGAAACACTGTCTGATGACTGCACCTCTTCATTGCATTTAGCAGCTTCCACAAGACGTACTGTAGATTAGCCTCATCCATCCAAACCTTAACTCTCTCTGCAAAATTCCTAAAATCATCAGCCTTAGGTTCAAACCAGTTAACTTGGTCTCTGTTCATTTCTTCTTCAGAAATTTGTTGTAATAGTACCTTAACATTGGTATGCAATTCACAGAACTCTCCAAACAGCTTGTTGAAATCCACCAGTAGTTTGGTCTGAATTACTGTTACATCAGTATCATCTTCACTGTCCATTAATTTGCTTATCTGATTCATCTTACCCGTTAGCTTAGCTAGCTTGGTCCTCCGTGAGCTCTCTCTCTCTTGACGGTAACCTACCTCACTGCTCTAACAGCAATACCATACTGCTTTTAACTTTACAGAAAATCCACATGAATTAAATCAAATTACCTTTAGCTGACTTTTAATACATTTTGTAACTTAACTTATACAATGAAATCCCTAAAATAAAGATTAACTTTCAACTCAAAATTACACTGCTCATTTATTTACGTTAACATGTATGAATGTAACTTGGCTCCTACAGATACTTCACCCATTTGCATTAAGCTTTGTATCATTAGAAACCTGGTAGTATTTTTGAATGGTCGTCTATCCCGCCCTCATTTTCCCCTGAGATAGGAAAGCTCCGTATTTCTTGTCTGAAAAGGAGCCTCCGATGACGCAAAAATCGTCAGTCTGTGTCATCATACTTGATATGTGGCCGGGCTAAAAACCTTTTAAAGTTAAAAGCACTGATATTAAGAATAATAATAAAAAGATGCCAACAACGCCACCTAGGGTTTAAAGTGTTGAGCCTAGGACTCATTAAAAGACATAGGTTCTTAAAATCAGGGGGAGCAGAGTTAAAAACCAGACAGGAAACTAAAATGCAAAATAATCTAATTTATTACTATAAAAATGTTAATAAATAGAATCTAAAACAAGTGACAGGTGTTATAGAGAGTTGCAACAATAAAATACTACTTATCAAAGTCCGAGTCCGAGGTGGAATGTTCCTTCAATTGTCTCTGAACTTTCTCCGGCTACTCCAATGCTTTGCTCGACATGGCCCGCCTCGCGTTGACCCCTTTAAAGAAACCTGAGGGGACAGAACAACCTTGGCGAAGAAGTGTGTTCTACGTAATCAGGTAGAAAATAATGTCACTCGCAGCCTTTTAATATGCCTTGGTGCCGCCTACAATTTGGTTGGGATATTCACGGTTTTCCTGGGTCGGGGTTTGCCGACTAGAGAGACCCAGGTGTGCGTGAAGTAGCGTTGGCGGACACTAGCTGCTCTGCCGACACTCCCAGTTGGGGGATCCCTCATCTCTGTGCTGCGTTTCTTCTCACGAGCCAGCTGCCGATCTCATGGATCTCCGTCTCCGCACACGTCGCCTGTTTCCTTTTCCGCGTCATTGTGAACCCATTGCGTCTCGTCCTTCTCTCAGTTTGCACCCTCTGTCGCTATGCACCCAGCGTCCTGTTTCGTGATCCTCCTGCGGCCAAGTAGAAGCTCCTCTTGTATTGCTCTCATTGTCCGCAGCCTCCGCCACACCTGCTACTGATTACCTAATTAAAGGTGGAGGTGTGACTCACCAGGTCCCAGTTCAATGCCTTGTGTACACAGTCAACTGATTAAAACAACATCTAAAACATAATAAAATCAGTTAATAAAACAAATTACACAAAGGCATAAAACCCACAGCAATCCATAAAACTATTACTAAAACATACACGCAAATAAAAATCTAAGTAAAAACACACACAAAGAACCCTAATTTCTGACCGTTACAGATACATTCTTTCACTCAATTGCTTTAAATTTTAGAAACGAGTCAAACTGAAGGATCCAAAGCTCTGTACGTGTTGTGTTACACTGGACTTAAAGTTTCCTGTTCTTTCATTTTGATTGTTCTTCTGTTACTTTCTATCTGTGATGTTCAGCTCTGGATCAACTGTGTCGTGTGTAAAGTGCTTTATAAATAAAGTTGAGTTGAGTTGTTATGTGATATTAAATACTACAAACAAACATGCATTACTCATGATTATATCAGATATAATGTGGGACTAAAGAAACGCTTCAGACTCCCAAGAGGCTTTTCTTTAAGCCATCGATAATCCAGAGGATAAAGGTTTAGGATAATAATCATCCAATAAGAGCGGGATCATAAACATGCTCTCCAGAGGTTTTACAAGGTTATCCTGCCTCAACCTGTCTTTTTATCACTCTGCAGCGATGCCAGCTGATTGGATTAGATATTCAAGGTCCACAAAGACAAGGAAGTATGCAGAAGTGTTTAGGAGGGTAGGTTGTACCAGGCTGTAAACACGTTTATTACTGCTGTAAAGTTTGACACTAGAGCCGTCTTTCCACCAAGCGGTCCACTTTGGCAGTAAACCCAAGCTGCAACCTCCTGTGTTGAAGCATGAAGTTGTTGCAAAAGTGTATGATCCTGCAGTTCTCAGAGTGTCCACTAGAGGCTGGCTGCAGAAGCAAAGGAAGTCACATACACACCCATTCAAAAAAGCCTGTTTTTACAGCAGAGATTAACATGTTTACAGCCTGGTTAAAAAAAACAAATAGGTCTGATTAGCTCATGTCTTGATCGACACACACTGTACGGGGGGAATGTTTTGATGACTCATTAGTTTTGATTTGATGAAGGATAAGAGTTATTCACAATAAGGCGTGTAGCTGACTTGATTGACAGGTGGGCGCGGTGTAACGGTTTGTCAGGAGGCTTAAAACCATGGCTTGTTTTGTGGTTGTCCTTTACTAACACTGTCACACAGGAAGTGACAATTCTTTCGACCAATCAAAGGATTGCAGTGTGTGTAGCTCCACCCTTTAGGGTCGGATCGATACACTTGGCACATCAACAGAAGAGTAAACAAAAAGGAGGATTGTACGGATCTGTTATTCTGCCATTCCCAACTTTTAAAAGTGGAAACGCCAATTATTGCCTAGTCCTCTAGTGGACACTCAAGGAACTGCAGTGTGTTTCTTTTTGATTGATTTGGCGTTTTTTGCAGCCGTTTAATGTGCTGTGTGTTGAACATCTGACATGTCTCTGAACTCTGACCTCCTTCACCAGGAAGTTGAATCTGTGGCGATCAGTATAACATGGCACATGCACAGCAGCTGTGACAGAGAGGAGCATGATGGGGAAAGGTTTCTGTGGGCCATCTGGCCGCTGAACCGTGGATCCATTAACTGAGGGAACCTGCGTCAGGTAACTAATTCACTTATTGTCGCTTCCTGAGTCAATGCTGTTAATGTACGACTCTGCTTCTGTTATCAGCGGGGTGATCCACATTCTGAAGGAGGACGAGATATTTTTAGCTCTAAGTTCAAACTGATCGTTTAACTTCACTCCTTAAACTATTTAAATATCACACTCTAATTTTTCATCCTCTTAACGGCTGATAGATGTTTTTACCCACTACATGAGGCGGTTGGCTGAACTTGATTAAGTTTAACTAAAGATCAACTGTGACTTATAACGATTTATTTAGGACGCACTCACAATCAGTATTGTGCCTCAAAACGCTTCACCCCTAAGGTAGAGTTTGTCGGATTAGTGTGAGTAACCAGGACAACTGGGGATGGGGAGGGGGGGCAATCATGCTTCAGTACGGTTCGGGACACCTGGGCCTAGTGTAGAGAACTAGATTGTGTAAAAGTGAATCCCATTCTGTTGTTCGTGCAGAAATATTTCATTTTTATTTTTATTTTATTTTTTGCAGATTTATTTAAAGATCTGAATGTCAAGCTTTTCTCCATATTTCTGATTAAAATATCTCTACATTTGGGACACTAATAGTCTAGCGGTTATGTCGCATGCCCCATGTTCAGAGGCTATAGTCCTCATCATAGCGGCCGTGGGTTTAAATCCGACCTCTGGCCTTTTTGCTGCATGTCGTCCCCTCGCTCTCTCCTCCCAACATTTACTGTCTCTCTTTAGCTGTCCCGTCTAATAAAGGCAAAAAAAAATCTATACCTTCATCAAACAATACAAACATAACACATAAAGCTGCTGCAGTAAAATAAAAAACAAAGTCAGAACTGAAGGGGAGAAAAAGGCGAGAGGGGAGGGGGGCCTCTAGATCTCCCCCTGGTCCTTGTGTCCCTGGTCCCGGCCCTGCCCCCTGTCACTCAGTTCTCCTCCGATCTCTGCTGTAGTTTCCCCCTCTGATGACATGCCAGCCCCCTGTCGGACACGCGCCTCCTCGGGCACCAGCAGTACATAAAGTGAGCTGCGCGCGCACGGGGCTCATCAGTGAATCAGTAAGCGGCGGAGGAGAGAGCCGCTCCGGTCCGTTAAGAGCTCCACACCGCGTAGTTACCATGAGCTGCGGAGACTGTGCGCGCCTGGAAGCTTCTCTTCTCCGGGAGCGCACGAGGTGATGCGCCCTGCGGGACTCGGTTCGGGTCTATTACCGGAGAGGATGGCGGAGCTATGGAACCACAACAGCACGTCCTCTTTGAACCGGTCCAGCGCCGGGCAGGACCGGTTCAGCAGCTTGGATGACATCGACTTCCCGGCGGACGGCTCCCCAACGCTGCGCATCCTCATCTCCATTGTGTACTCGGTGGTGTGCGCCGCCGGGCTGGTCGGGAACCTGCTGGTCTTCTTTCTGATGAAGGGGCGCAGGGGCCGAAAGAAGCGCTCCAGCATCAACCTGTTCATCCTGAACCTGGCCGTCACGGACTTCCAGTTCGTGCTGACGTTGCCGTTCTGGGCTGTGGACACGGCTCTGGACTTTAGCTGGCCGTTTGGAAACGCCATGTGTAAGATCATCCTGTCGGTGACGGTGATGAACATGTACGCCTCTGTTTTCTTCCTCACCGCCATGAGCGTCACCAGGTACTGGTCGGTGGCCTCTGCGCTGAAGGACCGGACCCGGAGGCGGGTGTGTCCGGTACGTTGGGTGATCGCGGGGTTGTGGGTGTCCGCCACGGTGGCTACTCTGCCCACAGCCATCTTCTCCACGGTGAAGAGCGTGGCCGGGGAGAGGCTGTGCCTGCTCGGCTTCCCGGACGGACAGTCGTGGCTCGCGCTGTACCATCTCCAGAAGATCCTGGTGGCTTTCGTGTTCCCCATGCTGATCGTTACTGTGTGCTACCTGCTGCTTCTGCGTTTCGTGCGCCTGCGCAGCATGAACAACAACCAGGTGAAGCGGAGGTCCAGAGTCACGCGCTCCGTCACCATCGTGGTCCTCTCCTTCTTCATCTGCTGGATGCCAAACCACGCCATCACCTTCTGGGGCGTGCTGGTCAAGTTTAATGTGGTCAACTGGGATAAAGCGTACTACATGGTGCACACGTACGTGCACCCGGTGACAGTGTGCCTCGCGCACACCAACAGCTGCCTGAACCCGGTGCTGTACTGCCTCATGCGCCGGGAGTTCCGCAAGAAGATGAAGGATCTGTTCTGGAGGATTTCCTCCCCCTCAGGGACGAACAGCTGCCCCCTGCGGCCCTTCTCCGGGACGGTTAGAGCGGAGCCGGACGACACGCAGATCGTCATCCCGCTGAACAACGTGGAGACGGAAAACTACCGGCTGTCTGTGTTAACGGACCACGGCGACACGGAAACACTGCAGGGATAGAAAACTGTTACACCGTGAGAAAGATGATTGACTGATATTTAGACTCATTACAGACTTCTGAACTGTGAGTCTCTTATTTGTTCTTTGTGCAACACATGCTGCTGGAGTTTCTCTTCTGCCAACGAAACACTTTTGGGTTCCTTCCTTTAGACAGCACCGTGCGGACTGTGCCAAATCCAAAAAATTGAAGTGCCAGAGAAATCATCCCAGGCGTATATGGGATATCAGATATTTATTGACTTGGCAACAGATGGATTTCATATTCGTTATCACGGTTTTTAAGATGTGAAATTTAAAAAAGCAAGAACGGGACAAGCGCGCGTAAATTACGCACCAGGAGGTTCGTGCGTAAAACCACTCCACTGCGTTTCTGTTCCTCCTGACTGCGCTGAGTCACAAGAAAAACTCTCCTCACTCTCATGCTGATGCTGTATTTTGGTCCTGGACAGCTGCATATATGGAGGTGCAGGATTTATGTAGCTCTCTCTGTGCAGAAGCATCTGGTCACTGTGCTGCAGGGAGGACTCAGCCTGCTGCTGCTGCTGCTTCAATCATCAGTCTGTGGAGTTTTTTCAAGTTTCTCGTGGCTGATGTGTAAAATGTTCAAGCTTAAGTAAGTGAATGTAAAAAGAAAAAACTGCCATTTTGACCTTAACAATGTTTGTAGAATAAAATATGTTCTTTGTGGTGACAGTGATTGAAGTGTTGGTGCTTATTAAGGTCTCTGTTTGGATCTGTGGGAACTGGAGAGCAGATTTGCGAGCAGAAAATGAGGTGAAGTGTTTACATGCCAGCAGCCTCAGGGCAGCACAGTCTGTATCGGACTCCCTGGGCTGTGAAGATAATCCTAACAGGGATGATTTTTATTTGACAAGATGGGGATAAATGTTTATTTTGGAGACATTTTGGACATGTTTCTGAAGGCGGCCGAGCACTCAAAGGATCAGCGCCCTGGACTGTTTATGCGGCCCGAACATGAAAGCAAGTAAAAGGAAGATTAGAGAAATGTTTAAAGAGATGCAAGTTCAAACTGTCAGTATGAGTGGCAGCAGGTATGAGAAAAGAACACCAGAGGAGAACATGTCGGAAAAAAGAAGTTTAGAGTCGATATGTCAGCGATAAAGAAAAACTGTCAAGCATAAATGAATCAATGAGGGGAATAAAGTTTAAATAAAAATAACTAAGAAGGAAGCTGAACATTGATGATGAACTTAAAGTTACTTTGAGAATAAAGTCAAATATGGAGGAAAAATGTCCAAACTAGAGATAGATAGATAGATAGATAGATACTTTATTGATCCAGAGGGAAATTCAAAGCATCCAGCAGCAGGTTACAAAGACGAAAAGAAGAAATGTACATAACCCGTGCAGGGATAAAAATATATGTGAGATGCACCGATTGGGAAAATATGGGTATCAATGTTTGTTTCATGACTTCTTTTGGTGTCAGACTCCTACAATGAAAATATTTTCTCTCGTGTGACGATGAAAAAAAGTCAGTTTGTCCAACAGGTGACTTTATCTGCCCAATTAAAAACCTCTTCTCTCCAAACAGCAACCTCCTGAAGCCGATGCTGAAGTGTAAAATCCTGCAGTTCCTCAAGTGTCCACTAGAGGCTGGCTGCAAAAGCACAGGAAGTCACATACACACTGGCTCCATTTTTTTTTTTTTTAAATTTTATGAACGATGTGTGTTATCTGCAGTTAGGCGTGTAGCTGACATGATTGGATTGCCTAGTGTGAGAGCGCCCAAAGACCTTGGGACAGTTACAGTAGAAGCAACTGATCGCTGGATCTTAGTGTCTGTAATAAATTATGTGGTTTCAAAAGATCGGAGCAAGATGGAGCAAGCACATTTTGTGATTTTTAATAAAAGTAATAAAATCTTTAAAATCCCTCCTGAAACACACAGGGAGCCGGTGAAGGGAAGCTGAAATGGGTCACCGTTCACGTTTCTGTTAAAAGACGAGCTGCAGGCGAGACAAAGAGGCCAGCGTAAAGAGCATTACAGCAATCAAGAAGCTTCTTGAAATCATTACAAATTCAACAGGATTTCACCCTGAATAAAAACGCAGATGAGCTCGCTTTAGCATCTGAGTTCATCTGTTCGTCCAGAATAACCCCGAGATTCTTTACGGAGGGTTCCAGAACCCGGGGGGGCGGGGTCTATGTAGGGGTCGTTGCAGCCACCATAGGGGTCCAAGAAGAACAACGGAGCATCTCTCAGTATCATGAAACCATCATGAAACATTTCCCTTCAGATGAGGAAATACAATAAAAATCCACACAGCAATAAAAAGTACAATAAAGTTAAAGTGTGTGCAGCTCTGGATTGCTTAAATCCAGCACTTAACCTTTGTTAGGAGAGATTTAACAAAGAGAATGAAGATTGTAAAACAAGTCTATGATGCGGTCAAGTCGTCCTAGTTGCTCTGTTAGTGTCTCGTTTACAGTGAAGTCCAGTTTACTGGTGCACATGTTGGCAGTGACAGGAGCGTGCATCGTGTTTACTAAATGCGAAGCTCCACGGGGCTCAACGTAGTAAAAAGGAAACGAGGACAGAACAGAGAGCACGTTACATAAAGTCAGCCCAACCTATAAACTCAGAGGTGAACTTTGCTCCTCCTTTAACGAGGCTGCGTGGATCTTTCCTCATATAAAGCTGCAAACAGCCCAGACACAGGGAAAGTACAGGTCTGTGAACACACAGCTGCACATTATCATGCCCAAAACACACACAGACACACACACGAACACACACACACACTGTGCCGTGAGTTTAATGAGGTCAGTGGAGCCTCTCGGCAGACTGCGGGGCTTTCAGTGTAATATTTTCAGATTTGACACAGTGACTCTGAGCACAGTTACAGCCCATTTACTTCTGTCGTGTTCACACTTATTCCACCCACTCACCTCACAGCTCGACTCAGCTGTAACAACACGTTGACATTTCAGCTCTTGGCATTTTAAATGGGAATCGATCCACAGGTGACATGTAGACGGAGATTTAAAAACAGCACAAAAGGTCAGAGTGCTGCTGTGTCACCCTCTCAGTATAGAAGGTACTTTAAAGACACGTCCAGAAAGTGTTTAACAGAACTGAAGACATTTCTAGGTTCTGATCTGATCATCACTGCAGCTCAAACTTTTTCTTAGATCGTGACTGGTGTGATCCAAAAATAAAGATGGCTGTCCTCCAAACATTGTTTCAGGACAGATTTGGAAATGAGACAATATCATGAATAAAATTGTTTTTATGAATCTATTGATTTTCCAGTTAGAAGTTAGCATATAGCAGCAAAAAGAGCATTGTTAATGTTAGCATGTTAGTTTAGCCAAAGCGTTGTTTTGTTATAATCACCACAGCAGACTGGAACGGTCTACAGGACTTGCAACTAAATAGCAAAAATTGCAATTAAATTAAAATCCCTGCACACATTGTGAGAGGCAAAATGCTGATTCTGTTTTTAGCTCTTCATGTTTTTCAGTGTAGAATTAGACAAAATGATCTGAACAGGATTCTTGTTGAAGTCTTGTTAGTAGAGACCCTGAAACATACCCAGTCTTTGACAAATCTTATAATCTGTGAATAATATTTAAAGGAGGTCCCCCTTTAGTATATTAAGAGTGTTTGAACTTCAGAACGGGCTACAGGCTGAATTCTGTGCTACTATCTGATGACTGAGACCAGAATGAAATACAGTCCTGGGATTATCATCATCTGTAACTATCACACACTGTACTTAGTTAGAGACATTTTAATCAGATGTTTTGTAGCGTAAGTGTACTGTATATAACTCTCTTGTTTGTTCTGGTTCGCAGCCCCCTGTGGACTTCAGCGTCTCGTCTGCTGAATCTGATTCAGCTGGATCCTGAACATATGTGACTCACTTTGAGTAAACACACGAGAACAGCTGGATGCAGAGAAAAACTAAAACAGTTCCCCACCCCCCTCAAGTGTCCCTGAGCGGGGGGTCCAGATTAGACTGGAGGACTCGCTGAGCAAACAGAAACAATCCCAGTCAGGGAAAGTGAACTATCTTGTTAAGAAACAGATTTATTAAACACCAGTTATCATGTGATATTCAGGTGTTTTTAAACCTGTGTCCTTTTTGAGAGCTTAAGCTCTGCTCCAGTCGATATCCAGCTTCTGATTGGTTAGTTCCATGACAGTCGCCCCCTGATGTGTGTTCTCTGTCATTACCGCAGGCTGTGACCTCAGAGTGAAAGTACAACATACTCTTTGTAGAGCCGTAACTTTGACTTCGAACAAGCAGAGGACAGACTGAATGTGTCGCTGTGAGGCGGGGATGTCAAACGAGTCAGTGGGAGTCCGGCCCACACTGAAGGATTTTTAACATCTGAACAGATTCTGAAAATGAGAGAGACCCCACACATAACAACAAATAATCATAGCCCACAGCACAGTAACAGATTTTGTCACCGACAACCCGAGTCCTGACCACTTAAAACTGGAAAATCTGGCAAAATTTCTCACGTTCCAATGCAACCATACCCCCAATTTTCACATACTTTGTGCACGCCACGGTCCGTCAGCGCTGCACACTACCACTCTAGTCAAAGATCCGTCTCTGGAGCGTGCCAGCAGTGCCACTACACTCCGCTCCGTCTCAATCTCTATTTTTGAGCTCGCTGCAAGCACGCATCAAGCTGGACAGAATAGAGCGCGCCATCTGACGGACAGGAACATAGACTCTCTTCTTCCAGCACTGGAGAGCAGCCCCCCCCCCCCCGGCAGCCCTGCAGCATTCGGCCCCCTCTGGAGAAGAAAGTGGGCGTTGGATTTTGTATCAGATAAATTAGTTACTTGAGCTGTGAATCATTTAAAGCTGCTCGAAAGGACAACATGAGCGGTGAACGTGAGGAGAAGACGGGAGCTTTCATTCGACTTTGGTAAAAGACTGTAAATAACTTGTTGGATTAAATCTAATTCAATCTAATTAGACAGAAGTAGTTAGAAGGAATTTGGGATTTTTTTCTGCTGAACAGGTAGTTAACGTAACCCTCTGTGAAGCCGGCAGAAGCAGCTTCATTTGAACTCAGATGTTCCTGTTTGTGTTTGACTCATTTGAGGATATTTTACATAATTTTACAAATTGGTGTCCCCCGGTGCATTCAGTGAGTCAGGTTGATTCATGCTGACGCTGGAGCCTAACGCAGCGAATAGTCCGACTCGGTGTCATGCCTGGATGGCGTCCGCCGGGTGAAGTGCCAGATGATTATTTGGCATCAATGAAGGCGACGTGCTGGGGCGGCCCCGAGGAGCGCTGTGAAAGTTATTCAGTGACTCCTGAAAAACGGAGAGAGTCATTGAGAATACTAAAAACCCGAGCAGAGGACGCACTTCACAGAAACATCAGACGTTGCTGCTGGGGAGGGCTCGAGGAGAAGAAAGACACTCGAGTACGAAGCAGAGTTCACGTTCTCCTACCCGCCTCAGAAAGAGGTTCAAACCGGGAATCCAGGAGACTCAGTGATGCTCAGTTGAGTCCATGCTCGTCTTCTGCGATTACACAAGAGATGTCAGGATGAATCTAAGGATGAGGGCTCCGCTGTTTTGTAGTCAAACCAGGCTTTTCCACCCGTGACCATGACGCTTACAAACAGGAAATGACAGCACGCTTTATGTTTAATGCTGAACACTCCAGACAGCGTTTTCTGGGCAAACATGTCGTTATGCAGAAAGAAGAGAGAGTCAGGTTTCTGAAACAGGGCAGGGATGTTGAAAAATCGACCTGAGGGTGGTTAAATCTCTCGGTGAAACATCTCCTTAAATGAGTCTGACTGATTCATTCCAAGAGAACGCCTGAGGGACTCTGTGCTGAACATCAAGCTTTTGTTGCTCATTGATGCTCAGCGTTACATTCTGCCAAAAACTATTCATCTTTTATTTCACACAGGAGAAAACTGCCTTGTTTTTATGGAGCCAAAAAATCATTCAAATGAGCTGAAATGATCAAATAGTCATCCAGCTTCTGGGGATGTTTCTTCAAACGTCTCGTTACAAACCTCAGGAGAGGTTTTTTTTGGATCAGTACGCCCCGTCCTGATGACGGCCAACACGTCCTCATAGAAAGAAACATCTGAGAGAAAATTTTGGGAACAGTCAAAACAAGTTGGTTAGGTTTAAAAACAGGATCTTGATTGTGTTGGATAAGAACACGACTGTCTCTACTTATATAAAATTTTATTCATATGTACATATGAGTATATGTGCTGCAGTTTGAAAGTCAGAAAGTCAAAGTAACATTTGATTGCACAGTAAATGTCTTAAAGTGGATGTCCGATGTCACACCGTGTTCATAGGGAAACATCAGCGAAGCTTCGATGTTGAGACGGGACATCCTGACTGACTTTACATCTCTGCTGTATGGACATAATCAATTGAATAAAACCGACACATATTGACTTCTTACTGCCAATTTCCACATACTTTATGTGCGCTGTGGTCCATCAGTGCCGTTAACTCCTACTCTTGTCAATAACTATGTTTCCACAGCACACACAGGTCCGTCTGTAGAGCGTGCCAGCAGCTCCACTCCGCTCTGTTACTCTTCCAATAAGCACCGAGTCGACTTTCAATGGAGCTCGCTGCAAGCACATTTCCTGTGATATTGTAGTCTTATGTGATCTTGTAGTTCTCTTGTGATCTTGTAGTTCTCATGTGATCTTGTAGTTCTCCTGTGATATTGTAGTTCTCCTCTGATCTTGTAGTTCTCCTGTGATCTTGTAGTTCTCCTGTGATCTTGTAGTTCTCCTGTGATCTTGTAGTTCTCCTGTGATATTGTAGTTCTCCTCTGATCTTGTAGTTCTCCTGTGATCTTGTAGTTCTCCTGTGATCTTGTAGTTCTCCTGTGATATTGTAGTTCTCCTGTGATCTTGTAGTTCTCCTGTGATATTGTAGTTCTCCTGTGATCTTGTAGTTCTCCTGTGATCTTGTAGTTCTCCTGTTATCTTGTAGTTCTCCTGTGACATTGTAGTTCTCCTATGATCTTGTAGTTCTCATGCGATGTTTTTACAGCTGATCATGGCCGTGATTACCCTCCAGAAACCGACCCAGTGTGGCAGGGCGCTTGCTGTAGAACAGATCAAAAACTGGGGCGCTGACATAACGCAGCGTTCGTGGACTATGTTGAAATAAGCAGTCACTGTTGAAATCATTAAAACGTTTATTTTTTATGAGTTTGGAGATGTTTGTGGCGTAGTCAGCGTTTTGTCACCGCTTTAGCAAACCGCTCATAGTGAACCTGCCCGTCAGCTCCAACTCCCGCTTCCTTCAGCAGCTCGTCCACTGAAAACAGAGAATCACAGCTGTCAATCAAGGCGGGCTTAATGTTAATACGTTTGAGAGTCCTAGTAGGAAAGTACTGTATGGTATGAGGATACATCGTATGGTAATATGTAATATGTGTTCAATCAGCGTTTTCTGATGTCAACGTCCGTTTGGCTCTTTTTGTTTTCTGCTAAAAGTTTTGACTGATTTTCAATAAACAGAAACTTTCCCCCTGAGCAGAGATCTAATCAGCAGTGACAACAGGCTGTTTTTCTCAGTTTCCAGCTCAGATATGTGCATGCATTAGTTTCCTCTAGAGACACTTTGTTCTGGAAATAATTAAAAACAAGATGATGTGAAAACAGCTGAAATGTTTTCCTCCTCGCTGGCAGATTTCTCGTTTCTCTCAAAGACAAAATGACTTTGTTTTTCTAACTGTCTGCTTCTTCAGGGATTAAAAGTAAAAAATGTGATGCTTCCTATCTCGTCTTTCCTAACTGCACGGGTGAAAATCACTTTGAAGGCCTCTCAACACGTGTGTCTGTGCATGAAGGGATTAAAATTAAGGCAGAGAGGGAAAAGCCCCAAAACAGAGAACAAATCAAATGTTGTTTAGGGGCAAAGTTAGCGGCAGGAGGATGTAAAATAACAGTTTTTCTAATGTGTGAGCCTCCACAGCTCTCACCCTCTCTGTCCGTCAGCTTCTCTCCCAGCCCGGTCAGTTTGGCTCTCAGCTCGGACGCCATGATGAATCCTTTCTGCTCCTTATCCGCCATCCTCAGCGCCTCCCTGATCTCCTCCTCCGGCGCCTCCTGCTGGAGCTGCCGGTGCATGATGCTCAGGAAGGTGGAGAAGTCGAGCTCGCCGCCCCCGTCTGCAGGAGAATAAGAAAAAAAGAATCCACTTTTACCGGACAGACTCGTCTTTGACATCACCAGATAAACCGTTATCGATCTATCAGGAGAGATGAGGACACAGAATCAGAGCGGGGGAACAAAGTCATCTCGCTCTGTAAATATGAAATAAGAAGTTTGATAAGATAAGTGAAGAGCAGAGCTGGACAATAATCTGCTGACAGTTCAAACTATGAGTGGAAACTTTGAGCTGCTCAAATCTCCAGAGACTCTTAATTATGTGTTACTCAAGAGATCGACCAATCACAGCCGTCTTTGTGTTTACAGACTACAGTACTGATGAAATGAACATACTGCTTCTGAAAACATGTCAGAACATGGGGAGGCACCTCCTTTCAACAAGGGCTCTCATTGGCTGTTATGAGGTGTCATTTAAAGGTCAGCGACACAGCGGAGGTAAATTAGAATCAATCTGTGGATCGTTTTGGATGTAATGTGTCTGGATTAAATCTTTTACTGGATTTAAATCCTGAGGACTCATTTATGATCAGGAGAGTTCAGTAAATCTTCAAAAGGTTAACAGATGTTGTTTGTTTGTCGGCGGTCTGACAGATGTGTAGATTGTGGCTGCTGCGGAGATGTAGATGTAATATGGTTATGAGGTAACCTAATGCAGACTTAAGGCGTTTTCACATCAGGCACGATTGCTCCGCCCCCCTCCCCTCCCCCTCGGCTTGTCTGCGTTCACATCAGTAACATTGCTCTGTACCCGAGTACACTTGTGTATGTTCACAGTCCGATACAGCAGGAGGCAGTATGCACATAGCTGGTTTGCAAATTCTCCTGAATTCGGGGTCCTGAGTCGGGGAAAGGCCTAGTGTCATGAAGTAACAGAGCACACAGAGGGCTGGAAGAAAAGAAATATGATGTAATGAGTGAAATGTGGAGGATTGTGTCATCGTTCTGGGTCTGTGTTTCTTTGTCTCTCTGGTCGGGTTTTTTCAGATTCTCTGATCCTGTAACAGATGACGACACACGCAGAGATGATGGAAAACAGATCACAGCGTGTCTTCACTCTCACGCTGACGTTTTGTCTTTTGTCCGATTATAATCTGTTTAATCTTGCTTTGCAGCTCTGCAGGATCCAAAAAAATGGTTTGTTTCAGTTCATGTCATGCCAGGCGAGCTGATGACACGAGCTGTAACGAGACGGAGACGTTTTCATGCAGCACAGCCTCGCTGTGTGTTCTATCTGTTAAAATAATCAATAATACAGCCTTCATTCATCTTTTATTCATGAAGTTATAGATGTGCCCTAGAAGCATGTTGTAGGAATAACAAATTCTCTTTTCAGATTCTTGTAAATTAAAAATATTTGCTTCTAAACTTTGGGGCAAACACACATCTTGAAGAAGTCGTATTTTAATTTATCTTTTCCATTTTCTTTTCACTTCTGATTGACTAAATTATTCCTTATGTAAAGACCCTGACACACCAAGGAAATCGCAGACCGTCGGTGAGCGGTTGTTGCCCTAGTTTTTGCGGTGTGTCCGGCTCCCTGGCTACCAGTCGGCCTCCTCTGCCTTTTTTCAGTCAGTGAGATGAATCTCTCTGATTGTCTGTTCAGAGGTTTCATTTCTCTCCAGCTCTCGACACAGGTTCAGGAAAGCCCCTTGAGCATGTCGCTGTAGTATCCATGCTTTAACCCATTAGTGTGGTTTCTCCTTATTTGTCTCCTCCGCCTCGTCTTTTCTTTTTCCACTAAAAGACCAAGGGCTGTTTATCAGACATTATTCTCCAAAAAGAGCTGAAACCAAGCAGCTGGAGAGAGGAGTAACATCCTCCCATGATTGACCATGTATGTTTACTGAGGGAATAAATCAACTGAGAAGAAAGAACATTTTATCATAGACTATTTACCACCAGTGGAGTCGCCCCCAGCTGGACATTAGTTAGAATGCAGATTAAAGGCAGATGTAAATAAGGCTCGGTTTTCAGACCTGGAGGATCTCTTACACATGCTGATGTGATACCTTTGGGGCAGTAAACACACACACACACAGACAGGTGAGACAGTGTCAGGTGTACCTATGCTGTGGCTCAGCAGGTGTCGTTGGACCTCGGACGGGGTGGGGCTTGACCCGAGACATCGCATCACTGTGATCAGCTCCTGAGCTTCAATTTTTCCTTTACGCTGACAGTCATAGAGAGAGAAACACTCCTTAAACTCTGAAACACACACACACACACACACACACACACACACACACACAGTGTTAATAAGGACAATTTAAGGAGTATCCAGAGGTTTGACCAAGCCTCGCAGTAGATTGTCTTTCGTATCAGTGATTATTTCACCAGGTCTCAGTTTGATGACCTGTTAGCTAGGATCAGTACCAGGTCCCTTCAGTGTCCACCACATGGCAACCTGCATGAGCATCGACTCTAGAGAGGAGGGGGCGGGGGGGAGACAGCTCTCGACAATGTTGAGAATTTGGACTGCAGTACCAATTTTAAACACTAGGTGTCAGAGTTACATATTGCCGTTGCTCCAGAAGCAGACCTCATCTCATCTCTTACATTGTGTAGAAACTACGTCGTCTCATGTCTCATTCAGCAGTGAGTAAACTCAAAGTATAAACTCCGTCATCGGTGGCGCGTTTTGAGTGTGGGCTCGAGCACGCAAGATGTAGAGAGCGAGCAGGGAGACGGGGAGGCGTGTGATTGGTTCATCAGATTGGTACCTCGTGGCAGACATTGGTGGAAGTTTTTACAGACTTACAACTGATACAGATGACGGATTTTCTTTGTTCCTTTTTCAGAAAACATGAGTTATTAATTTCGGTCAGGACCTAAGAAAATTTCAGCCGAAATCTTAAAAAGTGAAACTGGAGAAAACTAACAACCCTGACTTTAATGAAACAGAAAACTAATCCCACCAATAAAAACTCCTGTTTCATCTTCAAAAAGAACAATAGTCCAACTTTTCTAACTGGGCTAAAACCTTTTGTGTTTAATCACATTAGCAGGTTGAGGAATTGGGCCAGCAGGAACAAGAGCTGCTTTGTACCGAGGCAGGCACATATCCCTCCGTTATTAAATACCAACAGGAATAAAGCTGCAGCCGGGTCAAACTGTGACAGAGAAATGATCACAATGTGCTGCTAAAAGTCGACTACAGCACTGACGGGCATGAAGGAGAAAGTGTCTGTTCTTATTCCACTAACAGGAAACTCTTTTTCTCTGAAGTGTGAGTCTTACCGTTAATCTGATCCTGAGTCAGAAACTTTGCCTGTGATGAAAAGAGCAGAAAACAGAGTTGAGTGAAAGAAGAAAGAATGAAGCTGATGAAATGAAGCGTCAGTTATTCTCTCACCATGGTGTCAGCGGGCAGCCGGTTCTGAACTCTGCTCAGGAATCTGATCCCCGCTGCTGTAAGATGAGGAACGTAATGAAGGCAGAGGATGGAGGCTGGAGGCTGGGATACTGGGAGGGTGGAAACAGAGGGGCAGGGCAGGTGCAGGAAACCTCCCCCCTCCTGGTGTGAGAGAGCTGGTTTGTATTCATGAAACAAAAGTGAAATCTGCAGATCATTCACATCAAAGTGTCTCCAGGACTTTGAAAGCAGAGTGGCTGTTTGAAACAATAATGATTTCAGAGTTCAGAGACTTCCATCAGTATTAACTCATCCATTCATACACATTCACACACTGATGGTAGAGGCTGCTGTGTAAAGAGTCCATCAGTATTAACTCATCCATTCATACACATTCACCAAGGCCGATGATGAAGCAGCCGTTAGCAACTTGGAGTGTCTTGCAGGGGACACATCAGAGTGTGGCTGCAGGAGCTGGGGATCGAACCCCTGACCTTCTTGTTGAGAGACAACCGACTCTACCACTGAGTCACAGCCGTGCAAGATACAAGACTCTGAACTGGAAGAGGGCACGTTTTAAAAAGAGCTTCGTCTCCTCGGCCATTGAAGATCTTAACGGGCGTCTGTGCTAACTGTTGCGTTGATTACTGTTATTCTAAACCATGTACCAGCTGTTTAAACTTCAGAGTCTAAACTCTCTCATCCAGGTCTACACTCCCTCCCGCCCACTACGCTCTGCCGCTCTCTAACTAGACTCTTCTCCTCTGTCGCCCCCCGGTGGTGGAATGAACTACCAAACTCCATTCAATCTGCAGAGTCCCTCTGCACCTTTAAGAAAAAGCTAAAGACCCCGCTCTTTATGAACACTTACAACCTTCATGATGATGATGATATTTAGGATGGTTTTGATGCTGATTAGAACTCTCAAGAACAGATGTTGTGTTTTGCCTCTGGTCACTTCCTGTCAGCACCTCTGGTCACTTCCTGTCAGTACCTCTTGTCACTTCCTGTCAGCACCTGTGTGTCTGATCAGACTTAAAGCTGATTGTTTGTACTTCCTGACGTTGTTTCCTCCTCTCTAGATCCTTGCTTGTATTGTTCTTACTCTCTGATGTACGCAAAGAATGAGGGATTTTTTGAACATTTAAAAAGAGATGTTTGGTCTTTTTATTCTGTAGAAATTTTGAGTTTTTCCTCCCCAAATGTTATGACGTTACGATTATCCACCCGCTGCTGAAAATAACATCAAGCATTCAGAGATCGATGGACAACAAAGAGAAGAGGAAGGACACATCACACATGGTCGGAGAATGAAGAGGGATTTAATTTCACTTTAATTAAGTCCGTTCTAATCAGGACAGAGATGTCTTGTGGACATTTTAAAATCTGTACACGCTGCAGTTTACACAGACCTTCGGTTTTCCTGCGGGGCCGCTGGAGGTCGATGGAAAACATAAATATGAACGTGCAGAATTTATGCAGCATTAATATTTTGTGTTGTACTCAAGGTCAATTCCTGCAACAGGACTCAGAGTAGATTAGAGTAAAAAATATTTTATGTTAGACATCTGCATATTGGCTGCGACGCTAAGATTAGCTAACTCTGCAAACTGAGTAAATAGAACATACATCGAAGTGGCTCGCCGTGAAACATGGCGGTTGTAAAGTGCACAAAAAATAATAATTTTGTTTAAAAAAAAAAATTAAAAAAGGGTGGAGCCATAACATTCAAATCCTCCAGGGGGCATTGCCTACCAATCAGAGACACCCCCCCCCCCCCCCCCCCCCCCCCCCCCATCACTTCCTGCCCCTCCCTGTCCTCTGCACCTCGGCTTTCTCAGCACTCGCTGCCTGCGCTAATGGTTCAATGGCATTCGGCTCTGGACCGCCGTGGTCGTAGCCTACAGAAGACTGGAGTCGCAAAAGCGTCATCGCTGCTAAATCACCTAGCTTATTGCTGATTAGCTATGAGGGTGTGTTTGTGTCATGTTCATGTTGCAGCTGATGGTCACTGTACAAAGGAGGAAGTGGGCGTGGCCTAACCACCTCCCCTGTCTATGTTGATACACTGCCATTCATGAGACTTCTTTTTAATTCCAGGGTAGCTACACGTCCTTTGAAATACTTGAAGTTGTTTCATCACCGGCTGTCTGAAGAGGCTCCCCGCTCTAAAGAAAGCTGTTTGTGGTTGATTTGCGTAACACTGATGAGCTGGGAGGATTGTTGACTCCTCCCTCATCCCTCAGTCGTCAAATGCAGACATGTCGTCTGGTGGAGCGTGTAGACGGCTCGAGGCTGGGGGACGTAGATCAGCCCGGGATGTTTCTTCCTCAGGACGCCGTCATTCCACAGACAGACCACCCAGACCGCCACCGGGATCAGAGCTGCACAGAAACTAACGAACAGAGTGTGCAAAATCAGTTTAATCTCTGTGACTTCTGCCTTTTCTACTGCCATAGTGACAACGGCCACTAGAGGACACTGTCCAGAAAAATTGTTTTCAAGGTAGATCATTCATATGAAAGCCTGGTTAAAGTCGGAAATTTTCTTTTATAGACACAAGAAAAAAAAACTGATCAAAACTAAAATTGCAAAGGACAAAAAAATTGAAATCATCATCTGTTTCTGGGACCAAAGAAGTTACCAGTTTTTAAAGGTTTCAAAATCAAAATGTACTTTCCTCATCAGGTCATGGGATTGTTCATGAGTACCTGTAGATCATGAAGAGGCCGTTGCTGTCGGGTACTAAGCCCCGCCTCCTCTGGTGCATCACTGTGGCGGTCATAGCGAACAAGGTGAAGATGAAGAGGATGAAGGTCTGTCCCTCAGTGATCAGAAACCTGACAAGGACAGCAGACTATGATTAGGTGTGGTAACTGCACTGTGAAGGTCGGAGGTTCGATTCCCACTCTTCTTTAAAACGAACTATAAATTATTATATTCTTAATTAATTATTATAAATTATTTGTGTGTGTTGTAGAATAGGTTAACTGAGGGCAGGTCGTTTACACGGGATGTTTGCTGCATGTGGTGAAATTCTGCAACTTCAATTAAGTTTAAGATCGAACTATTAGAAATTAACTTTTTTAAAACCCAAACTCTCTGACAGTTTGTCAGGCAAACGGCTACTTGAGTTAATCAAAAGTATCTTAACAATAACAAAACATCTTTTGTCATCAACTCGTCATCAACATGAAGGGCATCCGATTCTTTCCCGAGTTTCTAAAGGCCCTGACACACCGAGGAGATCGCCGGCCGTCAGTCATTGGACCGTCTGTGAGCGGTCGTCGCCCTAGTTTTCCCGGCTCCATCGCTACCCGTCGACCTCCGTCTGCCTTTTTTTGGCCGTTTTGACATGTTGATTGAGACATTATTCTCGATTAGTAGGCTACCTATAATACGAGTGGTGACCGACAGCGTGTCCAACACCACATGAATACAGGAACTGTGTCTGAAGTTTAGAAGTAGCCAAAACAAAAAAAAAATAATAATTTTTTAAACCACACTCAGAGATAATGTGAGGAACATTGTATTGATTGTTTTTAATTTGCTTAACCACTCAAACCCACCCAACATGCTTTTGACTTTCAGGCTTAAGTGCTCCTCAGTCAATAAAGTAATTATTCAGCAACACCTGAGAACCAACTGATCAATTATTACTAACACCCAGACACACACACACACACACACACACACACACACACACACACACACACACACACAAAGCCTCAGGTGGTGGTGTTCAGTTCATCAGATACTTCTCACAGTTTTAAATCAGCTGTTGTCAGAGAAACAAAATTCTAAGGTCACTGCTTTAAGCACACGGTCTCACACTTTAAAATAAATAGACTAAGCTAAGCTGATGCAGTGACTCTGATCTTTTTCTGCCATATTATAAAAAATCCACTTCTTCAGTGTTTCTGAACATATATCTGGGTAACCTGAGTGTCTACTGACCCACAAGATGTGAAATAAACCCATCCAGTCCTTTGTTTGTGGTCTGCATAAGTCTTACAACACAGAGAAAAATGCTCCGTTTCAAATGTGCTCTCCTTGTGATGTCACAGTGGGATTCTGGTAAAAAAAAAAAATACCCTCCCCTCCCCTGGTATCTCCACCCATGGACTCCACCCCCAGCCTAGAACAAATCTTAAACGCAGGTCGGCCATTTTTATTCTCGCTACAGGGGAGTGATGTCTACCGGGAAAACTCATTGGGGGCTCATTGCATTTAAAGAGACACACACACCAAAACAGAGCACAGCACAGATGTTTCGTTTAGACTACAGGGGACTGTTTGAAAAGGTGGAGAAGGGGGTTATCTTTAAAATCTCCAAACCAGGGGAAATAAACTGATTAATAAACGGTGCTAATTGAATCGGAGGTCATTCCTTATAAATGCTTTTTAAATTATTACTTTAAATACAGAAGCAGAAGTGTTGTTTTCTCCTACAGAGACTCAACCTTTCACCCTCAGTTACAAAGCAGAAACAAAGCGTGTGTATTATCGCAGTAAGGCAGTCTGACCAGTAGTAGGCAGCATTGGGGGCGAGTAGCATCCACCCCGCTGCAGGCATCTTCTCCCCCTGCTTCCTGCGACTGAAACAACCACTGAAGAAGAGGAAGAGGGCGAGGAAGAGAGGGACGTACCTGAAAGAGACGGAGGGGGAGGAGGAGGAGGAACACCTTTTAATCTGCACAGGAGACATTTCACTGACGGATCTGTGAAGCCTGTACTTTTAATTTTATAAATGTTCTTAATAAGAAATCTGCATAATTGGCCTTTGAAATCATTGTCCTTTCATTAGTTTAATCCTCAGAAAACACACTCTTGTCTTGTAGGTTCTTCTGGATTGCTGCTGGAGTTCGGTCTTTTACCTGCTTTTTGTAAAGCATGTCAAGATAACACTTCCTATGAATTGGCTCTAAACAAACAATGATTGATTGTCTCTCAGTTACAATGACGCTGAGCAGCTAAAAGTGAATCCATCACTGGAGGCAGGGGACAGAAATCAATAAAGGAAACATGGACACACTGCAAAATTCACAACTTTTAAAAGGTAATAATACAAGATAACCACAATAAAAAAGGACTGTTTAAACATTAAAAGCAAAAAGACTGTAATTAATAAAAGCTATAAAGAATTAATCAGAACGTTTTTTACCACATCAGATGACCGAGAGTGTCGTCAAAGTGAAACAGAAGCTCAAAGGCATCAATCTGAAAAAACAAAGTACCGATCAATCTTTCATTAAACCATTTAATACATTTATTTTAGTAAACTTTTTAACTATATACCTACAAAGAAGGGTTTACAAAGTGCTCTGACACGATGAGAGAGTCGACCAACAACAACAACAAAACACAGACAGCAAAAGAACCCAAACAAAAACCCCGTCCGACATCAGAACACAAACATCAAAATAACTCAGAAAACTTGGGTTGAGACCAAGAGGACCAACTTGTAAGAAGATAAATGAACAACATCACATCAAGTGATAATCAGAACAATGTAAGTCAACAGGCGTAACCAAACAGTGAATCTAATCACCAGCAAGGACGGTTTGAGGTCCTGCATTACTGGATTCTCTCTGACTGACAGGTGCAGCTGGTAACCAATGAGAAAGAGCCGTCGTGTGATGGAGTCCGCCACCAGGTGCAGGCTGGTTCCCATGACGATGGAGATGATGCCGAGGTAGACGGCGAGGCGGGGCGGCTTCCTCGGGCTGTGTTCGAGCATCTGCGAGAACAGAAGTTTGACTGTAATCAGAATGTCTGCAGAGGAAAGACTCAGTAAAAGTTTATTCTTCAGTCGTGATGAGTTTTGCGTCTCAGTTACTTTGAGCAGAACGAGCGGAGCGCTGATGTTGTACAGGATGTGGAGATATTCTGCAACACCTGGACGGCTCAGAGGAAACCAGTCTGCTGGGAGGACGAGCTGCAGAAACATTTAACAATTAAAGGAAACGCAAATTTGAAATACTTATCTTTAATTGTCTTTGTGAAGCACTGCTGCACAATCACAGCCCGTAAAAGGTAACATATTCATAAAGTCCTCCTCACCATGTTCCTCTAACTCTAATATATGTCTCTATTCCGTCTACAAACCCCCCAATGATGAGAAAAGTCCATCCTCTCCGTCTTTTTCCTGCTCCACTTTTCAGAAAATGTGTGCTCAAACAGGCCGTTTGGAGATTTTCCCTTCATGACATCACAAAGGGCAGTAACTCCTCCCCCAGGTGGGTGACACTCCCACAGCTAGGTGTTTGTTCTGCCCTCTGAGTCTGCCTTCTCATCGTAAACAATAGGACATGGAGCGAGAAAGGCAGAGACACCCAAGCCCTTCCAGAGAGGGGGCGTGGTCAGACACAGCTCATTTACATATTTAAAGGTACAGACACAGAAACAGTCTGTTCTGAGCAGGGCTGAAATAGAGGGGTTCATAGGCATGATCAAATACAGGATCAGAGTGGATTTAGAACAAGAAACTTCACACACATTTTTGTGTGTTTTGAGGAGCTCTGAGACTTATTTACACTGGATGAAAAGCAAAAACTCAACTTTCTTGTTTAGCACCAATACACCAAGTCAAAATCCTTGTATGTGTAAATGTACTTGGCAATAAACCCAGATTCTGATTCTGATTCTAAAGAACTTCAGACATTCAAGACTAGGGAAACTTATCCTACAGACATGAAACTTTAGATACAGTAGCATCAAGTTACCGTGGCAACAGGCCGACCCACATCCAGGATCCAGTTCTGTGCGGTGAAGCAGAGCCAGAGGTCAAAGTGGAATCGAGGCTTTAAGGACAGAACCGGGTCAATCTCTTCAGAACCGACCGACCGGCTGCAGAACAGAAACATGACAGAGGAAATAAACACAAAAATGTTGAGTCCTCATGGCTCCCTGTTTCTCCTTGTGGATTATTGTTGGACTCTTTTGAAACAAAACAGGAGGTCAGGTAATATGGGCCTAAACTGGAGAAAACATCTGATATTTTTAAGCCATGGGCATTTCTCTAACATAGTTTGGGGTCCAGGTTCATGTGGCTGCAAAAAAGTCCTATGCAGCATCCCTCTTCAAACCCACCAACTCCATGAGCAAAACAATAAATGTACCTCACTCAACGAAATGTGGCAGAAGTGAGAGATTTACTGACTCATGTATTATGATGCTCTAGAGTAAGTTCAGTCAGGAAGGCTATAATTGCCTTCACGATCGGGTCTTTTCCCTTTTTTCCCTTTTTGCACGTTCACTCATGTTTCCGCTGTCATTCTCAAGCTGTCATTGGGTAATCAGTTGTCTTGTCAGCGGTCTCATCTAACCAATGGCATGACGTTCCTCCCTCATTGTCAGCCTATCATCGTTCTGCTCTCCCTTTAAATATGATTATTTCTCTGCCTTTAGTTCCTTCATGCTCAATTCTTTACCTGTCCGGTCTCATCAAGTCCTCAGCTTCACCACCACCAGGTTCTGGATTCCATGGGGGGAGGGGGGGGATTTATTCCGTTGGTGCTCAGAATTGACATTCTCCAAACACCACCACCACCACCATAGAGTCCAAGCGCCAAAGTATTTCTTTCAAGTAAAATATCCATGTTATTCCTTGTAATAAATATATATTTTTTAATTTCTCTCCTGATTGAAATGACTTTATGCACACAATTGGAGAAACCATGAAGGCTGTGCTGATGTTTGAACTTCACCAAAGCTGTGCGATCCATAAGAGATGACTGGAATAGTTGATTAACAGTTGATCTAATGATGAAATATTGATTTTGCTAACCTGCAGATGAACTTTGCTGCATGCAGAGCAGTGTTCTGTCTCCTCCTGATGGACGGCTGCATCCCTCCTGTCCAATCTCCTTCTGCTCCTGAAGTTCTTTTTATTTTATTTTTGTAAAGTGAAGCAGCTGCAGAATAATTCATCTTGATCAAATCCTCCTCAGTGATGTCTTCCTGACTTTCCCTTCCTCATAGTTTCAGTCTGAATCAGATGCGAGTCCTCGAATGAGACTGTAACAAAGCAGAATGATTTCATATAACACCACGTCCTCCAGCAGCACATAATCCTGTAATCTCTATGATCCTCTTCCCAGATTTTTTATTAGGCAGCATTAATCCTGATCTGGTGTCTGATAAAGTTAGAGGCCTCTGCAGCTTTGTTCACTCTAAATGATAAATAGACTTGAGCTTGTAAAGTTATTTTCTAGTCTTCTACTCAAAACCCTAATGGCCATCAGTATTAACTAATCCCATTCACACACATTCACACTCAGATGATGAAGCAGCTACAATTTGCGGTTCAGTGTACCCAAGGACACATAAGGCATGCAGCTGCAGGAGCTGGGGATCCAACCAGTCTGCATCGGTCTGTAAACCAGCGCATTCAGGACCAGAATCTAAAGTTAGAAGGAGGACATACTGGCTGCTGCATTGTTGTCAGAGAAGCCAGCACTTCAACATAGCATGTTTCTTTAATGTCTGATCATATAGTAAGGTCACTTTCATTTCACTCACTACACATCTCACTGATTGGACCTTTAAGCCTGGATATACAATATGGTAAATAGAATATTTTTTTAATTCATATTTTAACGTTGTCTATAGGCTACATTTAAAGTCAAACCCAATGTGCAGGTTAACTGGCATGATGTAAGAATCCTGAAGATAAGGTAAATAAAAATTAGGAGACCAAAAAATATTGAACGCCCTTTCTGTTTAGTTTTTAACTCATAGAAGAATAACTTTCTTAATTAATTAATTATGTAATGATATTCTATTTTTCAAGTCCTATGTGCAATGTGTGTTGATTTCAACTAAACTTTTGAATTTTTGGGATTTTGAAAAAAACGACTAAAGAGTGTGTAAAACGGAAGACGCCAAAGTGGAACTCTTTTTAGGTGGAGTCTGTTCCGGTCGGACGTATTTTTAAGTAGAACTGGAACTTCCGGCAAATGACTACATAGCGAAAGGTGAAAGTGCTGTTGTTTGTTATCAAAATCGTTGTTTGTTTTCAGTTTCCGGTCATAATAACCAACAAGAGATCAACTTTCGCGGCTATTAACAAGGAAACATAGAAAGTACTGAGACTTTGAGCTCTGAAGTGTGTGTTTGGACAACTGTTAGCGAACATTAGCACACGAGCTAACCGGCTAGCTCGCTCAGCTGATACCTGGACGCAGAAACCTGGAGCTGGACGCGCTCCGTGTCGGACCTCTAACCCGTGTTAGAACCGTTTCTCCTGCGCTCAGAACGGAGAATCTTCCCGTTTCATGTGTGACCTGGGGCCGGTTTGGACTTTTTAATGGGAGGCGGCTTGCTTTGGAGGAGTGGACACTGCGGGCGCCAGTTGCGAAGAAAGCGGAGGTCCTGGCTACCTGTCGGGCTCAGATGGAGTCTCTGGCCGGGTACGTGTACAAGGCAGCCAGCGAGGGCCGAGTCCTGACCCTGGCCGCGCTGCTGCTCAACCACTCGGAGGGAGAGACCCGGTACCTGCTCAGCTACGTGACCCAGCTCGCCGGACAGAGGTCCACCCCGCTCATCATCGCGGCCCGGAACGGACACGATAAAGTGGTCCGGCTGCTCCTGGACCATTACCGAGTGGACACGGAACAGACCGGCACGGTTCGGTTTGATGGGTAAGAGCTGCCACATTCATACTGTTGCCCCGGAAGTCCCAAAAAGTAAAAAAAAAAGAAATATATATCTTGTCCACACAATTTAACACAAGATAATACCTTGTTACCCCAGATAATAAGTTGTGCACACCTGTTCGGTTCAGAAATGTATCTTGTGTGCACCCAAGATAATAAGTTACATGGGCGCACAAGATAATACCTTGTTACAACCAATAATAAATTGTGCACACGTGTCGGGCTCAGATTAGATATCATGTTATTTGAGATATTATCTCTGGTGTTTAAACTAGTTATCTTGTCAAATTAGATGATAACTTGTTCACACAATTTGATTATTTTGGGCAAACAATGTAATTAGTTTGTGCGCACACGATGAGTATGTTGTGCCCAAAAGATAACAAATGTGTGCACAATATAATCACTGTGTTTGCACAAATTATCGTTCAAAATATGTTCAAACTATTTTATGATTTGAAGACGAAGCCGTTTAGTGCCCTCTGCAGATTTATCCTGAGATTACTCCAACATACGATTACAGATCTAATCGCGTTTAGTTTGGACATCCGGCATGATGGGTCCACTTTTAGAAATCTCCTCTGGTATTTGCTTAGTAATTGTGTTAAGAAGTGAAAAATACTGAAAAGAAAAAAGACAGACGAATGTAGAACCTGAAGCCAAAACATTTGTTTTTTAAAAGTGACCGGAATAAAAAAGACACAATGCGGTAATACTCAGGTGTGAGCAGGTGCGCTCAGCTGGAGGCTTTCTTTGTTTGTTTGGTTCTTCGGAAATATTTAAATTTGTCAAAGTAAGCTGTTGTGAAATAAAAGAACTGCTGAGTATCGGGACTCAAACTTTGTGACTTGGTAATTACTTCTCGGGTGTTATAGGAAATAATTAAAATGAGAACGAGTCCCATCACAGAAGCGGCTGCTGTTCACTTCTCCACAAGGTGAAACTATTAACCGGTTTGTCGAGCGGACCACGCCCACCCAGTGATGTCACGGCCTGGTGAGAGGTAGTGCTACTTTCAGAGGTCACTAAACTGACTCATCAATTGGAGAAATCTGTTTGAATTCTTCTGAGAGATCTCAGCATTGCGGAAGCACGGCACAGCAGGAGCTCCACACACACACACACACACACAGTCAGACATGCGCACGCACACACACACAAAGCGCTGTGCTTGCCCCGCAAAACGTCACAGGAGCGTTATAAAGCGGCATGAAACAGCAGCCTGGGCTTATGAGGCAGATGATGATGCTTTTACTATTTGAAAATCAAGATTCTTATGTCTTAGAAAATCTTTTTGTCGTTTGTAAAGTCTGTTGGGTCTCCTTCAGTTGAACTCTTGCGACGACACTCCATCAGTTTGCCTCTAGAAACGGAGCAGTGGGCGGTGCTGACTGTCTTCCCCCATGTGGTGGCAGGGCTAACGCTTAGAGAGGGAGGGGTTCACATGGAGAAAAAAAAAACATGTATGACACGTTTGAGCCTCTGAGTGAAACATAAACGAGCTGAGGGAAGTGTCATCCCGTCAGTGTGAACACAGAGGGAGTCTGACTTCACTCTCTTTTTAGGAAGTCGGTACTCAACAGCAGGGTATATTAGATACTATAACATCAGACTTTTTGGTTTTATAGTGCGGTTTACTGTGGATGTGAACTCTGACCTCAGAGAGGCGTCACATGATGTTGACACATCCTGAATGTTTATCTTCCAACTGTCTCCTGTCTCTCCTGCAGCTACGTCATCGACGGGGCCACGGCGCTGTGGTGTGCAGCAGGGGCGGGGCACTTTGAGGTGGTGCGCCTGCTGGTGAGTCACCATGCCAACGTTAACCACACCACCATCACTAACTCCACCCCCTTGCGGGCGGCGTGCTTCGACGGGCGCCTCGACATCGTCTGCTACCTGGTGGAGAACAGCGCCGACATCAGCATCACCAACAAGTACAACAACACCTGTCTGATGATCGCCGCCTACAAGGGCCACACGGACGTGGTGAAGTTCCTGCTGGAGCAGGGGGCGGACCCCAACGCCAAGGCCCACTGCGGGGCCACCGCCCTGCACTTTGCAGCTGAGGCGGGTCATCTGGACATCGTCAAGGAGCTGGTGCGTTGTCAGGCAGCTATGGTGGTGAACGGACATGGCATGACTCCCCTGAAGGTGGCGGCCGAGAGCTGCAAAGCTGACGTGGTGGAGCTGCTGCTGACATACGCCGACATCGACATCCACGACCACATCGAGGCCCTGGAGCTGCTGGGAGCCTCATTCGCCAACGACCGGGAGAACTACGACATCCAGAAGGCGTACGAGTTCATGTACATGGCCATGTTGGAGCGCTACAGCAACCCTGAGAATATCATCGCCAAGGAGCTGCTGCCGCCCATCGAGGCCTACGGGGGGCGCTGCGAGTGTCGGACACTTGTGGAGCTGGAGACCATTTGTATGGACCGGGACGCTATGCACATGGAGGGGCTGATGATACGGGAGCGAATCCTGGGCTCGGACAATATCGACTTGTCACACCCCATCATCTACCGCGGCGCCGTCTACGCCGATAACATGGAGTTTGAACAGTGCATCAAACTGTGGCTGCACGCGCTGCGTCTGCGTCAGAAAGGAAACAGGAACACACACAAAGACCTGCTGCGCTTCGCCCAGGTGTTCTCCCAGATGGTCCACCTGAAGGAGCAGGTCCTGGCCTCGGCTGTGGAGCAGGTGCTGAGCTGCAGCGTGGTCGAAATTCAGAGAAGCATGTCTCGAGTCGACACGGCGGCCGAGTCCGAGCTGCCGCAGGCCATGGACAACTACGAGTCGAACGTTTTTACTTTTCTGTACCTGGCCTGCATCTCCACCAAGACGACCTGCGGCGACGAGGAGCGTGCACGCATCAACAAGCACATCTACAACCTGATCCAGCTGGACCCGCGCTCCCGTGAAGGCGCCTCCCTGCTCCACCTCGCCATCAGCTCCAGCACACCTGTCGACGACTTCCACACCAACGACGTCTGCAGCTTCCCGAGCGCGCAGGTCACCAAGCTGCTTCTGGACTGCGGCGCGCAGGTCAACGCCGTCGACAACGAGGGAAACACCCCGCTGCACGTCATCGTCCAGTACAACCGGCCAATCAGCGACTTCCTCACACTGCATGCCATCATCATCAACTTGGTGGAGGCCGGCGCCCACACGGACATGACCAACAAGCAGAAGAAGACGCCGCTGGATAAGAGCACCACGGGCGTGTCGGAGATCCTGCTGAAGACGCAGATGAAGATGAGCCTGAAGTGCCTGGCGGCGCGCGCCGTTCGCCAGCACCAGATCACCTACAGGAACCAGATCCCCAAAACGCTCGAGGAGTTTGTGGAGTTCCACTGAAACGGACCGGAGAGGACAGAAACTTTTAAAATAAATTCTTATAATTTTCTAACCAATCAGTGCTGAGGGGGACATTCAGTACTTACAGCTTTTTATAAAAAAAAGTGGGCGTTTGTTTTTTTATTTAATTATTAACCGCTGAGAAGCAGCCGCCACAGACGGGGATCTGTCTGTGTCTCTGCAGCGCCGCCACTGCGAGACGCCAGGAGTGACGTCATCGCCGCGCTGCTTCTTGATTTTGCCTTATCTTCTCGCCGAAGAGCCGCCATGTTGCTGTGATTCCACAGACTGAGTGAACGAGTGAGTGTGACGCAGAGACGAGGAGAGAGAGCTACAGGCGGAGAAAATGAACGAATGAATGTACGAATGAGACGCCAACAGACAAAACCTGACCTCGCCGGCGTTCATCTCATCTCAGACCGTAGGACGAGGGTTTATTTTACTGTAACCACGACGACGACAACAACAGAGCTGACAGAGCGATGACACATGATCTGACCGCTTATGATCAGGCTTTAAATTAATTTTAAGGGTTTTTTGTGCAGACGATATTTCTCTTGGCGCTTTTCTCTAAAAACTGAACGACACGGCCGACAGAGTGCAGACCGCCCCCAGAAAAAATCATTTTACTCGAGACGAGGGGGATTTATTGATTTCAGCTCTTAGTTTTAATAAGGGGGAAATATTTGTGTATAAAGCAACGTTTAGGTTTGAGCCTCATTGAAGGTTTTCTTAATCCTGTTGGAGGAAGAAGTGAATGTTTAATAAAACATGAAGTGGCGCCGTTTGATGCTGTGTGTGGAGTAAAGTCGGGCTGTCTGCACACGCTCGGCCATGTAGCGTCCTTTCTTTTAGGGGTTAAACATATTTATAAAATCTTCCTTCATCCTGTTGTTTTTTTTGTTCTTTTAACTCCTGAGAGGCTCGTTCATGAATTTTTGTTTTTTAAAGTTTTATCTTTTATCTTAAGACAAAAGAACAGAAACCCCGAGAGTTCCAGCAGAGATAGAGAGATACCCTCGTTTTTAGTAAATTATCAGATTTTTTTATATTTAAGAATAAAAGAGGCGGACGGACAGACGAGGACCAGGGTCACACGTGAGCACGTTATGAAGAATAACCTCAGAAATGTTTTCATACTTTTAACGTTCTTTTCGTTCGATTAGCGCTGATTAGAAGTCTGAATTTTTACCCAAATATTGTTCATATTTAAATCATGTTTAACCTCTTAGCACCGTGTCCACCTGGTGTTTGTTTTCAGTGAGGAGAGAGAGATCGCAGAATCAGGCTGCCAACCGGAGAAAAAAGCGCAGCGCCCAGCGTCTTTTTTTAGTGTGCTCCACCTTTTTGTGCGGCCGCTCTGAGCGCTCAAGTTGAAAAGGCGCTGTTGACATCACCGGCGCTCTTTTACAAACATTTGATATTCCCCATAGTTTGATGGGAAATAAACCATCTCAAATATAAAACATTCAGTAAAAAGTAACAGAGAAGTGTCAGTCATACAGCGGACCTTGTCAACAGACTGTTGTCATGGAGACAGGACGGACATGCAGCGCTTTTCTTCTCAGTGCACAAACGCTTCGTATCAGAGCATACGGCCTGAAACAAAAAACCGCTAGGTGGACACGGGGCCTTGATTAGAGTCTGACCAATCAATCGGCCAATCAATCAGAATATTTTCATTTAGCAAAATCAACGACCTTTCTGACTTTATTCTCAAAAAATGTAACTTCTTCTTGCGACTGATTCTGCATCTTTCTCTCCGATAATAATAATTGAAAATGGGAGTTTGATCCTCGTCTGAGTGGACGTCAGATCGTTTCGCTGCTTCAGCTTCAGGTTTTAAGTCTGGACAAAATAAAACATGAAATGTTAAAGGTTCAGTGTTTCTGTCCTGCAGCCAAAGGCCCGATCTGATCCTCGAGTCCATCGCAGATTTGATTTTAACTCATCTTCTGTCCTTCCGTTTATCCGCCCGTCTGCTCGCTGAGAATCTGTTCAGCACACAGAGACTCTGGTGAATCCTTCAGCTTTGAGTTTGAAGGGTTAGGAGTTCCTCTGAGGGGATTAAACCGCACGTAAACAACAAAACAAAGCTGTCTGTTCGCCTCGACCTTTTCTAACCCCGAGGAAACTTGCAGGGAGGAGGTGAGCTTCATTATCTCCTTGCCAAGCAGATGGCCTCGTCTCAGGAGCACGAGGCGGTTTGTGTGTGTTTGTGTTTCTAACAAAGACTCGTCAGTCTCTTTAAGTTATTTCATCCATCGACGGTAGAGACTCTTGTCTCTCATCGTCTCTTGTCCTCAGCACAAAATGGTCGACCTGAACGCTCGTCAATGATTTTGAAGAACGAGTCCGCAGCTTCCCACAACTCGATGTGACACTTCAGTAGATATGGCTTTGTTTGGAAACTGTCTCAAACTGCAGAGAGTTATAAATCAGAGAAAAGATTCAAACAGATCACATCACTGAAGTCTTGGTTTGTTTTTGTGGCTTTTCTTTTGTCATGAAAATTGTTGCCAAATGATTAAATCTCAAAGAGTCTGTGGTTAAAGTTCTGATTCCAGCGTCTTTTCTCTGTTTCACAACATTTAAGATTGAAAGATAAAATGTATTGTTTTCCTCCATTCTTCTCCTGTTGATGTGTTTTTACTGCAAAGACAGTTTGATAACATCTCGACACGATTGGCAGGTTGGTTAAAAATTTTAAAAAAACTACAGAGACCTGAAAAATAACGCTTGCCCTAAAGATGAATCTCTGAAGTTTTAAATTGTTTGTAAATAATCTTACAAAAGGCAGGACCAGCAGTTGAAATTAATTCATTATTTAAAGGTCACATATTCTCCTCTTCAGTGTAAATAAGTCTCAGAGCTCCACAAAACATGTGTGTGAAGTTTCTTGTTCTAAATCCACTCTGATCCTGTATTTGATCATGCCTATAAATCCCTCTATTTCAGCCCTGCTCAGAACAGGCTGTTTCTGTGTCTGTACCTTTAAATATAAATGAGCTGTGTCTGACCACGCCCCCTCTCTTGAAGGGCTTGGGTGTCTCGGTCTTTCTTGCTCCATGTCCTATTGTTTATGGTGAGAAGGCAGACTCAGAGGGCAGAACAAACACCTAGCTGTGGGAGTGTCACCCACCTGGGGGAGGGGTTACTGCCCTTTGTGATGTCATGAAGGGAAAATCTCCAAACGGCCTGTTTGAGCACACTTCTTCTGAAAAGTGGAGCAGGCAAAAGACGGAGAGGATGGACTTTTCTCATCATTGGGGGGTTTGTAGACAGACTAGAGACACATATTAGTGTTAGAGAAACATGGTGAAGTGGATTATGTATATGTGACCTTTAATCTCTAATCTTCAGTGACCCATTGTTCAAAATTAATTCTTTCCCTAAATCAGGTTGTTCAAAAGGTACATAGATCTGGATCCTCCTGATCCAAGCAGAGGGCTGATTCAGACGGATTACAGGGAACATTTTAATAGAATGATTAAATAGTTGATATTCACATTTCTTCAATTATATTTTGCATTAGAAGGATGTTTTCATTCAGATGCCACTTTTACATTTCACGCTTTATTCCTTTATTAACAAAAGAAGCGAACATTTAAAACGCCGACAGCGTCACACATCAGTACAGACTGTAAAAACTACAGCTTCATGTCAAACTGTAATGTCACAGTCCTTCATACATCAAACATGAGTGTATTTACAAAAAGTTCAAGTTTGTCTTTATACAACAAAAGTGCGTCAGATATAAATTTTGAAATAATATACAGGAAGCGTCCATAAGATGCATTTACAGTTTACATTAGTATAAAAAAGAATGAAATCAGCCATCGTAGGTAGTCGTGTGTTGTGTCGGCTATTTCTATGACATTCTTTTAATCTAAGTTGGTTTTGATTTTCATTATTATTATTATGTGAATTAAACATTTTATCAAACTCATTCCTGTCAGAAGACTGAGCGTCAGAACTCCGGGTATGTACTCAGACATCATTTCTTAGTTGTTGACTTTAAATGTTGTCATAAAACATCTTTACAGCCGAGCGGACAGGAGGCTGCATTCAGATCCTTTTCAGGTTAACAAAGGTTTTAGGGGCGGGGCATCAGGATCCCTGAGTGACGATGAAGGCTTGTGATGCATTCAGGTGATTCTCATCAACTCGTAAAGTCCAACGTGTTGGCGAATGAGGCTCCCAGTCCTCTGGTCCAAACAAATCCAGAGCATTCAGGACCAGAATCTAAAGTTAGAAGGAGGACATACTGGCTGCTGCATTGTTGTCAGAGAAGCCAGCACTTCAACATAGCATGTTTCCTTAATGTCTGATCATATAGTAAGCTCACTTTATCATTTCACTCACTACACATCTCACTGATTGGACCTGTAAGATTTGAAGTTTGAAATTTGGACCTGAATCCAAACTTTATTCTATAAATAAAAATCCTAATTCTGCTTTATTTTGATCGTTTGCACTTATTATTTTTTTCATCCCACAAAGTCATACTTCTGACTTCCTTAACTTTCTTTCTTCCTTTTCATTATTTTAATCTGTAAACGAGGTCAGAACTCTGAGTTTAAAGTCACATCTCACATTAGTTGTTTTTTTAATGCGCCTCTTATCCTCCGTCATTAAACCTTTACCAGCTCAAAGCGTCTGATTTTTGTCTGCCTTCAGTCATTTGAACCTCTCAGTGGCGTCAAACTCCAAACACCTGTGGGGATCGAACCCATTCAGGTGCAGGAGTCGACTTTAAAAGTTGACAAGAATCGACCGACGCAGCATCATTGTCGCCTGCACGTTATAGCTCCTCTGCTGCCTTCCCATTGGCTACCGGCTGCTCCTCCTCTTCCTGTCTCCTCCGTCTGTTGAAGAAGCCGAGCTGAGGAGGAAGCAGAGATTACTTTTTTATTTTATTTAACCTTTATTTAACCAGGTAAATAACCCATTGAGATCAGGATCTCTTTCACAAGGGTGACCTGGCCAAGAAGGCAGCAGCACACGTCATAAAAAGCATTACATGATAAAGATTACACTTCACACAACTGCATGACCGTAACCTCAACAGACCTCAAGTGAAGTGTTTTTTTAAAGGTTCATTGTGGAGCTTTATTGGGTCTAACTTCAGGTTGTGCTTTGTTGTTAGCCTCATGTGGCCTCCCTATGGTGTGGGAACTGTGTGTGTGTGTGTGTGTGTGTGTGTGTGTGTGTGTGTGTGTGTGTGTGGAGTACCTTCCACAGGGCCAGAACCAGTAAAGCCAGGAGCAGCAGGCCTCCCAGTGAGCTCCCCAGTATAATCCAAAAAGGGATGCTGTAATCCTCCTCCTTCCTGAGCTCCAGGATTATCTGCACATAGAAAACATTCACATCATCCACACACTGAATCTAATCTGTTCCCCTCTGACCTCCTGACGGCTCCACGCCTCCGACATGATGGAATAAATTAAATGTCCAGGTGGGAAATAATCCGGTAAACAGCGGAGGATTAATCCACTTTATCGACCAAACAGAGCTAATTATTTTCTTAACATAATCATCACATTAAACATTAAATCATGACGCGTCAACTCACTGGAGGTTAAGGGTTAAAGGGTGTAAAATTATAAAGGGGTCTTCTCAGGAATTTGAGACAGGCTCATCTCCACAACTCCTGCTAATCAACTTTTACCGGGCCACCATTGACAGTGTCCTGGTCTACTGCTGCACTGTGTAGTTCACAGCTGATCAGCAGAGGACAGGAGGGACTACAGCGGGTGGTGAGGGCAGGAGAGTGGGTGATTGGGACTAGACTACCAGCCCTCAGCGATGTATACACCGGCCAGGCAAAAAAAGGACAAACAGCTGTATCATGAAATAAACCAACCCACACTGGACACTAGCTCTTCTCAGACTGAGAAACAGTTTCTTTCCAAAGGCAGTAAAATTCATCCAACCCCCCAGCCCTAAGTGTGCTTTATAAATAAATGTGACTTGACTTGACTAAGAAAGACATGTTTCCTTATGTCTGATGAAATAGTAAGGTCCTGTTTGACTGGATGTAATGACACAAAGCCAACAGCAGATGGCAGCACAGTTACACATCTGCTCAATCTTAAAACTGTTACTTTGGTTCATAGAAATAGAGCAAAAAGAAAACACCAGTATCCTAATAACTACCTGCTCAACATCTCTAAAATACTCACCTGTATGCTGCCATGAAGTATGCATGTAGAAATATGTATCTGTGGACATTGGTGTGCACTGAAATCCATTTCTGTGAAATTGTTTATTTTTCCCTCCTCTTCTGCAAACTGCCTGCTGTTGCTGAATATTTTGATTCTGTGGAATTGTTCTATCTTCTGTATAACTTATCTTATATCATCTTCTTAGGTTATGCTTTGGTTGAAATTTTAGGTGGTCAATTATTTCAAAAAGACAAAAAAAAAGCAGATTAATTTCGATGATCTTGCTTGATTATGAGTGTATTTCCTTGTTAGTTTGAGTTCATGTTGTATAAAGAGTTACCTGTCTGACAGGTCGGTCCTCCTGGAGAAACATGGGACTGGAAGCTTCCAGCTGGATGGACGCTGCGGTCAGTAACTCCAAGGACCGGAAGCTTACCTGAAACAGGTCGACAGTGAAACATTCACACATCTAATACTTTGAAAAGCACAACAATAGATTATAGAAGAAAGAAAATACAAGGCAGACTTCCTTCATCCTTCACTAAGGGGACATTTAAGGCCCTGACACACAAAGGAGATCGCTCACTGTCAGCCCTAGGTGGACCGGCGGTGAGCGATTGGTGTGTCAGGGCGTTTACATGTTTAGCAGCTCAGAAGTCAGATTAAAGAAAGAGAGAGAGAAATCAAGTGATTAAAAACAAGAGAACTGAACAAAGACAAAACAGTCAGAACTTTGTTCAGATTATTGCACAGAAGAATTGCATGCACAATTTCAGTAGATGCATGGTGTTTATTTTCCTATGATTACATTACAATACGTGCAGAGTACAAAGTTAGAGTTTAGAAGAATGTAGCCAAAGAATAAACCAGAGTTAAACAGAATAATTGTGAAGGTGAGGATTAAAAAATAAAAATACAGATAAATGTCTCTTTAATTTGAACTATAGAAGTTTAGATTCATGTGAGATTCTCTTTATTTTATTCAGGCTCACCGCGAGCAGAGCAGGAAGTTGAAGTTTTCCTCGGAGTGTTACTTTCATCTCTCTGGACGCCGGCAGGTTCAGTCTGCACTGCACCGCCACGCTCACGCTGTTACTGTGGTTCTGCACAAAGACACAAAGAAGAAAATAAACACAAAATTGGAGTCCTGCATGTTTGTTGGACCATAGACTGTATGTATGAAGTGGACATAACCTCTTGTTTCTAAAAGTGAAACTGCAATCTTTCCGATGGCCAGCAGGGGGCGGCAGCTTTCTTGAGCAAGAATATGTAGAAGTTAATGATAAGATGTCAGTCGATTTATTCTCTCATTAAACATTTTCCTAATGACTTTTTGGTCTCTATCTCTAGTTTCAAATCTTAGGGTGGGGCTTCCTGTGATTGACAAGTCACCACCACTGTGACCTTAATATGTTTTGGGTTGAACTTTAATATCCTAAGGAGATAGCTTCTTTAGTTTGTTAGTGTATTTTGTTCCATGCCTGGTGTTTTGTTTTTCTAGCTAACGCAGTATTGTTGCTAACTTCAATGGCCATGCTACCGTCACTAATCAAACAAATATCTCATTACTTTAAGTTCTTCATCTGCAAAACTGGAAGAATTTTCGAATCTTCCTTTTCATGTGCGCTCCCGCAACACTCGTCTGACTCACATGGTGTTTGCTCGAGTCCATGGAGGAGGAAAACAAAAAAATGGCATACCGATCAAAATCAAGACTTCCTTTTTTGGCACGACAGCTCGTCTACCTGTCATTAAGCAGCAGGTACTGTTAATATGATTAGCTGGGCTAGCTAAGCAACAGCCGCAACGCCGAGATTGATTGACAGATGAAGAGATAAATCAGTGTTGAACTTTGACTTTCTTACCAGCTGTGACAGAGGAGACAAATCCTCAGCTGTAACCCGACTGCTTGTTCTCTGTTGAGGCAGCATGCAGTGAGACCCAGCTACCTGCTGAGAGGAAGAAGAGGAGGGAGGGTTTGAAATAGGAAAGTGACATAGGGTGAGGGTTAGGGTTAATTTCTAAAGATGCATATCTTTGTCACAGGAGACATGAAACACAAAAGTTCCCTCCAGGTACTCCAGCTTCCTCTTACAGTCCATAGCTATCCTCGTTAGGTTAAATGTTGACTGGTTGTCTGTCTCTATATGTCAGCCTTATGATTGACTGGCAACCAGTCCAGGGTGTAACCTCACCCAATGACAGCTGGGATCACCGACCCCGAATGGGTTAAGCGGTATAAACAATGGAAGGATGGATTTCTCTGTTTACCTGCTCGATGGTGTAGTCTGTGATGTTCACCAGCTGGTTCCCCGATCCTGTCACAGCCCAGATGTCAGCTCTGAACAGGATATCCTGCACTGAGAAGATGCCCAAGTTCTGGATCTGCATGCAGATGAAAAAGATGGAAATGTAAATAAAACTGTCTTTTATTGTTAACTAGAAATGTGTTAAAATATGTCAGAGGAAAAGCAAGTTCAAAGTCACCACATAACTGCCAACGCTTTGAGCTTGGCCAGATTGATTTTAAACGTCATTGCACTCCAGTGCTACTTGCAACATGAGCAGCAGTCTGTACTTTTGTTTTTGTCTGTCTTAAGAAAGAATAACTGAAAAAATCATTTGAAACGGTTATCACAAGGCTTTTTTTTACATAGCTTTCGTGCTCTTTCCCGATAAGAATCACCTTGTGCCAAAAGGAGATAACAGATCAGTCAAACCTGACAAGCAACTAAATCCTCATTTGCAAAGCAGAAAGAGGCGGAGCAACACTGTCACGACAGTTTTGACATCACATTCCTCATCTCAAACGTACTGAGCCACATCATACATGCAGGCGAGTCTCCATTTCTCTCCAAAGACAACGTTAACTGAATTGAACCTTTTGCAACAACACAGTAGAGACTGCCAGTCACTGGTGAGTACAGCTTTTAAATTTGACCATTTCACAACTTGAACACTAAACGTGAATAGTAAAGATGGTGCCTGTGCCTGTATCTGAAATGTATTTCATGGGTATGATGTGTGTAATTTGTGGCTGGGCAGGCATCAAGAACATTTCACTATGCACTGTGTAGTTGTGTTACCAATAAATGGTAATCAAATGGAAATGTATTTGATGTAAATGTAACTTGATCTGAAAGGCAACTGGACCTAGTTGAAGTTCTTAGAGATGTTTCTCAAAGGGAAGGCTTCTTCATTTCTTATCAATTTTAGAGAAAAAAGAATGGACTGAAGTTTAAACTTTGTTAGAGCGCAGTTGGGTGCAGAAGCATAAACAACTGTCAGAGCCTTTTACTTTTTAACTTGCCGTTGCAGGGAGGCCACCAGGGGGGCTCGGCTGGGGGCTTGTGAGTATCCCCACACCGGCTTGGTTCCTCTCACCTTGAGACCAGCCCCTCTCCAGGACTTGTGGATGGGCATGAGTCTAACTATTTCTAGTTGGTTACGCTCCACCACCTGCGCCAGCTCTTGTGTCAAAGGGGTTGTTTACTTTCCCCAATGTATAAGCCTCTGCATTCTTCATTGCATTTTATTTTCTAAACTACATTACTCTGTTTTACTGGGATCTACTGGGATTTTGTCCTTTGGTGGACCAGTGTCTGTCTGTTTGTGTTGGGTGGTTTGCAATGGACCAAACTAACTACTCTAACACAAAGCCCTTAGCGTCTACCACAACCCTACTAGCATTGCCACTACCAACAGACTGAGGCTACAATTCTGTGTCATTTATTGTTGTCTTCTTCTCCGATTGAAGCTTGAGCTCAAGAGTCTAATTTACCATAACTGAGAATCTCTGTTGTTACCGTTTTTCTTAGAGGTCTTGTTTAAGGCCCAGGTATGGTTGCCACCCACCTTAATTGCCTCCATGACCCTGAAAGCTTATATTCAAAAGGTCCATCCACCAGTTTAGAATCCTTTCGATGAAGCCGTTCGAATGGGAGGTGAAACATCTTCAAGACCTTCAACTAAGTCCAGTTGCCTTTTGGGACAGGCTTAAAGAATTTCCTTGTGGATTTAAAATAACTTGTTATTCAAATTGACATTCTTAATGACATATCTATATTGTTTATTTCAGAGATCTCAGTGTAGACATGTCTGCTGCCAGCTTTGTGCTGACTGAACATCAGTTCCTGTGCTCCATCTGTCTGGATGTGTTCACTGATCCAGTCACCATACCATGTGGACATAACTACTGTAAAACCTGCATCACTGAACACTGGAATTCGAGTAATAGGTGTCCCAACTGTCAAGAGGTCTTCTATGGAAGACCTGACATGAAGGTCAATACTTTCATTTGTGAGATGGCTGAACAGTTCAGACAGTCATCTGAACAGAGAACCAGCAGCAGCAGCAGCAGCTTAAAACTACATATTGCCAAACCAGGAGAAGTTCCCTGTGACGTCTGCACTGGAGCCAAACTGAAGGCCCGGAAGTCCTGCCTGGTATGTCTGGTTTCTTACTGTGAGACTCACCTGAAGTCTCATCTGACAATGTCAGTTCTTAAAAGACATCAGCTGATTGACCCCGTGAAGAACCTGGAGGACAGGATGTGTACGAAACATGACAAACTGCTGGAGCTGTTCTGTAAGAACGACCAGACGTTCGTCTGCTTGCTCTGTTCTGTTTCAGACCACAGGACGCATAATGTTGTTCCTCTAAAAGAAGAATATGAAGAAAAGAAGCCAGAGCTGGGGAAGACAGAGGCTGAAATTCAGCAGATGATCGAGGAGAGAACACTGAAGATACAGGATATCAAAAGCAGAGTGGTGCTCAGTCAGGAGGATTCAGACAGAGAGATCGCAGAAGGTGTTCAGGTCTTTTTGGCTCTGATGGAATCCGTTGAAAGTAGCCTAAACAAGCTCACTGACACGGTCAAAAGGAAGCAGAAAGAGACGGAGATAGCGGCTGAAGGCTTCATCAAAGACCTGGAACAGGAAATCTCCAAGCTGAAGAAGAGAAGTGTTGAGTTGGAGCAGCTCTCACGTTCTGAGGACCAACTCCATGTCCTACAAAGCTTCCCATCTTTGAATACTATTCCACCCACAAAGGACTGGATAGGAGTCAATGTCCTGCCACCTTTTTATGATGGGACTATTGGGAGAGTGGTGGGGCAACTGGAGGAGACACTCAGTAGACATATGAAGAAGGTGTTTGAGGCTGAGATGAAGAGAATCAAGGATTATGCAGTGGATTTGACTCTTAATCCAGATACAGCACACCCCAACCTCATCCTGTCTGATGATTGGAAACAAGTCTACTGTAGTAATGTGAAGAAGAATCTCTCAGACAGTCCAGAGAGATTTGCCACTTGTCCCTGTGTCCTATCAAAAGAAAGATTCTCTTCGGGCAGATTTTACTTTGAGGTACAGGTCAGAGGGAAAACTGACTGGGATTTAGGAGTGGCCAGAGAGTCAATCAATAGGAAGGGGACAATTACACTGAATCCTCACAATGGTTACTGGACGATATGTTTGAAAAATGAAAGCAAGCTCTACGCTCTTGCTGGCCCTCCAGTCCGACTCTCCCTGAAGTCACAGCTTGAGAATGTGGGAGTGTTTGTGGACTATGAGGAGGGTGTGGTCTCTTTTTATGACGCTGATGCTACAGCTCCTATTTACTTTTTTACTGGCTGTTCATTCACTGAGAAACTCTACCCATACTTTAGTCCTGATGTTAATCTTAGTGGTAAAAACTCAGCCCCTCTGATCATCTCTCATGTCAATCACACACAGTAGAATATTTGGATTTCTACAGAAAAATTTACTATTACTTCAAGGTCACATATTATACTCCTTTATAACCAGTGTAAATAAGTCTCAGAGCTCCTCAAAACATGTGTGTGAAGTTTCTTGTTCTAAATCCACTCTGATCCTGTATTTGATCATGTCTATAAACCCCTCTATTTCAGCCCTGCTCAGAACAGGCTGTTTCTGTGTCTGTACCTTTAAATGTAAATGAACTGTGTTTGACCACGCCCCCTCTCTGGAAGGACTTGGGTGTTTCGGGCTTTCTCGCTCCATGTCCTATTGTTTACAGTGAGAAGGCAGACTCAGGGCAGAACAAACACCTAGCTGTGGGAGTGTCACCCACCTGGGGGAGGGGTTACTGCCCTTTGTGATGTCATGAAGGGAAAATCTCCAAATGGCCTGTAATTGATGATTGAATGTTCATTTATTCAGGTTTTACGGGTATAGATTGTTTCATTTTCTGATTCTGTGTTTTTGGATTTTATATTTCTTTGTGACAGAATTGTCTAATTACCACTAATCACAATTGTAACTACAATGGTATATTTTATGTAATGTATCCTTGGTGTAGTCATGACTGTATTACCGGCCTTAAGATTGATTGATATTCAGAAAAAGATTATTAAGGTGTAAGAAGTATATGCACTTATCATAAATGTGTGGTTGTCTTATACGTTTCTGTATGTGTTACTGCTTTTGGTACCTGTCCTTTTGTTTTAAATAAAATAATACAAAGTACATTTTTTGTTGCTAGAATAAGTTTTTATATGTTGGAGTTTGTTTCACATGGTATCATTTTGTTTAAAGAAGGTATTTCCTGTAACTGTTCTGGACTTGTGCAACAAGAAGATTCCGTTTTTAATACTCACATAATAAGTGAGGTTGAAGGTGAAAGAGCTGCTGTCTTGTTGGTCCCTCGATGAAGACGATCCGTCAGCTCTGATTTCAAATCGAGGAGGGTTTGGATCTCTGAACAGGATATGAGAGGAGAAGAAGAGTTTTTTAATGACATATACATTTCAGTCTCATTAGTGCTATTTTTAAAGTGTTGTCCCCCCCAAAAAAAGTATATGAATCCCAGCTGGTTTCAGGCTTTAAATCACATTTAATGAAGAATGAAATTCACATTTAAATTTATAACATTAGTGATATTGGATGTGCAATCAGTTTATTCTCCTTGTTGAGATCAGATTTCAACTACATATGGGTCCACAACAGGGCTGTCTCTTTTCACATTCACATGCATTGTAACCTCAATAGAACAGGACATCACACATCCACTGAACAACCACTTTACCCCACTTCCCTCAGGACGGAGGTACAGAGCATAGAGTTGCAGAAGGGCTCGTCCTGGGAAAAGCCTGATCCCTGCTGTTAAAGCGGCCCTAAACAAAAGGCCTCGTTGAACAGACCAGAGTGGGTTGATTGTTGTTTAACTCTGTTTATATTATACTCTGTGTTCCGTGTATGTACTGTTCTTTGTTGGAAATTGTCTGTTTGGACAGGAACGGTGTTGTGAAAAGGAATTTCCCCATGGGGACAATAAAGTCTAAACTCTAAAGTCTAACATTCAAAGTTGTGTTTGAATGTGATGTGAAGGTTCATATCCAACCTTTAATGCTGCCAATTATCCAAAAAAGTAAAAGACTGTGTTACGTTCCCAACAACAGTTTGATGTAGTTTTCTTTATGATTCAGCAGAGGGCGCTATACGTTATTAATAAAAAAGAGCTTGTCCTTTTGCACACCATAAGAAAAAATAATGGTGTTTATTCTGCTATGAAAATGGGGGATATGATTATTCATACACAAATCCATCACAGGTCTTAGTGATTTAAAAATGTTTAAACTGAGTAACATTCATAAGCTGGAAATTGGTAGCTGATAATTTGGAACGTTTTTATTTTTTCAGATGCGTACTACTGGAGTTGATATACTTAAACCTATTCTCGCTTAATTTACATGATGAGTTTAAAGCTTTTTTAATGTCTCACCTGGTGAAGAGGAGGTCAGTTTGGTACTTTAGAGGGAGGAAGATGTCATTGATGTTGTCGTCCGGGTAACCCTCTTCTCCTTCACTGAGTAAAAAACGTAAAAAAAAAAAAAAAAGACATACAGACTCGTGAGGATGCCATAAAGACGAAAATATTACATTGTCCTCATATGAACCTAAATCAAGAATGAGTGCGTGTCCCCCAAAAGATAACTGAGTCCTCAAACAGTAACCATGTGATCATATAGTTATGAACACTATGGGGTTTGATGAAGTACAGAAAGAGACATATTAATACTTCTATACTCATAGGGCACCCTAACCATCACCCGAACACATAGTCCTCACATGAACCAAAATCAAGAATGAGTGTGCGCATCGAAAAAGTAGCTGAGACCTCAATCATGTAGTAATCTCCACAATGTCATCTAAAAGAGTTCAGATAGAGACTTAATTCATAGATCTATACTACCCAAACCTTCGCCCGATCATTTCTCACTTTCACTAACTGTCTCACCTGCTGGTTGCCATGACGACTCGTAAGTGATCCAGGAACACAGAACGGCTGAACTCAAACTCAAGACGGAAAGATACCTGGAGAGAGAAGGAGAGAGGGTTTCAGGTAGTATTATGCTTTTTTTTCAACAATTTCTAAAAGCGAAATATGATTTTTATCCACAATACATTTAAAAGCTTAACGTAAAACTTCAATTAATAGCCAAGGCTTTAACTTACTTTTGTCAATTAAATGACCCTGCCTTTATTTGGGACAGGCCCCGTCTATCATTTTAAAATAATCATCTCTTTTGCACATCCTCAAAGTGTCCCCTCATCTCTGTGAGCCGACTGAAGCCGTTTCCCTCGGCTTCATCTCACCTTGTTAAAATGAAGCTAACAACAATCTACACCACAGTCTGGACCAATAAAGTGGACTTCATACAGACAGTCATCTGTAAAGTGGACCCTCAAGGGGCCTTACAGTGAAGGGCGGGGCCGTGATCGTGTTTACAGGACGACCATTAGGCTAATGATGGATTAAGTCAATGGCTGTTTGTCTGTGCATATTCCCGCTCTGCTTAAACACTATCATTAGACTGACTGTATAACTGCAGTGAGATGGTGTAATAACAACTGTTTAATAGCCGTCTGCTGTTATAGTTATAAAAAAAACTGCAGACAAATGCACACCTACCTGAGACAAGGACTTCATGAATGGAGCGCTGATGTTACAGCTCCTCTGATTGGCTGGTCTGTCCTGGGAGTAGCATTCAATCTGAATGTCTGACTGGTCCTGTACGAGAAAAAAAGAAGCCAATAGAGTAATTTTCCCCCTCAGATTACAAAAATATGGCATAAATCAAGGTCTTGGCTTGGTCATTGCTTGGGATTAGGAATTTGTAGAAGTCACTGAAATGTGCCAAACAATAAACCAACATGTTGCACAGCAGCTTGGAAAACTCTGATGCACTGAAACAGTCAGGCAAGCAAGATACATAATATTGGATATTTGTGATTGAAGGACAGAGCACTATCACACCTTGACTATGAGGCTAGAGAAGAGGAGGTTGGAGGAGGTGGATATCTGAATGGATGCTCCGTAGGCGTTCTCTCCCTGATTCTCCAGTTGAGCAAACACCATCACCCTCCTCCGCCCGGTCTCCACCAAGTACACCGAGTACTCTGATGCCCCCTGATGGCTGCAGGCTGACCAGGTGGCCCGCTCCCTGGAGCTGCAGAACTGCCTTCAGATGAAACACAGAGACAGTTACCTGCTTGGTACATCATCATATTAAAATGGGTGTGCTTATAAAGACCCGTTACTCACTGAATATCCATGAGGTCAGTGTGACTGTCCAGGATAAGGTCAGGAACGCAGGTGTCCTCCTGCTCACAGCCGTTCCAGAAAGGAAGCTACAGCAAGGAACAAATATTTTGTATGATGAGGCAACATTAAAAAACATGACAGCAAATGTATTCAGAGCAAAAGAAGGAAATGCATTTGTATGAGAAATTAGGCAGCTGCAATTCTTTAAGCGGCCACTAGGGGCTGTCTCCTGCAGGGCATCAATCCCCATAGAGTCCAATTTTAAAATGTCCATTTTCCAACCCCTCACACCTCCGCAGCTCCACTTCTTTTTCAAATGTGGTCACTACTGGCTCTCAAGGTGGCTACGTCTCTTGTTTTTCACAGTGTAGGACCCTGACATTTCTCACCTCAGCCCTCAGGATGCTCGGCCAATCAGGATCCAACACAGGCCCCTCATCTGGGCTCTGCAGACCCGTCTCCAAGACAACAGAAATGGGACGTCCATAATCTGTTGTTTCCTTTAGAGAAAACAAAGATAAAGTTTGTGTGTCTGATTCACACTAAATGGAAGTCAGATAACATGTGTGCTTCAGTTTGGTTTATTGGGTCTTATTCTGACCTGGATGGAGAAGCCGAGACGCTGGCAGCTCTGAACACCAGCCTGCAGAAACAGACTCCTGGGCTGCTGTCGAGCTGATTCGTCCAGAACGGCTCGAGGAGGAAAACGCCTCTCATCTAACACCAGACTGTACCACGCGGCTGGGACAGGGAGGAGGGGAGAGAGAGACAAACCAGTCTTATCCAGCTCAGTTGCAGCAGAACAACACACAGATTTTACTGGTCTTTCAGGTGATATGAAACAAAGTGATGTCACCTGGCGTGCTGATAAGTGCAAATACATCTTGTCCTGTTTCCAAATGTGGAAGTTTTAAGGGTTTTTCTGGAGAGTTGGCCAAATAAAACATGAATAAGAGTTTCCACTGAATATTGTTACGTGAATGTACTGAGAATTAGGTGAAAACATTTGATAACAAGAATACAAGAATCTCTATTGCATCACCTTTTCTCTTCTTTGCAGTCATGTAAACGTTTTATAAATTATCTAATAGATTGCTAAAGCTTGCAGCCTAAAACAGACTGTTATGGCTGCAATGCAATCTCTGGAGGCAAATATTCCCATTCAAAGTTCAATATAAGAGCCTTGTTGACGCCTTGTGTTTAAAATGGGTACTTCAGTCCAAATTCAAAACATCTGAGAGAGCTGTCTCCCCCGCCAGTTATCATGGCAAACTAACAGGTGTCGGCTGCTTCCTAATTGGTTGCTCTATGTCGCTGCTGCAGAGTCGAACTCATCTGTGCAACTGGAGCTGGGTTTTTTATTTATGAGCACACGGAGAGCTGAAGTCAGCAGCTTCAGTCCAACACAGTTCATTTGAGGAACGCCACGTCTGCACTTCAACAAATCACTGTAGTAAATCTGAATAGGAAAGGTCAGATATTCAACCTCCTGTTTCCTCTATCCGTCCATTGAAGTGTGTTTGTTTGATACCATGTGGCGTGTTGGCGTGTGGACATGCATGCTCTCTCTCTGTATGTGTCTTAATTTCTGTGTGTGTATGTGTGTCTAATCCGCTCCAGATGATCGAGGCAAGATGAGGAGCTGATGGGGAGAATGAGGAGAGGAAGGTATGAAGGTATGAAGTGATGGAGGTGTTTTAAAAAGGGGCTGGCTGCAGTTAGCATGTTAGCGAGGTTTCCATGCAGCCGGCCCGCACATCTGCAGCTAATTAGCCAGAGACACGACAACAGCTTCACTGAGGAACAGACCATGACAAGACTTTCCGCACACAATACGATCAGAAAACCAAACATCTGGAGGATACTGATACTCTAGCCACAAATGTCCATACAGCTGAAGGACCGGACATATTTCTGTTTAATATCCAGACAGAATTCAACACTCACTTTCACTTTATTGGAAGAACAACAACAACCTGCTACTGAGAAGATAAGAATTGATGCGGGTATTACAGTACTTGGGCCTTATTATTGTGCATATTTTGGGCTCTAAAACAAACTACTTCAAAAAGTTTAGAATTGTTCCAGTGCTCACTTGCTAAGACAAATGTGCTCAATCATAGTACGTCCACTGAAGTTGTTGTTTTTGTCCCTGACAGACTCAGAAGTGTCTGACAACATTACACTACAGAGAGACCTTTTTGTTACAGAGGAAGATGATTTTTGGACCATAAATAGCTGCTACATCACTCTCTGCAAACACACCAGACTCCATTGGGATAAAAACAGTAATTTAAAGGTAGAGTCAGCTGCTTTCTCCTTCAAAATGAAACACAGACTTATCCTAAAGTAAAGCTGCTCCATCATCTCTTCTGGGCCTCCATACATGTGTGGTGGTGACTGTGTCTGCAGAGACCCTGTCCTCTGACCGGATTTTACTGTTCTGGTTTGTTTTGGTTGACTCGGGACATTTCTGGGCGGATAGCTGGTGTGTTTCCTCCATGCTTGGAAGAGTTGTGCTTCAGCACAGTACAGTTGCTCAAGCACGAATAATCGATCCCCGCATTCCATTATCTAGAAATCCCAGAGTGTTCTGTCTGTATCCGACCATAATGACTCAAAATAAGACACACAGTAAGTAAAGTAGCTGTCATGTTGTCTGTGTTATTCGCCAATGTGCATAAAGATCTAGCTCTGCAACAGCCAGAGCTTTTAATGGACTGTAAATGAAAATGTTGCGATAATAAACCTGAACCTGCTTTGGGAAGTGTGCCTGGACTGGGAGTTTACTATTTCATTACTGCTCTCATCGGTTGAATCTGAAACAACCAAGCAAAGAAGTCCAGCAGAAACCTACCAACATCCGCTCTGGTCTTTGTCCTGGTCTTTGTCATGGAGTCCAGAGTCAGGCACACAATGACAGACATGCAGGTGACCTCCTTCCCTCCTCGCCGACAGTCTTTGTTAAAGATGTTGACTTTCTCAGGTTCAAAGGTCAGCTTGGCCTGAATCCTCACCACACCACGAGACCTGGGGAAGGGCGTAACCGACAATCAGGGCCACCTTTGAGGTACATCAGCATATTTGAGATTTTATGCATATATAAGAGATTGAAGGAGGGTCATATCTTAAGACTTATTCAATCGAACAGTGTTTTAAACTGCATTCTTTCTCATTTCCAGCAGGGGGGCAAAAATAAGTCTAATTGTATAAAGGTCTCTCCCCCTCTGTCTGGTCTCTAAGACTCTAAATAGAAACATAATTTATTAAATGCATTTCATGCTGTGTTGAAGAAGACCTGAAACTAGAAGATTGAGACCATAAACTCGACAGGAAAATGTTTACTACTAAAAATGCTACCTTGGCGACATAATACAGTTTATTGTTCATCATATTTACTTCACCATGTTAGCATGCTTTCGATATGCTAGGCCATGTTAATAACAGTTTTCAGGGTATATCTTATGCCGATGACATACAACTGTATCATTTTTTAGACTGATGACAAGGACACATTTTCAACTTTGCAAAACTGCCATTAATGACCAGATGACCGACAACTTCCTCTAGTGTTGTTCCTACCGTTTTGGTCAGATTCTGTAAAGCACTTTGTGACCTCGCTTTGTGAAGGTGCTATATCAAATAGACATATTATTACGATTTTTATAAGACTTAAGCCATGGTAACAGAAAATGACTTGCAACAATCAAAGCTACATATCAAGTGTGCTGGATGTGTGTTTTTTTGTGTGTGAGATGGTCTAACCAGACAATGATGGCAGCTCCCTGTGCCCCCACTGCGAGGTCAACCAGCCCATCTCCGTTGACGTCCAACACGCCGTGAAGACTTTGACCGAAATACAGCAGGCCAGCAGAGAAACCAGCAGCAGACAGACGCTGCAAAGACAGAAAGAAGTCAGTGATTCATCCTCAGATATTCACATAATTCCTTCTGAACCTGATGAACTTCACTCACCTGTCTGTACTGCCGTTGGATGGTTTTGTCCTGACCGTAAAAAACATAGACTGCCCCCTGGTGGTCGTCCTCCAGCGGTGCTCCTACCACCATCTCCCTGAACCCGTCTCCGTTCATGTCAGGTATCTGAGCCAATGCTGAACCCAGCCTGGAGTTCTGAGAGCGCTCAGTAACCTCCAGCGCCCCCTGCAGGATGAAGGATGTCTGCAGAGAGATTGTTAAGATTTAGTTTCTCGATTTCTTTTCTCAAAATTCTGTAAAATTGCTGTTAGTGTGCCTGTGTGTGTGTACCTGGGGTGTAACAGTGTAGATGTACACCTTCCCTCTCTCCCAGCCTTGGCTGTAGAACATGGGTGCTGCCACCAGGAGGACGTCTGTCAGTCCGTCTTCATCCACGTCCATCGATAACAACTCACTGCCGAAATACGACCCGATCTGTAAAAAGACATACGCAAAAGAAGAACAATAACACAAAATATACACTTTATAGTGTGTTACATAATGCACGTTAAGACAAACTGATGTTGAGGGAGACTGGAGCGTGGAGAAGGGGCGTCGGGTGAATGTGACGCCTGTGAGCGACAGGGAGAACTTTGAGCAACGTGGATGACAGTGAAGCTGACAACCTGGTTGAGGTACGACAAGCGAGACTTTCCCATCCAACTGATTCACACATTGGAGCACAGTTAAGACCAATAGTCTCCAAATGTGAGTTTGCTTTGCACTCAAACAGCCGCTAAACCGTCCTTCAGAGACATTGTTTACTTTGAGACTGTGAGCACATTTCAGAGCCACGACTGTAAACCTTTACTGCAGGAAAGAATCGTAATCAGTACTCCTATTTAACCCGAATCCTTTTTCACATGAAAATCTATTAGGGCTGTCAAACTATTAAGATTGTTATCGCGATTAATTGCTGAATTCCAATAGTTAATCACACGTTTTCAATTCCATTATTTTGCATTATAAACAGTTTTTTTGGCTTTTATTTTGAATGTTTGTCCTGTCTAAAGTTGAGAGTATTCTGGCCCTTCTGGTAGAAGGAAGGTTAGGACAGGAAGTTAAGCACAGAAACAGGGGATTCGATCCCCAGCTCATGCAGCCTTGGGCAAGACAGTAGCTTGTGTGAATGTGTATGAATGGATGAGTTAATACTGATGGACTCTTTACTCAGCAGCCTCTACCATCAGTGAGTGAATGTGTAGGTGTGACCTGCGGTGTAAAAGAGATCTGAGCAGTCAGAAGACTAGAAATAAAATCTACATGCTCCTGTTCTGTGTGTGTGTGTGTGTGTGTGTGTGTGTGTGTGTGTGTGTGTGTGTGTGTGTGTGTGTGTGTGTGTGTGTGTGTGTGTGTGTGTGTGTGTGTGTTACCTGCTCTCCCAGCAGCGCCTGCAGGATGGTCAGGTTTCCCGTGTTTCTCAGCGTGAAGACGATGACCTTCCCGGTGTGGTTGAACCTCGGAGCTCCGGCCACGTAGATCTGAGCCCCTCGAGATGAAATGAGCGAACCAACTGAGTATCCTGAAACCAGAGAGGAACACAAAAAACAGACCAAGTTATAGTCAGACTCCACACATTCTTCCTTCTTTCATTTGTTTTCTTAAATTTTCAAAGTCAACAGCTGTAAGATGGAAAGCTCGGCTGAACTGTGGGCAACATTTTGGGAATAAAGTGTCCTGAAACTCTGAAGAATTATCCTGGTTTATAAAAGAGGTAAAAGGGCGAACAACTGATTTCAGTAAAAGTTCTATTATTTAACTTCTCATTACCCAGATATGCTGCGTGGTTCTTCAGCTCGTCTGGAAACTCGTCCTTGTAGGAGGACTTTGGTGGAACAACCTTCCCATGTTTGGTGTCTTTCAGCACGGCACCGTTCCAGTCGTAGGCGCCGACCGCCCCGAGCAGAACCCCATCCTGAGGACAAAACTTCAATTAAAAAAAGGAAAACAGGGATACAGCCAACTAAAGCTGAAAAAACTTTTGATGCTCTGGTACTTATCGATACCAAGTGCTTTAAAACGTCCTGATTTGACCAGGACCATCCCATTTCCAAATTCCGTGGCCTGAGTCCCCACAAATATCTATGAAACACTAACATGTCCTGGTTTTGATCAGTTCCTGTCCTGTTTTAACAAACCACAACAATACACCATGCTTACAACACTGATTTGTCTTAATGTCAATCAATGTCGTTGTCAAGGCTACGGCTGTTTAAACCAATAGAAAAACATCATTAGTGCACCACGAGTCAAAGTTCAACACTGATTGGTCTGTTCATGTGTCAATCAATCTCAGGGTTTCAGCTGTTGATTAGGTAGCTTAGCTTAACATGCTAACAGGGCCTGCTGCTTAACGACAGGTAGGAGAGCTGTCATACTGAACAGGAAGTCAGCGTTTTTCAAAGAGCTCCAGGAGCGTTCGAATGCTGCATTTGCACACACTCTGGTGTCTATTTTCAGTAGCTCATGGTGGAAACACAGACATACAATACAATGGTGGACTAATAGTAAAACTGTTGTGACCTACTTTAGTGAAGCAAACGGTGCTGAAAACCAACTTAAACAGGTCGCCCAGGAGGACACCTTTACCGACCACGGTCATGGATCTGTAGCTCAATCACGCTGATGTCATCAGTGGATGTTCACAGTATCCTGTTTGTGCATGTGTGTGTATTTCATTCTCTGTGTGTGTAGCATGTCTCAATAACAGAGAGTAAAGTAATTTCCCCTCTTCTTCTTAGAATTTAAATAAAGGCACAAAAATAACATCATCATAAGGCCGGGCGCTCCTCCATTTCTGCGGTGTACTTTTAACGCCTTGTCCTGCCTCTTGAGACCCCTCTCTCTTCATGTTTGAGGGGTAGTCTCCCGTTATGAGGTGAACATGTGAAGAGGCCAATCAAAGAGCTTTCAGGGCAGCCTGCCATGACATTTTCTAGATTTTCAGGAGTGGATGTGTTGAAAAGGGGGCTTCATGTTGATGCAGTGGTTAGTGCTGTCCCCTCAGAGCGAGGAGGTTCCTGGTTTGAATCCCCGTCTGACAGGAGCCTCTCTGTGTGGAGTTTGCATGTTCTCCCCGTGCATGTGTGGGTTCTCGCCATGTACTCCGGCTTCCTCCCACAGTCCAAAGACATGCTGGTTAGGTTAACTGGTGACTCTAAATTGACTGTAGGTGTGAATGTGAGTGTGTCTGGTTGTCTGTCTCTATATGTCAGCCCTGTGATTGGCTGGTGACCAGTCCAGGGTGTATCCGCACCTCTCACCCAATGACAGCTGGGATCAGATCCAGCCCCCGGTGACCAAGAACAGGAAAATCAATATAGATAAAGGATGGATGAGTTGAAAAGGCTTAAGAATCTGCTTATGGTATTTTCTTCTTTATAATTCAGTAACACTGAACTCGGCCTTCAGAAGCTTCAGAATCGACTTTAGTCAAAGCAACGCTCAACCAGTGATACTCTCTGATGAACAGTCATGATATTAAAGTCACTGAAGCTTTGAGTCATGGTCTCGAGGGTCCAGTGATCCGAGGATCCCAGTGAATGAGCAAATGTTTGGCGACAGCAGCGTCACAAAGCATCCTGCCTGCTGGATCTGCTCGTGGACTGACTCTGGATCTGCAGGTTCTCTGTTAAATGTCAGAGCGCTGCTTAAGTTATCCTTCAGGTGGAAGAGGACTCTTTCTCAGATGATACTGTGTCGTCTGTTTTCCACATCGCTACTACCTCATTTCATACTTTTTAAATCTAAGACTGAAGAGCAGGAAACACTTCTCATATTTGTCCCTGTGTGTGTGATGGTGAGTGTGTGAGTGTGTGTGTGTTCCTGCGAGTGTTTTCTTGGCTGCTTCACGTTCAGGAAAACCATCTGCTCTGAGTTACTCACACACACAGTTTCCACGACAACATTTTCACTCCAGCTCGGTGGAACCCAGCCCGATACGATTTCTCTCTGGATGAAAAACAACCGAAATATTTCTCGAAGCTTCTTTTTCTGCAGCTTCAGGAATCTGTCAGGATCACAATCAAACCAATATTTGATATTTGAGGACGACATGGATTCCAGTATTTGAGCGTTTCATCTGTGGACTCTGTTTCTGTTGGACTGATATTCATTATAACACAACTCGGCTTCTGTCCTCTGTTGGATTTAACTGGATCATGAAGTGCTTCATTGGAAAATAACCAAAAATGAAGCAGTCATTAATTGTCATCAATTATTTCTAGTGTGGGAAGATGTTTGGATAAAATATGTTAAATACTTCCTTATGAATACAAAGTGCTGACAACTGTGATAAAACTATGCAAAGAAAGTCACAGATCCAACACCCTTAAAACGCCCATCCCAAAACAGGCTTACATGATGCTTCATCCATGCCTTAGAGACAAAGGAGCACATTTATGAATGTCTAGTAAACAACTCAAAGCTCTGTTTTGTAAAAACATCTGACGGTCGCTTTAAATGCCCATGTCGCAGCAGTGTTGTTTAGAGTAGAGAAACACGAGCATCATAAAGTTATGAGTAAGCAGAATATCCAAGATCAATATGTATAACTAATTATAGACCATTATGCATTACTCAAGTTGTGTGCAGACAAAAAGGAGGTAATACCTTCCTCCCAGGGGCAATACTCCAGTCTGTCAGGGCCCTAAGCAAATATTCATAGGGCCCCCCTCCCACCAGTGTTCATCAGCATCATGTCTGCCAGGGTCCTGACACTTTCTCCTCTTCCTCTTTCCTCGTTCTTTTTCCCCCCACACAGATAATTCCTCTTCATTTTGCATCGCTGATTTTCATTGACAAACTTTGGTTTACACTGCAAAAATCGATGAGATGCTTCCTAGGACATGGAGCGGGAATGCTGTCAGATGGGGCCTCTTTAGGGAGGTTTCCTACTGTCATTGCAAAATTTGCACATTTTGTCAGTGTATGAGGGCCCCCTACTGGCCTGGGGCCCCAAGCAGTTGTCTGCCTTATCTATTGACAAGCAGCTTCTCTGCTCCCCCAATAAAAGAGCAACAGACCATTGTCATCACTGCACCACTGGTGCTCGAACCTAAGTCCCCTCACCTAGCCAACCCCCCTCCACCACCCGTCCAGGGGCAGTCCTCCTGAAATTCTCTAGAAATATTCAGGATTGCATGTGTGAAAAGGCTTTATGAACTGTACGTGGAGATAAAAGAGAACATCAGCGACTCACTTTGACTAAATGTGAGGAGAAACCGGCCTGAGCCATCTGCAGACCGAAGCGTCGACCCTGACTGCTGGTTCCTGTAAAACAAAACACAGCTCAGACTCAGCTAACATTCATCCACAGAAACTGATAAGCTGAGTATCCCGAAGACACTACAACATCTATGGATCAACATGAGGGACAACTTACCCTCCAGAGAGAAGATTCTCTCTCCTAAGGCGTCCACGATGTCCTTCAGCGATGATTCATCCGTCACGTTGAAGAAGTGCTTCTCATCCGGGTCGCTGGCGATGAATTTGATTTCCTTGAGAAAGGCTTCAGGGTTGATACCTCTTCGGTTGTAATAACCAAGAACCTGAAAGAGATGTGGAAGATACAGTTGGACAGAGGAAGAAACAGAACAGAAGGCTTTGATAGAAGGAGAAACATTGCCAAAGATGGAAGTCAGTTTGAGGTTGCAGGTAAGAAAGAGCTCTCAGGAGCAGACAGGGCATCAGACTGCGTTGAAAGATGGAGGGGCAGACTCACAGCGATGGCGTACATGGTGATGTTGTCCTTCTCGCTGTCAGCGACGGCCTGCAGCAGCTGTGGACTGTCGTGAGACTCTCCATCAGTGATCACGATCATCACCTTCTGAGCCCCTGGTCGCCCTCCACGCTTGAACGCCTGAGACCTGCACGGCAAGAAAACAGTGTCAGGCTGTTAGACTGAACCGGGTTGAGTACGTTGTGATGCTTTATCAGTCAAGATGGCCGTACCGAGCTACGTTGATGCCCAGCGCCGTCCTCGTCTCCTCGCCGCCCCTCTGGTTGATCCTCCTCGCGGCCTCCACCACCTCCTCCACCGTATGGTACTCACCCAGACTGAACTCATGGACCACCATGGAGCCGTACTGAATCACGCCCACCTGAAACCAAAACACACAACAGCTCAGACCCGAACCTGAACCCCAGCACCTGAAATGATCAATTCTACAATTCACGTTACAGATGCTTTTATCCAAAGCGACGAACATTAGAGAGTAAGAACAACACAAGCAAGGATCTTGAGAGGAGGAGACAACTTCAGGAAGTGCAAACGAACAGCTTTAAGTCTGATTGGACACACAGGTGCTGACAGGAAGTGACCACAGGTGCTGACAGGATGTGACCAGAGGAAGAGCACAACATCCACTTGAGAGTTCTAATCCGCATAAAAACCATCCTAAACATCATCATCATCATCATCATGAAGGTGGTAGGTGTTCATAAAGAGCTGGGTCTTTAGCTTTTTCTTAAAGGTGCAAAGGGACTCTGCAGATCGAATTGAGTTTAGTAGTTGGTTCCTCCACACGGGGGCGACAGAACAGAAATGTCTATTTAGAGACTTAGGACCCATGTTGTGAAGGTTGGATCAGTCGCCTTTTATTGACAGAGCGTAGTGTGCGGGAGAAGTGTAGACCTGGATCAGAGAGTCTAGGTAAGGAGGAGCCATTGTGTAAGCGAGCAGCAGAGCTTTAAACTACCAAAACGTTGCTGCAACATCGAAGTACTGATGGCTTTTTAACTGCAGCAGACAGATATTTAAACTGAGCCTCATATTAACCCATCACATATTGCTTCAAATAAATGTTCACGTTTCAAGCAATAAAGCTAATGAGCTCAGTTTAACTACAGCGACTATGGTTGGAATACCTCCAGAGTTAAGTAACCCTTAACTATGTTGTCTGAGCAGTTGATGCACCACAAGGGGGGTTTAACTTCATGAAAGACAATACTCACTGCCTCTGGAGACTCCAAACTCCCACAGCAAAGTATGAAGCATTAATAAGGGAAACAAAAGATCACAGTGAGGGAAGCATGACATGTGATGTGAAGGTTTAACGAGAACAGGAGGTCAGCTGCTGTAAAAGGAAAGTGACAGAAACTACTACAGACATTTGACCTCCGTTCCACATTGGCATTTACAGGCCTGTTTTCATGTTAACTGCTGAGAAATGTGAGTGAAATTCTACCAACCACAAACATGTTTCAGGGCAGTCGCAGAGAGCTTGTGGTGAATTTCAATATTTCCAAGTTTTTCAGCGTTTAGCCAAAGAATTCTAAATATTTCCTAAAATAAACGTAAGAGAACCACAAGACTCTTCTTCTCTAGATAAAAGCAACCCCACTGGATGTGATCTAGTTGAATATTGGTGCTGAACCGACCTGCGTCTGACCTGGGCCGATGTAGAACTTCTGCAGGATGTTGATGAGGAAGTCCTGAACCTCGTACCATGGGTAGATCGAGTTAGAACCATCCAGGACGATCACGATGTCCATGAACGTCTCACACCCTGAAACATGAGAAGTATACTGTTAGTACACGATGGATGGATGGATGGATGGATGGATGGATGGACGGATGGATTTGTGGTTGGATTGATGGATGGGTGGATGGATGGATGATGGATGGATGGATGGATGGATGGTTGGATGTATGGATGGATGGATGGATGGATGGATGGATGGATTTGTGGTTGGATTGATGGATGGGTGGATGGATGGATGATGGATGGATGGATGTATGGATGGATGGATGGATGGATGGATGGATAGATGTCTGGATGGATGGATGGATGGATGGATGGATGGATGGATGGATGGATGGATGGATAGATGTCTGGATGGATGAACTGACGAATGGATGGATTAATAAATATGAATAACAGATAAAAAGATGTGTGTGTGTTACTCTGCAGGGCGGGTGTGATGGTGTGTGACAGTCTGAAGTTCCGGCTGACTCTGGTGCAGATCCCCGTGCTGTACAGAGAACTTCCACATTCATGAGACCAGAGAGGACCGCACGTCTGAGGACACAATGAGACACACATAAAATCATAATTCATTAAAGCTTAACTAAATGAACATGTTGTAGTTTCTCTGCGTGTTTCATGTCGTGTGACTCACCACGAAGCTGCCGTCTTTAGGGTTGGAGGTCAGCGTCATTCCCAGACGCATCTTCTCTTTCCTCTCTGACACGTTGTCCAGAGAAAGTTTCCCTGATTTTAAAACACGTTTCACAGTTAGTCAGTACAACTACAGCATCTTAAGCATGTAGGAACATTTGTTCACTTCTCGTTCGTAAATGATGGTTCCATTTTTAAATTATTTTATTTTGTAAGTTTATTTAATCAATCCGTCCAACCATGATCTATACCGCTTTTCCAACTCAACCAATCCCAGCTGTCATTGGGCAAGAGGCGGGGTTACACCCTGGACTGTGCGCCAGCCAATCACAGGGCTGACATATAGAGACAGACAACCAGCCACACTCAAATTCACACCTACAGGAAATGGTTCCCAATATGTTTTAGATCCTGACACTACTTGACGACCCCTGACATCCAAGACAGACAGCTTTTTGGTTAACCTTTTTTTTTTTGGTGTTTATTATTGTGGACAGAGGGAGAAGTGGGAGGACACTGTTTCTGAAACAAACCAAAATAAAACTGATCAGAACTGAACAGTCTGGGAATGTTTGATACTTTAAACAGCTGCTGTTGGGATTTAGAGGAACCGGTATCTCGTTAAGTCAGAAAAAACTGAGCAGATTTTATTTTCTCATGCGGATGCAAAACTCTTCTGTTCTCCCATGGAGTGTGTACATTTGATGAACTTTCACAAGTTTGTATTGTTTGAACATGAAACTGGAGCTTTCTTCTTCTGATGTGTTTATCTCATTAAGGATGATCTAACGCCGTGAAGAGGATTTTTACAGCCTGGTGCTAATGAACGGATTAAAGATCTGAGCGCTGGATGCACCCAGCGGACAGCAGCTGCATCAGAAGGATGGCGTGCTTTTACTGTAATCACTCTTCAAACGCAGTCTGAGCAGACTCGGGTACAAACGCCCGCTGTGACTCTGACCAACCCGCCTCTCGGACTGATTCTCACCCAGCTGCAGTCTGGAGCAGTTTGCTGAGCGTCTGGTGTCCAGCGGACATCGGTACACATCCCCGGTCTGCTGCTTCCCCGTGGATTCAAAGGGAGCTCCCACCAGCAGCCTGGAAGAACACACACACACACACACACACACACACACACACCTGTGGCTTAGACAATGCTGCAGGTCACAGTCGAGTCAGGAGTTTGTTTGCACATTAGGAACTTCTGCTTGAACTCAGATAAACCACCACACGCGTATGGAGGCCCAGACTGACGATTGAGCGACTTTAATTTTGTATAAGTCTATATTTTACTTTAAGGGCAAGCTACCGACTCTATCTTTAAACGTCTGATCAGTAAGGACACTTAATGTCATCCTTCCTCCTCAGACTGAACAGGATTCATCTGTGGTGATACTGAACTCTCCCCTCCTGCACTCGGAGGTCAGGTCTCAGTTCAGTCTGTGTTTTTGTTTTGAACACAGATCGTGCGGCGGCATCCCGCAGCGAGCAGCTTCTGATTGTAAACCCGACTAAACAGCAGCACATGTGGATGGCAGCTCTTTCTGGGAAGGAGTCGTGAGTCACATACCAGAGGAGATGCCATAGAAGAGTGCTAACCGTCAATCTGTTAATGCATCTCCGTCCACATCAAACGGCCGGAGAGCAGCGCTGATAAACCACATCCTGCAGCCCCGCCTCTCATTGTCTGACATCACTCCATCAGAGGAGCTGTAAAACCTCAGACCGGCCCTCTCCTGCTACTGCTTTGACGAGCTATTAGTTACCTAATCACTGATTTCCTATCATGCCTTTCAGCAGGCCTGTAAAGACACCGACCATCAGATCCTTCCTCTGAGTTCTCTCTGGCACAGATTGCCTCTGGTGGAGGCCATCGAACTACCAAAACATGCTGACGTTGTTCAGGTATTATAGGCTAAAGGATATGTATTTACATTTTGATTCATGTAAAAGGAGAAAGTTCAGTTATAGTGATGGTTGTGTTTGCTGTCAGTAGATCTCTGCAGGCTTGTAAAACGTGTGTGAACAGAAAAAAAAAAACAGATCAGACACAAACACACACAGATCTCAGCTGGACGACATGCAGGCCGCACACACACAAACACACACACACACACGTCAGACTCTGTAAACACACACCGCCGGAGGTTTGTCCTCAGAGGTCATCACAGGTCAACGGGTTTGACCTCAAAGAGACAAAACAACAGCCTGGACCAGACAAACACAAACAGATCAACACATGGAGGTCTGCAGAGGTTTGGTTTAAGTTTCAACACGTTGTTCTGTGTGTGGATGTTCGTCGTCCCTCAAAGACAGACACAGGTAGGTGAGCAGAGACGTGAAGGTTTAATGGAGGCTCCAAACTGCTGATTATCATCCTCATCTCTTCAGACTAACAGCCTCTCTCCTGAGCTTCCTGACCTCAGTCATGGAGCGGCAGCAGGATTAGTTAGCACAAGCTAACTGTACCCCTAAAGACACTTACTCCCATTCCCTCCTGTTTGGATCTTTGCTTGTGTTGCACAAACTCTCAGAACGTCACTCAGTCATTGGCTGCTTCTCATCGGAGAGGCTTCTTCAGTTCTGAAGATAGTAACTCTAAAGCATCATTTAGCTCAGGTTTATCTGCTCCTGCTGAACTGCTCTCTGCAGCATGAAGCAGTAAACAGAGAGAAGGTAAACATGGGGGGGGGGTAATCGGGAGAGTGTCACCATTATGACGACCTGATGAAGACCACAAGGGTTGCTGGAGCTTTTTGACCTCTAAAAAGTGAACCTGCGAGATCCCGGAACTTTGCGAAATCTCAGCCTGTGACTAAAACGTCTTTCAGAGCATGTGTGTGTCAGACTTTAGTTTTTAAATGTTTGACAGTTTTTTTAAAAATCCTCTACCACATTTTAAAGATCTCACAAACCATGAAGAAATAAGTTTCTTGCTTTTTGTTTTCCAGATTCCTAGAGATATGTGGAATGATTCTGGATCTTATTGGACTTGACATTGATGAATTTATACAAACAAACTAGAGGTCACAAGTCTTTTGGAGGTCAAATATTGTAAGGAGCACAGGGGTCAGAAGTCACAGCACCCAGCTGCTTTATGGGTGAAAACATTCTTCCTGAAAACAATCCAATGGGAGTCTGTCTGAGCGCATCATCAGCCAAACACCTGAAAAATGAATGCCACTCACCAGGCTGTGTAGGAAAACAAGTTGACAGAATAACACACACACACACACACACACACAGAGCGGAGTGATGGGCTTCCCAGAGGGAGTCTGGGGAATAACAAACCGCAGCACATAGTTTCCAGATCCCCAGCTCAGCCTCGGGACGCAGGAGAAGCCGAGCTCGAGACAAATACTTTCCACTTGCTTACCTGCGACTTCAAAGGCGCACACGTTGTGTAATCCTGGAAGACTGCGAGGTATTTATCAGCGCTGAAATGTTTCCAGATTTAAAAAAAACAAAAAAGAAACACAGCGGAGGAGCAGGAATGTTGCCCGACTCACCTGCAGCCGCAGACAGACAATAAAAAGGACAACGAGCAAACAGCTGAAGGTTCTCTGCAGGACGTCTTTTAAATCTAATCTAATTATTCTTTGTTTCAGCTCCTCTGATCTTCAGAGCTCGCTGCATGCTGCCGTCAGAAGTGAGAAGGATCCCTTCATTAGACTGGACAGCATTTAAACATGAGAGGACATGAGGGTTGGTTCAGATGATCGTGGGTGAAAGGTTTCAGTAAAACGTCCGGCTCTGATTTGTCTGAGTCTTTTTTTGGGACATGAGAAGCCTCCTCAGAGGTCTTGTCAACGGCAGCAGAAGCCGGCCTCTCGAGTAAACGGAGCTCCCCCAACCTTCAGTGAGGTGATCAGGCACCACCCGACGTCCCTGATGCCCAGCCTCCACCATCAGATTGTGACACCCTGTAAACCACCGGCGTCCTCATCCATACACGGCCTGCTCCAACCTCCACCTCAGCGGCAAGGAAGTGTGGACAACAGGAACGAGGAATACAAAGAAGAAATCCTTCCTGCATATTATCCTATCTCTCCCCCTCCCCATTTTGTTAACAATGAGTAAGGTCTTTAACCTGCTCTTTTGTAAAGCGCCTTGAGATAACACTTGTTGTATTTGTTTTGCCCTGAAACAGGTTTTCAGGACTTCAGTGAAGTCATTTTTGGATTAAGGCAAGCGACCCTTATGGTACATTACTAAAAGGTAAACTGTTACTTAGTGATGGCAACGCACTGGCTGAATGGAGAACGTGAAGTTATACAAATAAAAAACTAAACGGATGGGGGATGGGACCAGGAGTCCTTCAACCGGGATGGGACCAGGAGTCCTTCAAATGGGATTGGATGGGACTGGAGTAAAAAAACACTCCACTGATCATTTAAAACATTCACCTATGCACACTACAGTATGATAGGGCACCAGAGGTACCTTGAAACAAACACTACAGGGTCTTTGAAAACGAAGCTAAAGGGGACCTTCATCCGATGCTTATGGGTACTCTGAGGTTGACATGAAGGTACCGTGACACAGCAGATTACTTTTTTCTCCTTTCATAATCCAGCAGCAGGATACAAAGCTGAACGTATCTGTTGGTGGATGAGAGTCTCACGGCAGGTTGGAAACATAAAGATGAAGTACGAGAGAGCAGACTGACGGCGTGCCAAGGACAGACTGTGCAGGAACATGAGTGAGAATACAGAGTTAAGAGCTTCAGGACATACGATCAGATCCCTCTCATGATATATCACTTCATATAAGCGAGAACTACAAACAACCCCACAACGCTCTGCAGAAATGTTCCGATTATCAGACACATCTTTGGACAATGTGTCGTCCCAGACACGCTTCTGACATCTCCAAGTGATTCAATGACACACGGCGCAGCGAGGATAGCAATCGACAAGCAACTTTCCTGGAAACATTTCCACATATCAGTTTTTTAACTTTCCCAGAATGGGGAACCTTGCTTTGACAGGCCACAGTGTCCAATAAATCAAGAGCGATCTTTATTTTTAAGCAGACAGACAGACAGGCAGACTATTTCTTCCGTCTTTAGTTTGAAGGTATTTGGACCGAGCGTCGTCTGAGTATTTGTTCATTCTGGCATTGAAATGGTGACAAGAATGATAACTGCAGAAGCATTTCTTAAAGTCATTTCTCAGCGGTCTGTGAGATCCTGTCTGCACAGAGATATAACATCAAGACATTTGACTCTCAAGTTGAAAAACTTTTCATAGAGGCGCCGTTGACGTCACCAGCGTTCGTTTCCAAAAGTTTGATATTCCCCTTAGTTTAGTCTCCTACAGATCGTGTCTTGTGCCCACATCCTCAATGCCATTCTGACCGGAACAAAACGCCAGGTGGACACGGGGCCTTAAACCTTACAAAAATTCTAAATAAAGGCCTAGCAATTGTTTTATTTTTAAATTCTAAATAAAGACATAAGCAGTTAATCAAGATCACAAAATCTAATTGTTTGACTGCCTTTGTTCTAAGACATGTGGACAGACTCATTAAACTGGGTTCCAGTTCTGGTAGATTTAAAGTAAACTGGGATTCTCACCACTGGCGTCCTCCTGCCTCGTGCTGCTGGACTGTGTACCCAAACTGGTTTTCTTTAGAACCCGAGAAGATCTTGAAGTTCTTTGTGTCGAAGTTGAAGCAGAGCTGTAGATCTGAAGCACAAAGGAAGAAATCAGCTGACACTTAAAAAGGTTCACATCACTTATCAGATAGAGAGGAAAGATTTGTAAGTTGCGTCTTTGGTTAATGGGAGCAGGGGCGTGTCCAGAGGGGGCTGCAGTAGCAGAGATAATCACTCCCATGATTCCCCGCCAGCCTTGACATCATTTTTTGTTTTTGTTTTGATTGAGAGCCCCCTGGTGGTGGATTTTACACACTGTGCATTTAAGGAACAAGAGAATAGCGACATATTCTTATCATTCTTCTTTGCTTAATTCTTAAGATAAGTCCAGCATTAAAATCTAAATACTTAGACAATGTTATTCTAGTTTATTTTACTACCAGCTTGTTCCAACACTGATAAATAATTGATTTGAACATAAGCCCTGCCTCTGACAAGGCAAAAAGCCAATCATAGTATAGAATTTAGGGATGGCACCTTGGGTGGCCAATCGGATTTCAAGGGGGGGGCCTTGCTCGAGGATTTCCAACAGAGATTCATTTCTACACCCAGATGAGCAGGACATGGATTGAAATCAGACGGAGCTATGAGTGATCACACTTTCTCAGCTTTCACTGCGTCATTATTATAACATCATCCTCTACATGTTAAACACACTGAAGAAGAATATTCAGTAACAAAAGGGTTTCTGAAAAAGTTAAATCACTTTTAATCTTCTGGAATCAAACTCTCCTCTAAAAGTTTCTCTGGGCTGGAAACAAGATTCATTTTCTTCCACTTTTCTTTAAAAAGGAGAAAATTAAATCACTAAATCACACACAGGTGTTCTCCATATATATTCCTTCCCAACAGGTGTGTGTCGAGCCAAGTAACAGGAACACCTTCCAGTAAAATGAGCCGAATGAATCATCAAGCGAAACAGACGAATCAAATCAACATGTTTAATTAAAGTTCCTTTCTTAAGTCGATGTAAAACAGTGGTGTACATTAAATGTTCCTTTAATGCTTTGAAGTAGTTAACTATAACACAAGGTTGTCATAGTAACAGTTTCATTATTTTTATTTATATGGTTATTTTTAGAGTTTAGACATTTGTTGGTAAATCCAGTTTTTACCAATCAACTTTATTAAAGTAGCCAAGACTGGGTATTTAAGTTTAACAGCTCTATTACAGCCTATATAACCATCAAGTTGGTTTATAGGTAAGTTAATATCTCGCAATGTGTTGGTAGGTTGGTTGGTTGGTTTGTCGGTTGGTCAGTTGGTAGTTGATGGTTGTTGGTTGATGGTTGATGGTTAGTGGATATACTGTATTGGTTGGTTGGTTGGTTGAAAGTTTGGTTGGGAGATGAGTTGTTGGTTGTGTTGGGCCTCAGCCATGTGTGCTGGACAAAGGACTCAGGCCTGTATCGCAGTTCTCAAGCCTGACTAGAGTTATTTTGGAGGGAACTAAACAAAGGAGTCTTAGCACCCCCCCCCCCAACAGAAACTAACAAATAGGTGTGAAAAGTGGGGGGGGGGGGGTGTCTGAATTCTCTATCCTCATTGGAGGAGGCCTGAGGTAAACCCATAGGCAGCTCCAGTCTTTAAAAGCAATCGCCAGGCATTGCTTCCTTCTCTTCAAGTGTGGTCTGCCTACACCAGAGGATACCCTCTCCACATGATGGACTCCAGCATTCGAGGAGACATACCCTTTCCTCCTCTTGGCTTACATAGGTTAAACTCCAGAGCTGAGGTTGCTCAGTCTAGGTAGCTCTTCACATGCTGAATTCAAGCATCAGAGGATTCAGCTGACTACTTCCACGGCATATTTTTAGGAGTTTTGGGCGCAGTCAGATGCTATCAGGTTCTAGCAAAAAGAAGAGTTTCTTTCTTTTGACTTTTCGTAAGACGTCATTGAACGCAACTGGACAGGAGCGCTGAAGGAAGCCCACTGATCCCTGAATCCACAAGGACACATAAAGAACACAGCTCCTGCAACCAGAAGACCCTAGAGTAGCTGGTCGAAGATCTGAATCCTGCTAACCTCTTCCTACATCTGCCATGAAGGAACCCTGCCTGAATCTGTTGATTTAATATTCAACAGACTGACGATCTAACCAACTGTGCAATGATCACCAGGAATTACCCCAAGCAAGAGCTTTGGTCTGGGCAGGAATAGTTTCAGAAATAGTTATGTTTCTTCAATAACCACTGATAATTATGCATCATTGTTGATGAGATGTCACATTCTGTTTATTATCTGTTGTAAGTTGCTGCATTTGTTTTATTGTGATGAACCGCCGTGTTCGCCTATGTGTGTAATGCTATGCTAGTTTACCTTCAGTCAACAGCTTTCACAAATAGAAAGACCAGTGTACCCGCCGTTGAATCAAAGTCCGGCCACTGGCTTTCTGGTGTTTAAGTAACAGTTACTGAACTCAGCTGAGAGAGCTCAAACTATTTCAAAAAGTAGCCACACGGCTTCCTTTATTGTCCACCATTTTGTCGCCATGTGACGAAGCCACATGGTGCATTGTCTCTCTCCACCATCTCTCTCTCTCTCTCTCCCTCTCTCTCTCTCTCTCTCTCTCTCTCTCTCTCTCATCCACACACACACACACACACACACACACACACACAACTACACTTTTACACCTCATTCACAAGTTTTGCTTGATTATGTTTGTAATAGTTATTTGTTTGATTAAGTTCATTGATTTTGGATTGATGTTGCTTTGTTTAAATAAATTCTGTTATCATTTAAGAGAGCAGTTGTTTGTGATTACTGGTGTATTTACATTGTGATATAAGCTGGGTGCGAAGGCTTTGTGTACGGATTTCACGCCTTCAATTTATTAAATATAGTTATTAATTATTAATAATATTAGTAATTAAGTAACTAATTTGAGACTGATTTTCGTGATATTTTGGTTATATTTCCCTGATCCCAGGGTGGTGCCCCAAGAGTTGATTAAACATAGTTTAATGATAAATGATGATAATGATAGTTTAATGATGTTGGTCAGTTGGTGGATGATGGTTAGTGGATATACTGTATTGGTTGGTTGGTTGGTTGAAAGTTTGGTTGGGAGATTGGTTGTTGGTTGGTTGATTGGTTTGTGTATGGGTTGGTGGTTGTGGGATAAGTTGGTGGTTGATTTTGTTGGATGGGTTGTTGGTTGGTTGATTGGTGGATGGGTTGTTGATTGGTGGTTGGATGGTTGGTTTGTGGGGGAATGGTAGGTCGGTTGGTGGATGGCTTGGTGGTTAGTTGGTTGGTTGGTTGGTTGGTTGATTGGCTGATTGTTGTTGGAGAAGCTATGTCTGAGTAACATAGTTTGTTTACAGAATGTTGCGTACGTTCCCTAGTTAGCAAGCTCCCGTATCTTACTTTGCAGTTAGTCAGTGAGTAAGTTGGCTAAACGAGCTAAAGTTGACATAGTTCATTAATTGTTGTATCTTTTGTAGTAACCAGTCTGTAGCAAAACTTTGTGGCAGTTTGTCAACTTGTTCCTGCAGCTTGTCAGTGAGTTTGTCAGTTAAAGCTTTTTTAGGAACACTAGAGTCACCACACATCTGTCCTTTCATCTGAATCATCTGTCAAGCAGCCAAAAAATGCTGCTGTCACAGATGAGGAGCTGAAGACTTTACACAAGCTCCTCATTAATCAGGTTTTACAGCAGAAAAGGCAAAAAAGGAAGAGTTGGATCTCTAATTTAACAACTTCAGATCAGAAATCAACCTTTATACTTATCACTCAGCGATAAGGAATATTATTTTGTTGCCAATTAAAGGTACAGGTAATCACCATTATCATAAATGTCAAAGGGGAAGTCATATTTAAAATAATATTTAATAATAATGTTCATTAGCTCATATTTAGCCTCATTTACTGCTTTTTTATTATTCTGTTCAACTGCAACTTCATCCTGTTCTCAACAGTTCAGAATCTGTCCTTAATATAACAGCTAGAGGTGTTGAAAGTGAGTGTCTCCTTAAAAAGCTTGACAGACTAAAAAACAATCCACTATCTATATTCAAAAAGCCTTCACCTCACACACCTCCCTCCTCCCCCTCTGTCCTTCTCCAGAGCTTCCTCTGGTCTGAAATAAAATTTCTGGGTTGACAGGAGGAGGGCGGGAGGACTGGAAGGCCTTGAAATGCTGCCGAGTCTGACTATTAAAAAAAAAGAGCGAGGATAAATAAAGGAGATGAAGATGACGTCATGATACGTATTTCCAAGCTGACTTTCCACGACAGGAAATGGCAAACAGCCTGGAAAAGAGGAGGGAAAGGGATGATTTCATCCTCTCATCAGAAGTCCAGTATTAAATCTGTTCATCATAATGATCACAGATAGAACAAGAGAATGAATCATAGTCATGGAGATGCATTTTTCTTCTATTGGATCACTGTGATGATGTTATTTATGTGGAAGAGCAAAAGGAAAATACAGCGCTACATCAAGCTGCAACCTCCAGAAAAAAGGAAGCTAACACAGAGGTTTCAAGAAGCGGCAGTTTCTCCAGTGTCCACTAGAGTCTGTCTCCTGCAGTGAGTCAGTCCCCATAGAGCCCCATGTTAAAATGTCCAACTTTACAGCTGCAGTTCCTCCAGTGTCCACTAGAGTCTGTCTCCTGCAGTGAGTCAGTCCCCATAGAGCTCCATGTTAAAATGTCTAACTTTACAGCTGCAGTTCCTCCAGTGTCCACTAGAGTCTGTCTCCTGCAGTGAGTCAGTCCCCATAGAGCCCTATGTTAAAATGAACATGTTTACAGTCTGGTACAAAAACAGTTTGGGTCTCTAGAGCTCATTTCTCTCTTCAACTGTACGGGCTGAATGTTTATACAACTCACCTGTTTACATTATATTAATGCTTAAAGGGATGTAGGATTAGGGGGCGTGGCCTCTTTGAGGACAGATGGGACCTTTAGTTTTTGCTTTGTTTTTTTGTTGTTTCCTGTCAAAGCGTCTTTGAGTATTTAGAAAAGCGCTATATAAATCAAATTTATTATTATTATTATTAACCTCTGGGCCATCTTTGTGCTGTTGGAGCCTTTTGGAGGATTGTCCAACAAGTCTGAGCTCCACTACAACCAGTCACATTAAAACGTTATTTTATTTACATGATAGCAACAATTAGCAGCTAGCTGAGTCTGTGAGAACAATACCCTGACTGTTAGTTTGTTAGGTGTTTGTCATATATTGGTTAATTTGTGGCCATGTGTGCGTGTGAGTCAAGATTGTTGCTGGCCTTCCCCACGGAGAAGATTGAGAACTGTAGTGTTGTAGTAATTAAATAATTAACCCGGGTCGTGGCCTTCACCTGACGCTCGCCCTCTGACCTGAGTTGTGGGTGAGCAAGCCTCGAGTCTGCCACATTCACAATCTCGCTTCAGCCTGCCGCACATTAAAATGACTTTAAACTCTTCACAGATGTGTTGAATGTGAGCGAGGCCACACAAGACGACCAATAATGATCGATTAAACAGTTTTGTTCATGTCGTGTGTAAAGAGCAAGGATGTGACCAAAACAGCACACCACACACTCACAGACCAACAACCAGAGGCCTGACTCTAAACACTGGGAATCTTTCTTGTGACCTTAGTAAACAAACATGGCGGACGACAGGCTGGAAGATATTGTGGTGGCTGTTGTCTTCTATTTCCTGAAAATTGACAAAGAAAGAAGTAAAACTCTGGATTAAGACATGGAGATGGCGTGCACATGGGCTGTGTATGTTACAGAGCGAACTGGAGGTAATCAGAAATTGGTTTCCTGTTCTTCCTTCTTCAGTCAGCTTGTTGGATACAACAAGCCTCGACTTGGGCCAGTATGGTCACTTCAGGCGCTAAAAACAACATCACTCAAACTTGAGGCTTCATATACACAGTCGACAAGCCGATGGGTGACGTCACAGCGACTACGTCCATTTTTTATACAATCTAAGATTTCTGTTAATAAGGAAAAGTTTGATCCTCAAATCTCACCTCATCCAGGAATCATCAAAAGAAATCATCAGATCATGAACATGTTCATATCAAGTGTTTGCCTCATTTCATACCAGCCTGTGACCTTTCGACCCCTCTGTGACCCCATGTGACCTCTCACTGAGTATTTCATCTCAGTGGTTCGGTCGTAGCCTCCAGCTATGTGAATGAGCGACACATATTGACGACTCAGTGTGCTGCAAAAATAACGGAGACTGGAGGAGAAAGGGATGATAGGTAAACTGTCTCTGTTTTATTTTCTCACAGCTGAGGGGAATCTGTTTCTGTCCGAGCGGAGCCAAAGAGCAGCTCGATTTATAGCAGCAGCTAGAGAGAGACGGAGAAAGACTTGGCCGAGCAGAGAAGTCAGACGTTCTCTTATCACTGCCACTCCATGAGCTGATCGATTCAGATGATCCTCTCAGGCTCTCATGACACATCTCCATCATTTTCAATGCAGACAAGAAGCATTTGTGACTCAAAATTACCGATACTTCACTATTTTCCAAATGTTTCAGGGTGATCAACTTGGTTGAAAAAACAAGGTGAATTAGCCAAGCAGCAATCTCTGGTGTTGAAAAATGCCGATTCAGAAGTGCAAAAACCTGCAGTTCATCGAGTGTCCACTTGAGGCAGAAGCACCAGAAGTCACATCCACAGACCATGTTGAATTTTTCTTTACAGCAGACATTAACATGCTCTCAGCCTAAGTTTAAAAATCCGGTATCTTGACAACCCTCGTTCATACGTAGGAGATTTTTCCAGATGTGCCTCAGCTCCAAACATAATTACAAACAGATTCAAGTGCAGCTGAAGCTACTGCATCATGGAAGAGAATATTCTGAGAGAAACTCAACCTGAGCTGCAAACGCCAGGTTTAAAATCAGACGCAGCAGCAGGAGGAAATAAATCAAATCAGGTCAAAGATGGGAGTGATTTAGAGTTGTTGTCAAGCAGCTCGCAGCCAAACGGCATCTGTGTCACTTCCTCCAGCAGGCGGGCAGACGTCTCAGATGGCTCAGCATCCCTGCAGCCTGACCATGACCCTTCACCTCTGTGCACTCTGCACGGCTCCAACACACACGACTTGTGTGTGTGTGTGTGTGTGTGTGTGTGTGTGTGTGTGTGTGTGTGTGTGTGTGTGTGTGTGTGTGTGTGTGTGTGTGTGTGTGTGTTTTCTGACCTCAGAGATTCAGAGCAGATGCTGCATTTAAAAACTCCAGAAAAGATATTTAACGGAGCTCCTGGTTAGTAACTGATAATGCTCTTACTTAAAGAAACCCTGGAGAATTTAACTTCAATAGTTATCACAGGAAAATCAGCATTGTTATCTCGAGACGACGTAAATAAATCGAGATCTTGAGGAAAAGAACAGAAACTAAAGGAACCTTTGAATGACTGAGTTTGTAGACGTGTTCGTCCTCTTATGCCGAGGTCAGACTACACCATCTTTTGGTCTGTTACGATGCTCGCTGAGTCAGATTAGGCGATCACAGAGCCATGAACTTGTGCCGCGACTTGACCAACAGACATGACCCAACCAATCACCACGACCGACATGATGTTTGTTCCATAAAATGTGTCTCTTCACACACGATGGTATAAATATCAGCGAGTAAAGACAGAGAAATCTCACTCTGGTTGTCTTGGATGAAGTTTGGATTTGAGATTTTCTCCTTACATAAGAAGACACGTCTCGGCATTGGCTCGATCATCCTGCAGACGACACTTTTCTTTTCTTCAGTTATATAATAAAGTGTGATGATCGGCCTGTTCGCTCCCTGAAGCGGAGCTGCTTCTTCGTTACAGACAAAATGAAAACTCTGAATGTCTGTGGTCACTATGAAGTGCAGCTGTGATGCCAAGCTGGCAGCGAGGGATGTTTCTGGAGCGCCACATGAGAACGAGTTCAAGACAAGAGAGAGTAAACTGTTCACAGGAGGAGAAGATCAAGAACATGAACAGGATTCAGGACCTGCAGAGATGATTAACACCACCCGGAGGGGACGTGAAGGAGGTGAAATCAAACTGGATAAACAGAGCCATCATCTTCCTGTGTGGCGTTACCAGGCGCAGACTGGCGGGTACATCAACACGATGACTGATGTGTTTAATGATCCGCCTCAGAGCAACAACATTAAAGAATGATTCAGCCTCTGAGTTCCTGCAGAGAAACCGTCGCCTCACAGCCGGTGACCTCTGACCTGCAGGCTGAAAACATCCCAAATACTGCATCTAAAAAACATCCATGTCAGGTTCAGGGACCGGAGGAATAATGATGCACCAGCTTCAGTGTATGAAAACACAATCTGATCAGAGAGAAGCGGGAAAATAGAGAGCTGTGGAGGAGGTTATTCTAAGGTCAGAATAAAAATGCTGCATCTGTCATGATTTGGTCTTATTTAGTTTTGCATTTGTGTGTATTTAAGAGTTTAGGTTTCCATGTTTTAGTTTCTCCTGTATATCCTAGTGTTGCTTGTTTAGTGTGTTTTGGTCTTAATGTTTCCTAGTAGTCTTTAGTGTTTCCTGTTTTTATTTTGTAAAGTTTCTCTTATAGTGTATATTGTTATATTCTTGAGTTATGTGTCTTCAGTGTTTCCTGATTTCTTTTATAATTGTCCTCTGTGTTTCTTGTATTGTAATCCTGCCTTTGTGTGTTTCCCTCCAGTCTTGATTGTCCTGATTGCCTTCACCTGTGTCTTGTTAGTCTCACCTGTGTTTGATTACCCCTGTGTCTATTTAGTCTCTGTGTTTCTGCCCTTCTGTGTCAGTTCATTGTTTGTTGTAAGTTGAGTGTAGTTTGTTCGTCAATGTCAGCGTCTCTAGTGTTTCCTTGTTGCTCCTTTCCCGTTTTGGATTTTGTTCTTGTCAGTTTTTGTTTTGCATTTTGCCTCTAGCCTTTTTGTTAAAATTAAAAAAACATTTTAAAACATCTGCACTTTGTTCTCAATCCATGACAGCATCCGTCAATCTGGTAATGCTTTGAAACCAAACATCCCAAAAAAATCTCTAAAATGACCAGCAGCTCCAGTAGAACCAGAATATTTTGTTCAAATTTGTCCACACATTTCTTGATTGTCAACATGTCAACAAATAAAGCCAGACGTACACAGTGCAATTTGTATGAAAGTGGTGGTGTAATGTCAGCTCACGCTTTACGATTGAATCTGTGCACGACCAGAGCTCACAATTTGATGCGTTCAAGACCTGAGAGCTCGCACTGTACGAGTGACATCACAACGGAGCGCTCATAACACCACAGGTTGAAGTCAGAGCTGCTCTCATAAACACCATCAAAAACTCTCTCTCTCTCTCCCCCCCCCTCTCTCTCTCTCTCTCTCTCTCACTCAGCATCATTAATAGACACAAGCTAACTAGCAGCTTAATCATACTTAATATTCCCCGTCAGCTGGAGGTCTGCAGATATTTCCTGCCAACATTTTCTTTAATGATAGGAGGGAGGAAGACAGATTAAACAGGCATGCCTGCTGTTGCCGTGGTGATTTCAGACGCTGTCTGTCAATTGCGCAGGCACAATCAGTAGAAATGGAAAAAAAAAAACAAGGCCTGAAGTTGTGGAATCCGCTGGTGGCTCTGCTCTCTCTGTCTGAGTGTGTGCAGTCTCGTACTACCAAAATATTTAACATGTCAGAAAATCAACCGACTGGTCTGGAGCAGCGGATCCATTTGGGATCCACTGCTGGCCTCAGTGTACACTTCACAGCTAACAATGTGTAGTCGTTCGTCTTTAAAATTGTGTCTAAATCGGCCTGAAATTGAGGATTGTGTTGCAGACGTTAGAGCTTGTTTGATTGCTGCTGAAGAAATCTGCTTATTAAAACCACAAAATATGAAAAAATATGACTCGGTTTATTAATACCCGATTAATCCGTTCAGAGGAAACTGTTTAACATGTCCATGCATCAGTCATTTAAATATTATTTATGAAATTTTGACTCATTTGAATTTCCCGTTTAAAAGGAAGTGAGTGAAACGTTTTTAAGCCGCAGTTGTTTCACTTCCTCATCTGCATTTAACCTCCAACCCTTCATAAATACTTCACTACAAGAGACGACTGAAAGTGATGATAAACTGATTTAAAGGAGCAGTTTGTAACTCTGACACCTAGTGGTTAAATTAGTACTGCAGTCCAAGTTCTAAACATTGTAGAGAGCTGTCTCCCCCCGCCCCCTCCTCTCTAGAGTCGATGTTCACACAGGTTGCCATGTGGTGGACAATGAAGCTTCAGTGTTTATCCAGCTCTGCATCAGTCTGTAAACCTTTCTGTGTTCTAACCTCTCTCCATTTTTAAAAAGCATCTTCAATATTGATCCTAGTTTGAGCACGTTTCTGCTCGTGGAGCTTATTAGAAACATGCAGAGGCTTTTTAGGTCGGGTACAATCACTTCTATCTGAACCAGTTTTCTTGCCCGCTTCCATCGCTGCAACACCTGTTAATTTGACCTGATAACTGCTCTCATATCTGGCAAACCGAGGGGCGTCCAAAATGGCCATGTGGGGGTGACTTAAAACCGCCTACCTTCTCTGGTCCAAACAAATCCAGAGCATTCAGGACCAGAATCTAAAGTTAGAAGGAGGACATACTGACTGCTGCATTGTTGTCAGAGAAGCCAGCACTTCAACATAGCATGTTTCCTTAATGTCTGATCATATAGTAAGCTCACTTTATCATTTCAGTCACTACACATCTTACTGATTGGACCTTTAAGTCATAAACCCAGAAGAGAAAGCCTTTGGATTAAGATCAGAGGATTAATGGTGGTGAATTAAAAATATTCTTCAGGGGAAAAGCGGACCTTTAAAAACAAGTTAAAAGGCTGTGAACACTTTTCTGCAACTTTCCAACTAAAATAACTTTAAATTATAACAAGAGTGCTTAAATGTGCTTAAAAATTAATCTGTAAACTTAAATCTTGTATTTCTTTTATTTAAAGCTTTTGATCGTCATATATTATTTCTGCACCTGTAGCGTCCCTCTGTGCACTCTTTGAACACCTGGCTGCAGCCCTGAGCTGCTATCAATCTGTCGCCATGGAAACAGGTGTTTTTTTCTTTCTAACACAGAGCTTTAATGTGAAGGTTGAAACTCACCTGGCAGCATGCTGCAGGTCCACAGCAGCAGCAGGAGATGAAGGTAATAATCCATGAGTGTGTGTGTGAGAGAGACTGACTGACAGAGTGTGTGAGGAGGCAGAGCACTGATTCTTAACTCTGATGAAGGAGAGAGGGAGGAGGAGGAGGAGCGTGGTGAACACACCTCCTCCTCCTGCTGCACACACACACACACACACACACACACACACACACACACACACACACACACACACACACACAGATCTCTCCGGTATCTTTAACTTCACCGTCCTTTTGCGAAACAGGAGCTTTAACGTTGCTATCGGTGCACAAACAGGAAATGCCTTCATGTGTCTGTGATCACACAGGCGGCGCTGACGACCAGATGTTCACATCTGTCCAAAAGTCCAGCAGAGGAGAATCATGGGTGACACCGAAACCAGGTGATAACAATGAGAACAGCACCAACTTTATCTGGGACGTGCTTTGCAGGAAAGAGAAAGATTTAAAGTGAATTAAATTTCAAAATAAAAGTTGAAAGTGAGTTTTTAGAGTAAATCAAAAAGAGGATACAAATCTTTTCAAATAAACTGAAAGTGTAAAGACAGGACTTAAACAGGTGAACACATGTAATCAGTACTCCTTCATTAGAGGCTGTGGGTCAGTGGAGAGTCCGTCATATCTCGCCCAGAAGCTTGGGGTTTGATCCCCAGCTCCTGCAGCAACATGTCCGATGTGTGCTTGGGAAGGACACCTAACCCTGAGTTGCTCACTCTGCTTTGTCAGCCGTGTATGAATGAGTTAATACTGACGGACTCTTTACACAGCAGCCTCTACCATCAGTGTGTGAATGTGTATGAATGGATGAGTTAATACTGACGGACTCTTTACTCAGCAGCCTCTACCATCATTGTGTGAATGTGTATGAATGGATGAGTTAATACTGACGGACTCTTTACACAGCAGCCTCTACCATCAGTGTGTGAATGTGTATGAATGGATGAGTTAATACTGACGGACTCTTTACACAGCAGCCTCTACCATCAGTGTGTGAATGTGTATGAATGGATGAGTTAATACTGACGGACTCTTTACACAGCAGCCTCTACCATCAGGGTGTGAATGTGTATGAATGGATGAGTTAATACTGACGGACTCTTTACTCAGCAGCCTCTACCATCATTGTGTGAATGTGTATGAATGGATGAGTTAATACTGACGGACTCTTTACACAGCAGCCTCTACCATCAGTGTGTGAATGTGTATGAATGGATGAGTTAATACTGATGGACTCTTTACACAGCAGCCTCTACCATCAGGGTGTGAATGTGTAGGTGTGACCTACAGTGTTAGGGTTAGGGTCAAGCTCAAATCCATTTGCCAGAACAGAGAAGATAAGTGGGTTAGAGGGGTCCTGGACTCTGTTTGGGTCGGGTCTTTGTAGTTGAGATGTGAGAGGGTTTGGGTGGCCAATGATTCTTGAAGCAATATTTGTGATATGAGTGAGTTTTGTTTGCAACAGTTAGCATGTTGAAGGAGCAGGGTGAGCAGTAGAGGAGGATGGGCTGGATGGACGAGAGTCTTAGCTGGCAGCGTTAACGAGTGTCAGCGGTGTGTTGATCAAAACTCAGCAAACAGGAGGGAAGTCGAGCTGCTTCATGATGACATCACAGCCAAGAGAATAAACTGCTCTGAGATCATGTTAACCACACGGCGGAGCAGCAGACATGCAGCTCTAATAAACGTCTGAGCACAGACGTTTCATTTCCTGACACTCAGTAAGCTCCACGACACACTGGAAAAATACAACTTTGAACAAATTCAGCCCAGAGGACGAGAACACAGAGAGTAACATCTGTCAAGTCTTTTTATTCTGTGTCACTCGTTTGAGTTTACAGAGCTTTAAAATGTGTCCAGCTAACAAAAGCAGAGTTCACACATCAGAAAATACGAGTGTAAAGGTCGTCTGTGCCACATTTTAATCAGACCTATTTTTGTGCCATAGTGAAGTATAGATGAAAAAAATAAATCTTTCTTCCCCCGTTTATGGGCAGGTTTTCTTTAGTGTGACGAGGTATGGACTTCTCCTGTGATTCTTTCAGTCCAGATACTTTAAACCACACGGTGTGATGTCACTCTACTGCGGCTCTACCACAGACGTGTAACATCCTCCGATCTCGTCCTGCTCACAGTGAAGCTGGTTTTCTGCGTCCACATGTTATTGTTCCACTTGTGTTTTGTAGCTCGGTTTGTTGTGTAACGTCCTGCGCTCATAAAGCTGGAGGAGCAGGTCTTTGTGCCGCTCCCTCTGGTCTTAATAAAGTGAAACGTCGTAAAACAGGGAAGGACTTCTGCTCTCCAATAAACCGAGGCCGATCATGTCTGCGTGCAGGAGGTCAGACTTTATTTAAACTTATTAGGATGTTGATCTCTGGTGAAAGAGCTCTGTCACACGTCACTTCTTTGATAAAATAACAGAATAGAGTAAGTGAAGTGTTGGTTCGGAGCTGCTTGGGATGTCGGGCACAGACGCTGCTTAATTGGTCCCAGATGCTTCGGTTCTCTTGGCCTCAGGAGGCGTCCAGCCGTGCTCGGCAGCAGGACAGACTGACGCTGTAAAAAGGGCTTTTCCACTTCACGTCCCGCATGTTTACTCCACATACTGGTCTCACCAGCAAACGGATGGACATTCCTTCAGTGAGAGAAGCGACACACAGGAGCAGCTGGAGGACGGAGCTTCAGTCTGAGGAGGACAAACGAGAGAGAGAGAGTGGATCCACCTGATCACTCATTCATGTCTCATATCTGTTAGATACCGTGCATGTGTTGGACGCTGATTCAAGGCTCCAGTGTGATGTGATGATACCTCTAAAGAGCAGTTTCAGTTTTATAACGTTGAGCACAACATTCAATCAGTCGTAGAGAGACAGAGACTCCTGTCAGACAGGGATTCAAACCAGGAACCTCCTCACTGTTAGGGCACAGCGCTAACCACTGGACCACCATGCAGCCTACAAATAAAGGCAAATATAATGTAAAAAAAGAAACCCCTGTTTTGGCTCCAACACAAAGTATACGTGTAAATATGGGACATTAATGTAGGTGAGGAGCTGTGGATGAGATGAGATCCTGATGATTAAAACCAAACAACCGAGGGATGAAACGTCCTCTCAGTGATGAGACCAGAAACTCTTTTCTGCTGCTGAGCTCTCTCTCGCTCTCTCTCTCTCTCTCTCTCTCTCTCTCTCTCTCTCTCTCTCCCTCTCTCTCTCTCTCTCCCTCTCACTCACCCTCTCTCTCTCTCTCTGTCTCTCTCTCTCTCCCTCTCTCCCTCTCCCTCTCCCTCTCTCTCTCGCTCACCCTCTCTCTCTCTCTCCCTCTCTCTCTTCCTCTCTCTCTCTCCCTCTCCCTCTCTCTCTCTTCCTCTCTCTCTCTCTCGCTCACTCTCTCTCTCTCTTTGTCTCTCTCTCTCCCTCTCTCTCTTCCTCTCTCTCTCTCTCTCTCTTCCTCTCTCTCTCTCTTCCTCGCTCTCTCTCCCTCTCTGCTTCTTACTGGTACAGCTGTATTACCGGAGGAGAGATGTGTGTTCACTGCCACCTGGTGGAGAAAACAATATATCACTTTTAAATATATACAGTAGGTTACACTCTAAAAAGTGCACGGAGTGACTCTGAGGTGTGCAGGGGCGTGTCCAGACTGGGGGGGCCCAACTGGGGAACTGACTTATGCAGGGGTGGGATAAAGTTTTAAAAACTCCTGATAGTTTCGTACTGAGCGTCATGTGTGAACACAAACAGCTGAATGTTTCTCTCTTCACCCAGAGTTTTTCCTCCAGTCTCCTCGTATTTATTCTGCAGAAAGTCAGAGTGAGCTGATGTGAGAACACAGCAGGGTAACGTCTTTAGAGCGTTCTTGCAGGTTCGGCATCATCAAGAGTCTGAAAGCCTTCCTTTTTCTTTGTCTTATGAATTATACGTGCAAAATATTAATTAAACAAAAATGTTCACACTGACATGTCAAGAAAACTTCAAGTAGCCTGATGCAACCCAACAATCATAGTTATGGATTCTGGGGTGGCCAATCAGATTTCAGGGAGGGCCATGGCCCCCCTTGTCACCCTGCTGGCCGCGCCCCTGGAGATGTGGTGGACATAACGACACCTTTACACCTCACAGATTGTTCATCATTAAATCAGCATCTTATGTTTCTTTCCCAACGCATCATGACGGAAATTAAGAGTGGTGAGAATGAGGCTCCAGAAAGTCCAGAAGTAAAACATGTTTGATTAATTTTATTGGATTTCAAGGAGTATAAATTACTGAGAGAGAGACATTGAACACCTAATCTACGCCGGAGGTGAACATGTTTACCTCCCACCCAAAAGAAGAAGAATTTAGCTGCTGTAATGTTAGCTTTAATTATTAGCATGCCTGGCTAACTAGCTGACAGTTAACAAACCAAACCAAAAAGCACAAATCATGAATTTAAGTTATCTGCATGCATGTCACATTGAGGTCCATTTTTCTTCTTCTGGTGAATAATTAAGCGTCTGTGTTTCAGGTTTCTCTGTTGCTTCCGTCTGTGTCGGTGTTGCTGCAGCTCGTCGAGCGCTCGCTGCCATCCACAGCTGCAAACTTCACCTTCCTGTGTGACCTCTGCAGTCCCAAACACACAACAAGGGTCACACATTTTTCACGCTTACGTTCATTCCTAAAACACTTTTAATGAATGACACTTCAACCTTTACTGGTACTAAGACAATTCATTATAATTAAGTCTTATCTTGTGTGAGTGTTACTCGCTGCTTTTAATTTGCAAGAAAACTGAAAAAGAGTGATAAAGGTGAAGAGATGTTTGGAAACAGTATTATTGACTCAATTGTCGATGTTTGGACTCGCCTGTTTCTCCGCTAGTCCTCGAGGGTACCGGGAGATTTCGTCCCGCCGATGCTCCACCCTCTCCCAGTCATCCAACCACATCTGGCGGCGGTACTCTGACTGACGAGCTGTGATTCGCTGGTGGATGGCCTGATTCTGACGGCTGACCAACATAAGCTCCTCCCTCCTTTTGTCAGCGTTCAAACTGCGGAGGAAGACAGAAAAATATTGTGCAAAGACGCACAAAAGTTGTGTTTGAACTCAAGAGCCGTTCACATTACTTTCAATTTCCACATAGCCCGTGCATGCCGCTGTCCGTTAGCGCTGCTCGCTGCCACTCTAGTCAATGCTGCTGTTTCCACATCACGCAGCGCCACTCCACTCCGCTACATTTCGAATTCACACTATTTTCGACAGGTTACGCTCCAAGCATGCGTCAAGATGAACAAAGTAGATCGGCTCAGACAGGAAGTTAGACAAGGAAACGCACAGAGCGTCCGATCAATTTCAAAATGAAACACACAATATAAAGTCAGGGTTGGTCATTTTCTCCAGATCCACCTTTTAAGATTCTGGTTGAAATTGTCTTTAGGTCCGGGGCGCTGGTGGTGCAGTGGTTTGTGCGCACGTCCCGTGTATGGAAGCTGTAGTCTTCCAAGCGGGCGGCCCAGGTTCAAATCCAACCTGTGGCTCCTTTCCTGCATGTCGTTCCCCACTCTGTCTCGCCCCCATTTCTGACTCTATCCACTGTCCTGTCTTTCAAATAAAGGCCCAAAAATAAACCTTTAAAAAAAAGAAATTGTCTTTAGGTCCTGACAGAAATTAATAACTCATGTTCTCTGAAAAAGGAACGAAGAAAATCCGTCATCTGTATCAGTTGTAAGTCTGTAAAAACTTCAATCAATGTCTGCCACGAGGTACCAATCTGATGAACCAATCACATGCCTCCCTGTCTCCCTGCTCGCTCTCTACCTCTTGCGTGCTCTAGCCCACACTCAAAACGCGGCACTGATGACAGAGTTTATACTGAGAGTTTACTTACTGCTGAATGAGACGACTTAGTTTCTACACAATGTAAGAGATGAGCTGAGGTCCACTTCTGGAGCAACAGCGCTCCTGCATGTAAGTGAGGGGTGTGGCTTTTGAGGGAGCACAGAGGGGAGGGGCTGGGTGCAGACGGAGCACTGAGGGAATGCTACTTTTAAAATCATGCTGGTTTTCGAAAAGTGCCAACCCTGCCTTTAAGTCCAAACAGACACTGAATGAACGACAAATCATCCTCAAAAAGACAAAGCTACATGTCGTTTGCACTAACTCAGGTGTGCAACTTTCCCCGCTCTGAGATTCCAGGTAAATGGAACGCACCACAAATCCCAGAGACCACCGTAACACACGTGAAAATCCAGATCAATAATTCAGCAGCGTAACAGAGCACGACTGGTCACATCAATTATTTAAAGGTCCAACAAGGAGCTCAGGCGGCATCATAGCAATGTTAAAGAGCTCAGAGTGAGGAGGAGGAGGTTTGAACATCCAGTCAAGAGAAAAAACAGCAGGTCACCATGACAACAGAGACACAAGGAGGCGTCACCTCAGCTTTTTACATTATACAGATAATGTATACTTTAAAAGTGTCCCTAGTCTGTCTACAAACCCCCCAATGATGAGAAAAGTCCATCCTCTCCGTCTTCTGCCTGCTCCACTTTTCAGAAAATGTGTGCTCAAACAGGCCGTTTGGAGATTTTCCCTTCATGACATCACAAAGGGCAGTAACCCCTCCCCCAGATGGGTGACACTCCCACAGCCAAGAGAGGGGCGTGGTCAGACACAGCTCACTGAACAAGAATAAGAATATACCTCCTCAGGTGGTAATGGTTCCGATGGTCCACCAGGCCCTGAGAGCCAATGATGGCGGCCAGTTTGGAGGCCAGAAGGCGGTTATCTCTGTCGATGATGGACAGACGCTCATCCTGCAGCTGAGTCAAACACAGGACAACTTCATATGCATCGTTTTGAACTTTAACTCAGCGCAGGTTTCAGCTTTGTTCATCTCCCAGGATGAATCACATTAAAGTGGATTATGTGCGTCTGAACACTGACCTGCTGTTTTTTGAGTTTGAGCTGGACGTGAGCGGGGGTCCTCGAGCCCTTGGTGTCCACTACAGGCAGGGAGGAGGTCACCTGGACAGGTAATCACAGGTGAGTGCAAAGTGAAAGGTGAGGAAGCAGCCTAACAACAGCGACGCAAATTCTACAGAGGAGACGTCCAATCGGCAACCAAAATCACCTACATGGTAGACAATTTTCAAATCTGAACCGATGTTAAACATGAGGACAGTTTCAACCGTCATTATAATCCTCTGAACGCGCACAAGACGATTCATCCTGACCACTAAACCACACACCTGCTGTTTGTGGTAACAACTCCAGAGACACGAGACCTCACAGAAACTCACACCATTAAACGTGACTTCAGAAAAACGAACACCATCATCAACACCAACACATCATCCAGAATGACCAGCACTCCTCCACCATCCCCCTCGCCCTCTCACCTTCCGGCGGTGGTTGTCGTAGTCGTTGTGGTCCCATCTCTGCTGCAGGAAGCGGTTTGTGACAGGTTTCAGCGGCTGGTACGACCTGTGCATGCTGCTGCTCCTCTCATACTAACCTGAACTGCCTGCTGGACCATCGAGGTGTGTGTGTGTGTGTGTGTGTGTGTGTGTGTGTGTGTGTGTGTGTGTGTGTGTGTGTGTGTGTGTGTGTGTGTGTGTGTGTGTGTGTGTTTGCAGGTCTGGGGGGGTCATCACCATGGAGATGTACCCCTCTTTATGTCACTGGAGCAGATAAAGTTTCTGTTAATTGTTAATGAGGCGAGGAGGCGCTCACTCAAACACTTCATCGTCTCTAAAGCAACATTTAGACTTTTCATCATTTTATAGTTTGAACACTAAAAATGTAGATATATTTTACAGCTACGTTGTGACATGATACGGAACGTCGCCTTTACGAGCAGGAATAAAGGTAACATCCTGCTTCCTGCACATGGTCAAAATGAAGCTGCATAAGAGAGTAGACGTGGGGATTCTTCCCGTCCGGCCCAGAGACAGAGTTATGAGCAGGAGAGAAGCTCGCAGACAAACAGTCTGTGTTTCTTGGCAGGTGTAGCTGCGGTGAAACTAAACTACCTCAGTCCTCTTCCTCCATCCGAGAGACAATCATGGACTCAGGTGGGGTGGCCATGTTTGGATGGGTGTAGTAAAATATGTTTATGGAAGTCCGTTAGGATGATATAATCACATGTCGTCTTTTTTTTTTTCCCATTCTGCTCTTTTGTCAGGACCACTGACTGAGTGAATAATGGACCAAGCCACCAAGTCCTCCCCCGTGTGTTTGTGGAAGTGAGCGTATTGCATTAGCTCAGGCAGGTCATGGAGTCACGCTCTGCTTTCCTGCCAGTGATAACAGCTGATCTCATGCACGCCCTCACCAGCTGATTCACTTCAAAGCATATTGGCTAATCTCACTCATGCCGCCTTATTTAAGCTGCTCTCTCCTGCTTCCGCTCCCTCTGCAAGCTGCATTTGTAACCGTCCTTCACGCCAGCTCCTCCTCCTCCTCCACTGTGTCTGACTTGATCACGCCATGATGTCGTCGTTGATTCTGCCTGCGTTGGCTTTCCTTATATGCACAGGAAGAGCAGGAGTGTGTGCTGTTCCTGCCTAATGCTTTCCACATAAGCATGTGGAAGGGCAGGGAGGTCCCAGAGCTGTCATACCCAAATATTAACTTCTTCAACGCTCTTGTTGCCGTCCCCATGTTTGTTTTGGCTGACACCGGGGTCAGGCGTCCACATGCCGCAGCATATCGTTCTCTCTCTGAGTTCTCCAGGTAGAAGAATCAGGTTTCTCAAAATCAGGATGAGGGCTTACCTGTTTAGTTTCATATTTTGAATATTCTCAGAGTTTAGATTTTCTGTGTGGTTTTATTTTGTCTCATTCATCCCTGGTGTTGCTTGTTTCCTCATTTGAATGTTTCCTTCTTCCGTCTTTAGTGTTTCCTGTTTCATTTTGTAATTTCTTATTCTTGTGTTTCTCTAGTTGCAGCGTGTTCCTTCTTCCAGCCTTTGAAGAAGTCACTTTTCCAGTGAGCCTTCCTGTGTTTTTTTTTTTACCTTGCCTGCCTTCTCCTTTTTCCTGAAGATTTTGGATTGGTTTGGTCCGCTGATTGTTCACCTGTGCACCGACCTCGGCTGATTATTAAACTCTGCTTTTAATGAACGCTGATAACGAAGTAATGGAGAGAGATTTTATCGAGCTAAGGAGGAAGCTGCTCCCACACACTGCTTCATGTATACTCACACTTTGTACCATGGCCGTCCTCTGGAGAAGACAAAGACACACCAAGAAGTCATCAAGTTCTCACATGTCTACACGCTGCCATGAAAATAAAAGCCCTCGGGTCGTATCAAAGAGTTTGGGAAAACCCCACAAATTTCCCGCTCAAAACTCAGAGTCGTAAACATTTCAAACAGGAAGCTAAAAATAGCTCCACACTGGCTCCAGCTGCTCCGACTAAACACATTTTGTTCATCTGGATTAAAATAAAATAAAACAAGTTCAAGGTGGCAGTAGTTTTACCTTATGTCGTTTGTACTCTCTCGTCACCCCGCCCACTCGTTTGCTGTGAATATCTCAGAATATTACCTTCTGCGTTCACACATTCACGCTCCCTGACTTCACACCGAATCCGTTACAGCGAGCTGCAGGATCAACAGATTCAGATATTTGAATTCACACATTCACCACACTCAGACAGGTGTCAGGAAATTAGTTTGTGTGAGAGGGGTTCAGGTCTCTTAGGGCGTTTTAACATCTGTAGATCGTTTGCTCTGGTCTGAATGATGGATCAGTTTGTTACCTTGTTGCTTCATTACCTGGGCTGTTTTCGAAACCGCGTACTACATACTACTATCTAAATCAGTATGCAGTATATACTGTATACTGTATACTGAGTTCAACAGTAGTATGTAGTATGACTGGCAGTCGTCGTTTTTTTTTGCAGTATGCTTGGCACGGTTAAACTGGTTTTCCTCAGCTGTGAATAATATGTAGTAATAGAGCAAGCCAAGGACCCTGTAACTGCAGCTGCTTGTCCAGCTGTGGCACATGCACTGTACAGTCTACAAAGCAGGAAAATCTGAGGTGGTAAGACTTATAAATATATGAACATGTCATATTTGTTATTGGTTCATGCCCATAATGTGACAAGATATTCAGTCACTGCCACCGATGAGTTCAAACAGCTACACTCCGGCATTTTGATCTCTGACCTGGCACTTCATTTCATTCATTTCAGAATAAAGAAACATTCTCATGTTCTTCTTTTACAAACTGAGTTCACTCAAAGCTTCTAGTCGACGTCTTCTTCTCCGTCATGTTCCCTCTGACTTCTCTTTCACGGACTTCATCTGAACCCAGCTGATCTGGAAAGTGGAGGCAGAATATAAAATAATAATAACTGTGCTGGTCTCAGAATAAAATCAGGTTAGAAATGACTAGAATATAAAACACACTAATTTTATTCTGCAGCTTCTCCTCTGAATGCTGATGAAACCAGACGCCAGAGGCAGAACTCAAAGAAACGTTCGACAATTCAGGACACCATGTCCTCTGTGTGTGTGTGTGTGTGTGTGCGTGAGAGAGAGAGAAAGTGTGTGTGTGTGTGTGTGTGTGTGTGTGCTGTGATGAAACGCCGTGGGGGACTTCATTCATTCTGAAGTCTGCTTGTTATTCTCTGAACGACTCCACATTGAAAAAATAAAGTTTTATTATTTTTATTCTGTCTGTGCCGTCTTTCAATAAATGGCGTCTGATGGAGGTCTTGTTTTGAAGGGGGTCAGGGTCAGCGATGGAGTGCGTGTGTACACTGCTCCGTTCTCATTGATGTGTTTTTTTTTTTCAGCTCATCCAGCTGATCTGTCTGTTTACATCCTGACAAACTGTCACTTTGAATCACCACGCAGACGTATTCCTGATTGATTCACACTCTAATTTCAAGTGATCAGCTCTCTCCCACACACACACACTCCTTTGTTCACATCAACAGATCAATCTTTGAAATGAAATGAGAATCCATTTTATAACCCTTTGATACCAAAGGTATTTCGGAGGTGACATAAACCTGCGTTATTATTAATGACCAGCAGGGGGCAACTCCGGGCAACAGGCTGTTGCAGCCCGAGCAAAGGACAAGCTTGTACTAAATTATGGTGCGTTATACTTGAAAACTCCTTCGTGCAAACGCGAGGGAAGGGGGGTTGGAGGTGTGTCCAAGCAACAACCTCCGGTGTTAAAAATTGAAGCCGATGCTAAAGTGCAAAATCCTGCAGTTCCTTGAGTGTCCACTAGAGGCTGGCTGCTGAAGCACAGGAAGTCACATACACACCCATTCTAAAAAGCCTGTTTTTACAGCAGAGATTAACATGTTTACATCCTGGTACAGGCTTCTTTTTTCAATGCCAGCGCCTTTTTTACATACAAGCCTATGGAAAAATTAAAAAGTATGATGCCTTTTCAAAAAACGTTTTTCAGTTGAATTATTTCAACTTTTCAGAAAAGCGCTGGGTGACGTCAAGCGCCTTTCTGACAGCTGACCAATCAGGACGAGTAGTAACCTACATCCCTAGTTACCTGTGCCCAACAACGTCAAACTTCCACCAGATATGTGTGCTTTGCGTGTCCGCTCCGGTCTGTTACGGGTCCGTGCATCCTCATCCGTCAACACCCATCGGCTGCGTTCTCTGTCCGCAGCACGGAGAGCACAGCCGAACAGCTGGAGAGAGACAAAAGGAGACAAAGGAGTTTCCGCGGTAATTTAACAGATTCACTGGCGACAGCACGAGATAATACGATGTTTGTGGTATAAAACTCAATAAAAACCTTATAAACACATAAACAAACACACAAATAGTGTTTTTTCTGAACCGTCATAACGGAGGGTTTTATTCTGAAAATAAACCGGATGTTTTAATGTTGTATCGGTGTCTGACTTCCCGTCCTGCTTGTTCTTTTCTGTGCTAAATTGATGCGTTGTGCTCTGGCGCGGTTGCACCGCAGACTAGATCCTGTTGTTAAGGTTACAGAACACTCGCACATAAAGGCAGCGCTTTTTTCTGAAAAAAGAAGTCAAGTGTGAACACGGCCTGAGACAGCATTTCCAGCATGGAGACCGCCATCGATGGGAATCCAGCGCCCCCTGCAGGAACAGACGGGTGACGCCACTCAGGCTTCAATAATATTTACAGTCTACTGGTGTGTCACTGGTTGAGAGCGGATGCTTCAATTTGTTTTGGTTTCTTTGCTGGTGATCAAGGGCGACATCTACTGGATCAAAAAGTCGCACATTCTTCCTTAAAAAAGAAAAAAACAACCATTTATGTATTTCATTATCACTTTATTTTTCTGCTTATTGACTTGCAGTTGTTGTCTCTCACATCTTTCTCTATATTGTCCACTTACATTGTGTATTGTTTTGACGAATATACCAAAAGAAATTAGGGGAAACTATCTTGGCAATAAACCGGATTATTTTAAAATGTTCGCCATGGTAAAATATTCTGACACACGAAATAAGAAACTGTACACATGTATACATTTTTTCATTTATTTGTATTTTAAATAAGTTACAATAGCACTGAAAGACATATGTTTACGATCCAGTGTGACTTCAATCCACTGACTCCAGATCCACTCTGTTACACTAATCCAGTTACCCAGTCCCGGTCCAGGGGCCGCTGGGATCCAGTGTCCGGGTTTTGGCTGCATTGGAACCTAACAGCCATTTAGCCCCACTGTGCTGTTTGTCTGTCTGTTGCTGTCTGCGTGTCTTTTTCCCGGGACAACGTTGATCTGGAAACTCTGGGAATATCACATCCGGTCATGGAATACCTGGGAGTAGTTCTACCTTCGTCCAGGACCGAGCAGTGACTTCAAAATGTCGGTGTTCCCCGCTGTTTGCCCGTTTTCTCCGGGATGTGACCGTGTGATGGCTGCGGTCCAGTGAACTGGGAGCACGTTGACTGACTGCTCTGCCTGTTCAATCCACCAGGTTGTTAGCTTCTCCTCACTGGTCTAACTGGGATTATTGGAGCCTATGGAGTCCACATGAACGTTTGTCGGAACGGGATTACACACGGGGTAAGTGGACATGTTGAAGCGGGATCTCTCGGTGGGGATTTGAACCCACTCTTTCTCAAACGCGGGCTAGCCTGCTAGCTGTCCCGGGGTTAGCCTAGCCTGCTAGCTGTCCCGGGGATAGCCTAGCAGGCTAGCTGCTGTCTTTGTCTGGAGAGACCGGGGAGCTAAGGGGCATGCGTCCATTATCGGACACGTCCCCGTCTGACCCGCTTTTTCCTCACAACATTACATTTTAAACTCTTTGTGTACACTTGTATTGAACACACGAACAAATGTGCTTCACGACATTTTAAGAGGTTTTTCTCATTTTGTGGCTGCAGGTTAGATATCTGTTCAACCGGCCGTTTACTACCGTCACTTTAAACCTGTTTGTTCTTCAGATATTAAGTTAATTTAGACAGCGGAATTATAATACTCGTTTTATCTTTCAACACTGCTAATATGAAATAAATTGGATGAATTAGGGTTAGGGGGTGAAGCTTGTCCGATAATGGACGTACAGGTGTGACAGGGATGTAGCGCCGCAGAGGTAATTGTCCATCACACGACAAACAGGACGCCAGGTCAACACTTATATAAACGATCTTTGCTGCACTGACAACATGACTTGTAAATGGTTTTAAATGTAAAACGATACATCCAAATGTAAGCGTAGTTGTCATGAAATAGTCGCTTAACTTCCCAAGTAACACGGAAATACAGGATTGTAACCGTCTGAGCAGCGCAGCGTCCGATAATGGAACTAATGAGCATCGTAGCGGGCCACGGTGGGCCTCGATCCAGTTTACTCAAGTTAAGCTTAATATGTCAATTATAAATTCTTGTCGGACTGTAAATTAAGTGTCATTGTGTGCTGATGATGCTATAATTACTCAACTAAAGCCACCGTGAAGCTTTATTAGCGTGTGTGTTAGCTTTGGGCTAGAGAGCAGTGAGAACCAGGGTCGACGGGGTTAGCCGCTGCTAGCCTGTTAGCTTCCAGATTAATTCAGCTAACGCTCTCTGGTTAGCTGGCTAAATGGGACTGGTGTGTTTGCAGCACTCTTCTGTATTATTTTGCTTTTCCAAGCAGCTGGTTTAACCCTCAGAGATTATTAGCATTTTGAGCTAATCCCTTAATTTCTTCATCAGATCATCTAAAGTGGCTAACTTTAATAAAGGCTAACTAGCTTCATGATATGAAGACACCATGAACTGGATAGCCTGGTTCAACTCTGTAGCTTTGAGATTTAATTATACTGTTTGCAATGTAACCTGTAGACTAATAAATACATTCTTAGCATTATTGCACAACATTAGCTTCTGAAGGCCTTTAACTCCAGTCTCAACTTCAAGGAAGATTCATACTTGGCTATATTTCTCGAGTTTCAAACCATTTAGTTGTCACAAGTGTGTAGGTTCAACAGTGGATCTTCATTGGGTTTTAATTCCAGTCAGTGTGTTTACATGGACTTGAGTATCTCGGTTATGAGCTGTATCCCGGTTTTGTTCATATCCAGGATATGGCGTTTCTATGCATGCACACAGAGAAACCTGGTTGTTCATGTCCCTTTTATTCAAGATAAATACGAGTATCCCAGTTTCTGATTACAGCGTCTTATTTGGGCAGGTGCCTGTGTTGTTAACGCAAACCGTGGAAATGTAGAAATCTGATAAAAAAAATTAGGCCACTGTGCCTTATTGGCTTAGCTCTATTAGACGCCAACATTGTGTTGCAGATTTGGCGTCTCCACTTCCTTTCCATTAACAGGAAACGTGTTGGGAAACCGACGTCCTGCAGCCTGTCCACCACAGAATAGAATAGGTCAACATCTCCATGCTTTCTCCAGTCTAAACTTCCAATTCTTTTTGATTTTAAAGACAACACTTAGTTTGTTCGTCGCTCCAGAAGAAGGATGCTCTCATTGCTGTCGCCATGTTTGTTTTGCTGCTATTTCCGTGGCTGAAGTCGCTGCTGCACAGGTAGTCAGCCGCTGTCAGAAATCGGGGTGAGGCGTTTACATGCCGCAGTATCCCGTTTTCTATCTTGGTAGCAAAGTCGGTTTTCTCAAAATCAGGACGAGGGCTTATATTTGTGAAATCAGGATATGATGTTCACATGCACAGACACAAAACAGGGTGCTTAATAAACCTCATCAAAACCAGAATACTCAAGTCCATCTGAAGGCACTCATTGACACTGATGTATGAGATCTGTGAATGAACACAGAAGGTCACACAGGGCAATGGCTCAGTGGTAGAGTTAGTCGTCTCTCATCAGGAAGGTCGATCCCCAGCTCCTGCAGCCACATGTCCAATCTGTCCTTGGGCAAGACACTTAACCCCAAGTTGCTCCTGCTGTGTTGTCTGCGGGGTATAAATGTGTGTATGAATTGGATTAGATAATACTGAAGCAGGGCTCGACATTATAACTCGCCCGCTGGCCCAGACCAATGATTGACAGTGTCTTATCATTTATTTGTGGCCTGGAGTGTTGAGGTTGTTAATCATAATGATGAAGTCGATCTTTGTGTCAGTGGTAGGACAGCATACAGACTCAGGGTAACCAAGAGGAAAACCCGGAGACTTAACAGCAGCACTGGTTTCTGTCTGTGAAAGGAGATGCAGGATTATAAAGCTGTTTCTCCTGCACAGATCACTGAGAAATGTAAACAACGTGGTGAACCACAAAAAGGCACGAGTTGTCTGAGGTTTTTCATGTGACTGTTTTAAACCAATCTCAGAGGGCGTTAGTGCACACAAATATCCTGTGAAAATACTTCAGTGTCTCAGATTGATCTTATTGTCATTTTGTGCTGCCACAGCAGACTTCCTCACTTAGTTTGGTGCTGGGAAATTGTAGACGCACTCTGACCGTGCTGTCAAGAGGACGTCAGACTACAGACGTTTTCACACAGGCACTCCTGACGATTTCTAGATAATTGAAAAAGGACTACGCCGGATACTCTCCTGATCTGGCTGTTTACACATGCACCTCACAGCGGGAGGCTATCCCTGTCAGATGGGAGGGGGGGTCACCTATGTAAGATGTGACAAAAAAAAGTTCCGACACTTGCAGGAAACTCCTGAGTTTACGTCATGTCTTGCCTCCCCCCACCCGCCATCATCTGTCAGGGATTGTTTCCTCTGTGTGGGTGAAAACCCAGATCAGGAGGATTTCAGGAGCAGTCCTCTTGAAATGATCAAGGCTCAGGGTAATTTAACCTTTTGCTAAACAGTGCTGGTTGTGGATTTTTTTCCCCGTGGAATATTAAGGCGATCGGGTAATGATGAATCAGGGAAGGACAGGTTGTGATTATGGACCCGATATGTAAGTCAACATGGACATCGGCATCATTAAGCCTCTGTGTCTTTACACTCTGAAACACCTCTATTTCCAAAGGTCAAAGGTGTTGCAGTTTTTTAACCTGTTTCCTCTAAAGCTCTGCAGCTGGTCTGAGCGGGAGCAAGTCTTTTACCATTTTGAGTCTGGTTTTCTCTTTGGTTACATGAGTACTTAAAGGTGTAGTAAACAATCTTTTGTTTGTTATCATGCATTTTAAAAATCACAAATTAATGGACACTGTGGTTCAGCGGATGGGTGTGTTGTGTTGATCTCCAGCTCCTGCAGTCTGTACGTGGAAGAGTCAAAAGGAAGGACATTGAAGCATAGCTGTTGACGGTAACCTGCATCGATTAGTTAGTTCCTGGTGTTTCTTCTACAAAATGCAGAAGGATTGAGCCCTCAATAAGAAGTTTACTTTGAGTGAATTGAACATTTCCAGCTGTGGACAGGTGCAGTTACTCTGTGCCGCGCAGACCGGTGTGTTGTGAGATGGTCGGGTTGACTTCAGGCCCGCTGAGCTGTGCCGCCCTGCTGGAGGACACAGACAGGAAGCTGAATTGAACCAATCTGTCTGCTCCTCCTGGGGAGCCAGTCTTACAGGAAAAGAGCACCGCTGAGCTACATGACCCTTCGTCACCCTGATCAGCCCACCTGCTTGCTCAGCGCTCTGCCACACACAGCCTGCAGGTCCCTCTGCGGATCTCTGCAGTGATGAATGACTCTGAGAGATTCAGAGGAGTTACCTGAGTCGATGAAAACATCAGCAGCTCTGCTGTCGACCTGCAGAGTCAGGAGGGATTAGAGAGGTGTCTGTTGAGCAGCACATACATATATCTACTTCTATACTGTCAAACAGAGGTCAGTGTTTCCTCCATCTGCAGAAAAATACACATAGGTCATTCTGTAATTTTAAACCTCAGTCTTAATCTTCATATTATTCAAACTGAATGATGTAAGTTTGGATCGCTCCAGTAGATTTTCAGCCATGAAGCTTTTATCATAGACATGTTTTGGGTCAAATGCAAAGTGAGTCCACAAAAAAAACTGTATGTCACTGACGGGCTCAGACTGTTATTCTAAGTGACATTTCAAGCCGTGATTTTTACACCTCTGACGTTTGGCCTTCAGTCTGAATGTTGCAGAGGCGTAATGGGGCGACATAGTGACCCCCCTCTGTACTGTCTTCCCAGGTAGTAACAGAGGCGTTACAAAGGAGAGACGGGATCAGCTGAGCCGGACTCTGTTTCTTCGTCCACTAGGGGTGTAACATAGCACATAAATATTTCGGTTCGGTACGGTTCTCAGTTTTGAAGCTTCAGTTCGGTACATTTTCGGTACAGCAAAGGGACCTGATGCAACACTTTTTTTTTTTTCTTTATTAGGAACATTTAGAATTTCCCTTTTACACATTGGGCTAAGTGCAGCATCGACAGTTCAGACTTGTACACCTGCTCAGGTTACTTTTTAATAACATTTTATATTAAACATTGTAAAAAAAATTAATAAACTTATGCTGCATCCTTCAACCAAAACAGTCTCCAATAAATAAAAGACATGAAATAAAGCATTTTAGAATTAAATGAAGTAATTAATATAGTCTATATGTAAAAATATTTATTTTTAATTACAGTGACCTTTTTAGTTTATGAAGCCAACAGTTTTTTGAATGCCCTTTGAGCACATAATAAACCTAATCACATCTGGGACAGTATAGTTTCATCACAGAACTATTAATATTTCCCTCTGTCGATATAAGAACTTCAATGGCATTTGTTATGGCTTTGGCCCGTTCAGAATTATTAGCAAAAGGCTGTCTTTTTTTTCCTAGTTGCAGTGATGTTTACGTTTGTGTGGTGCCTTTTCAAGTGCTTTAATAAGTTGGACGTGTTGCCTGCGACGTACCCGATGTCCGCTGAACGACGGCACACTACTCTCGTCTTGTCAACGTCTCTTTGTCCATTATTGTGGGAATGGGTAGGGAGGGTGTTCATTCTATCATGCTGCAGGTTGTGCTCCCACACAGACGTGCCCCCCCCCACTCCCCTTTTGCAATGCAGTGCTGCTGGAGTGGGATCATCGCTGAAAATGAAAACGAAACTTAAGAGTAAGTCTGTAGAAAGAACTCCATCCCGGTTATATGCAACTGTCCAAACCGACAGGACTCGAGGAACTAGTAATCTGCACAGTTTATGTTTGAACTTTTTTACAAGTTGCTAACTAAAAGCTGTGTCCCATACCAGCGGCCGCAGCCTTCCTCCACCCTGAGGTGTGCTTCTGCTTTATGGTCCGTGTGGGAACACAGATTAAAGCCTTTTTGTTCCGCGCGGACTCGAATCGGTCCGCAAGCCCTGTACCGAAACGGTACGTGTACCTTTACACCCCTATCGTCCACTACTTCTGTTTTAATCTTTTTTACGTCACGGCTTTCCTCTGGAGATCTCCTGCCCCCCCCCTCCCATCTGAGAGGGATTGTCTCCAGCTGTGAGGTGCGTGTGTAAATGAGGTGCAGGTCAGGAGAATATCTGGATCAGTCCTCTTCAAATTATCTAAATATTTTCATGAGTTCATAAGTGAAAACATCTATAGAGTAACAAAGCTGACACACCTCCATATACAGCTCTGTTTGATTTGTTTCTATATCAGTCATGTTGTGTTGACGCCTCTGTTACAGCAGAACTTCTTACAGAGATAAAGCAGTGAGACAGAACACAGTGGGCGTCCTCTCTGTTGTTAGTCGTGTGGTTTGTGGTCTCCTGCAGACTCTTTGATAATTAGTGTTTGTGTTTCCTCTGTGACATGTGGGAGGAAGCTGGAGATAAAGGCCGGGGCGGTGCAGCTCTCCGCCTGTTAACTGCAGCTCGGCTGCTGCACCTCCTGACCACTGGGTGAACTCCGCCTCAGAGGGTGCTAAGAGATAAAGACGAGCCGGGTAGGGTTGAGGAGTGCTGCATGTAGAGCTGCTGCAGGAGAGGATAGAGGCTGTGTTTTAATCCTCCACAGTCTCACTGCTGCAAAAATACACTCGTTTAGAATCCATGACATCACTTCTAGACACAGCAAAGGTTTTGTATTCGTCTCACACACCAGAAAAAGAAAATACACAGAACTGACAACATGATAGGCAGGATTAAACATGTGCAGCTGTGCATGTGCATTACGTAACGATACAAAGTGGACACTGCAGTTTAAACCATTACAATAGATTAGAACAATTAAATTAATTGTCGACGCTTTTCCCAAGCCAACATCCTGAGTTCTTGCTGGTTCCAGCCTCCTACACATGACAATTTGCTTAATATGGAAAAGGAAGTTGTTCTGCAAATTAATTTGGACTGAATATGCCAGATTGATGTTGATATCGAGCAACACCAACTGTCAAAAGCTGACAAAGAGCTCTCTCATAATTGAGAAATCACAATTAAGAAGCAACCACCCTCACGTTCAGAGAGGCACCACCCTGAATCAGCCTCCACAGGTCTGATTTACCTGCAGCTGAAGTTTGAATTCCCTTCCTCCTCACTTAGCAGTTGATTTCAGAGCAGTTTGCTGTTGGAGCTCGGCAGTGTGCTGAGAGCAGAGCAGCTGACGGAGCTATACACCCACTGGGTAATCAATAAGATGGAGAGTCCTCTGTAATGTCAGGAGGAGAGAGAGAGAGTGTGATGGATGCAGGCTGAACACACTGCTGAGACAAGCAGACTGCTCGAGTCCTGACAGAGACAGTCAGAGAGGAACAAAGCTGCAGAGGCTCAGGTTTCTTTGACTGTTTGACGCCTTAGGGTTAGGGTTCTCACCTGTAGGGGTGACGGAGTTACTTTCTTAGCGTTCATGCAGAGTTTAAGTTTCAGAGTGTGATTTGCTCTGCAGGTTTAAAGTCAATCATAACTGACCTCCAAGAACAGAGAATCCAACATGAAGAAAGCTGTCATCTTAGCTCTGAAGCAACTTCTATGTCTGTCTCACTAACGGCACACGATGCGAGTGAGCGTCGGAAACAAAATTGGCCTGATTCTATCATTTCCTATTGGAGTGTCCTAACTAACCCTGAGCGATGCAGTATGAAGCGACGTGCAATTTTTACCTCGATGCCCCGTTACTGTATTCCTCTCTGTTGCTCTCGTAGACAGACGAGGAACGTCGCGGCTCTATAAGGCACTGACACTCTCTTTTCCCACGCAGCTGAGTTGCTGCAAGGCTCCTATAGTTGTAAAGAAGAAACGATCTTACCGTTAAAGATCCAAGTGAATCGGTACGTGGAGGACTGGATCGGTAAAAACTTACTACAAACCGGTCAGCAGCCCGGTTTCAGAGTTATGAACCGGTTCACTGAGGCTTTGCTTCCTGTCTTGTATACTAGTGTCTGCCCGTCTGTACGCTGTGCAGAAAAGTGATATACTGAAATACAGCGACAGAATGAAGAATCTCACCTGTTGAGTTGGAAAAATGAAACCTGTGTAGGATGCTAACATTAGCATCAGCAGAGCTGATTATCAAACACTAGTCATATCATCTACAGTACAGCCTGATGGATGGTTAAGGTGTGGCACTGGGAGCTAACGGTGTCGTTGGGAGGGACGGCTTTGTGACACGTTTAATTCATCTAAGTCTACTTACAAGAAAAAGAAATACAGCGTTTTCCCAAGAGCGTACTAGAAATGTTTGAGAGCGAGTGTCGTGTCAGCCTGTAAGATCCATTCAGGTTTGAATCCGCCGAGGTGTACGTCATCATGTTTTTAGGCGTGACTCTGTTAAGGCTGACTCTACGTAGAGAAAGCCATGCTAACGGTTAGATGAGTTGTTTTGGACCCTGCAGCTGTTTGTGTGACAGAAGATCCAGACCGAGAGGACGAAACACTGAGACAGAGACACGCTTTGCTGCTCTGGTTTCTCTTTTCACGCACACACTGAAGGCCGCAGGCGTCTGACAGCTCATTGTGCTGCTGCTGGAGTCTGTGGGCTGCTGTTTTCATGCCTGTCGAGGACTCACTTTACAACACATCAGTGTGAAATCTGTGCTTTGGGATAGACGGTCAGTTTAAGGAGGGTATGATTAGACATGTTCAACCTGCAAGTGTAGATAAAATGAGTTACAGTATGTCGTTGAGACTCACATGCATGATTTTTACTCTACTGTTCTCCTGTTTATCACACATCCATCTGTGTGCGCTGAAACAGGATGTGGGTGTTTCCACTTGTGGCACTGACAGCTGCGGGTCAGAGCGCACATCTGAAGGATTTCTGTTTTTGTCTCAAGTTAAACTGAGTCCTCGGATTGAAAGATGTCCTCCTTATGTGGAAGCTCAGGTTGGATGCTTTGACTTGAACTTCCTGTAGCCTGCAGGTCTCTTCAGTAAACAGATGCAGGTTGGAGCCTCTGGTGAGCATCACAGATACTCTCTGATGCTGCAGTCTGTCAATGACTTTGTCTGAAAGCTGCAGAAATGTGAACGTGATTCAAAAGATGACAAAGCAGCTGGCTGGTTGTTTCCTTTACTTGATTCTGTCTGAGCCTGATGTCACTGTAGATATAAGGGCTGATGCGGTGTTTGAGAATCAGCTGATTGACTGTCATTTACTTTACACAAAGAAAGAAAACTCATTAGCTCCAGAAACATCAGCTTACAAATGAAGGTGCATCCCTGTTGTTCTCCTGTTGCCTCTGCAGATAATAATCCATCCACATATTGAAGCAGGCCTACACGATGAGACCAATACTTGATGTGGATCACATTGTTCAGTAGTGTTAAAAATAGAGATGCACCAATACCACTTTTTTGCAAACCAAGTACAAGTACTTACATTTGGGTACTCACCGATACCGAGTACCGCTACGAGTACTTAATAATGCCACTGAATTTCTCTTAATCACTTTGAAAGTAAGTTTTATTTAAATCAGATATGATTCCTTACTTTTTGACTTTACAACTGAAAAACATTAACATTCCTGTTGCTGACATTATAACAGTTTTTAGAAACAAACATGGCACTGCCAGACATTTCCTTTTTATGTAACCTGTAACATACTCAGTGGATCTCTGTAACACAAAACAAAAGAACACTCATATGCAAGTGCTGACTGTGTGGATTAAGTCTTTGTCTGAAAAGTAAGAGGCAAGTCTTTTTCTGATGAAAAGCAGTTTCTCTGCATTATCAGCAATGAGCCTGTTTCTGCTCTCATCTACAATATTTGACACCGAGCTAAAAAATCTTTCGCTTTCCACACTACTGCATGGTGTTGAAAGGTATCTCCTTGACATTTGGGCAAGAGTAGGAAACCGCACTTTGTTAACCCCCCAGTACTGCAATGGGCTGTCTTCACGAGAAGTTGTAGTCTCTCCTAGGTATGTCTCTAACTGAATAGCAGCACCCACTGGAGCACTGCTCAGAGATGTTGATGCTTGCTCATCTGCAATCTCGTCAAAAATGCTGTCCAGACTGCTGTTGGCCTGGGCTTTTCGTAACTTTCTGGCAGGGGGTTCCCCTATGTCCTCCTGCTTACTGGCCTCTCCTCCAGTCAGCTTCTGCAGCTCCAGCATCACCATCTCTTTGGCCTCAGAAGCAGCGTCAGTGTTTGAGAAAAAACTATCCTTGTACCTAAAATGGAGGCATAACTTAGTTTTTAAGATGATAAAAGAAAAATAGGCCCACACAGACAGACAGATACACACAGATACACAGACAGGCAGACACAGTTACACAGACAGACACACTGACAAGCAGGCACACAGGAATAAAGACAGGGACTTTACCTCGGATGGAGTACAGTAGCAATTCAGTAGAGTGGGTTTTTTTCAGCATCCATGAAGCGCCTGTTGACGGCTGCAGCCAAGGTTGCTTTCATCGTTTTGATGCCCTGATCCGCGTCTGTTTCTTTGGTAAAAAGTCTCTGAAGCACGGTCACAGCAGGAATTACATCTGATGCTAAAGCATCGGAAGAGCTCACTTTTCGGGTTAACTCCTCAAACCGCGCGCGGGTTGTCTCTCGACAGTTTCTCTCGCTTCTCCAGCGTTTGCTGCAAAGTTGGCTGTAGCTGTGTCCCGCTGCTAGCTTTAACAAACTCCGTGAACTCTGCGGCGTGCTGGTTCTTAAGATGTTTAATCAAATTACTCGTATTAAAGGAGCAAATTTTCACCCCTCCCCTTGACAATTTTGCAGTGCAAAGTTTGCAGTCTGCTCTTCTTTTGTCGTCATCGTTTACGCTGAAATATCTCCACACCGCTGACATCTCGCTTCTCTCCGCCTACCCACTCAACTGAAAAGAGGCGCACGCCCGCCGTAAAGTGGTATCGGTGCCGTTGTATCCGCGTAGTTTTACAAATACAAATGAGTACTTAAAGGCGGCATCGGACCAATGCCGAATACTGGTATCGGGTCATCCCTAATTAAAAATATGAGGAGAGAAAAATAAACAATTATTAAAGAGTAGTGGTGTGCGATATACCAATCTTAGATCGTGAAGGATTTGGACATGTTGACCGTAGAACCGGGCTAATGTGTTTATTCTATCATGCTGGAGTTTATGCTCCTACACAGACGTGTCTCCCCCTTCGCTATTCTGCTCCGCAGCGGTGAAAACGAAACTGAAGAGTTAGTCCGCAAGAACAACTCCATCCCGGTTATATAGCCTAGGCTACAACTGTTGTGATATTTTTCCAAACCGACACGGCTTGGGCAACAGTTGACTTATCTGCATAGTTTGCACAGTTAAGGTTTTAATCTCGGATAGCGACACAACGAACCGTTTTAACAAGCACGAGAGACTTTCACAGACAGAGCGGAGCTCAGACAGACAGAGGGAGGCAATCATATCAGCGAGGTCCGGACCTCGGCAGTCATTTTTCTTAACAGTGGTCTACAATCACTTATTTCTATACATTGATTTCCATGCATTCTGCTTGAAGTGTTTTCAATCAATCAACGATGTCCCGCCCCCTCTATGAATGAAACTCTTCTTTCAGTAAAACTTACTTTGATCATTTGTCACATAATGAACTCATTCTGTATTGTGTTTGCCTTACCTTGCAAATTAGTCTTTAAGACCAGTATGAAAAAAATCGTGGTAAAATCCTGATTGTGATTTTGCCATAAAAAAATCGTGATATGATATTTTTTCCATATCACCCACCTCTAGGTGTGAGGATACACACGGGTCGAGATGATACATGATACATGATATTTGGTTCAAGACAAACGTTTCAGAGTGCTGAAGTCCTTATTGCAGCGGCCGTGGGTTTGAATCTGACCTCTGCCCTTTGCTCTATGTCATCCCCACTCTCTCTCCTCCTAACATTTCCTCTCTCTTCAGCTGAGAATTCTAAACCCATGTTATCTCGAGACGCTTTACAAAAGAGCAGGTAAAAGACTTCAGAAGAATGGGATAATGCAGGAAGGATTTCTCCTCTGTGTTCCTCACGTTCCTGTGGTCCACACTTCCTTGTCGCTGAGGTGGAGGTCGGAGCAGGTTGTTTATGAATGAGGGTGGAGGTAACTTCAACATCAGCCTCTGCCATGATAACCTCTGCTCTGCGTCTATGTACTGATATCACAAGACAGTTTTCACCTCCATGAGAAATATTATCTCGTGCTACTCGTCACACTTAGCAATAAGTCTCAGTTTCTATGTGTGCTGTCAGCTGAATTGAAATGAGTAATTTAACAACCAATTTATTGCAACTGATTATGTAACCCTAGGTGTAATTACTGGGTGTGTGTGGATCTCTGTGGATAACACAGCTGCTGGGAACTATTAATGATCAGCAGACTGACACCCAAAATACAGCACATCATATAAAAACCAGAGTGAACATGTGGACTGGTGGAAGGGTGGGACTCTCTCCTCTTCAGACTGATCCAATCTGTCTGCAGATCTTATCTGAACCCATGTTTACACAGACACATCTCATACTGAGGTCTAAAGAGACAAAGTAAACACATTTCTCATATCAGGGTTGACTTGTTCAGGATGTTGTTCTGATGGAGTCTGAACAGATTTACAGGCTTTAAATGTCACCTTTGGGGTGTCAGTACAGTTTCAGAGATGATCTGTGAAAGGAGCAGAAAGCTTCTTATTTAATACCAGAGGAGGTGTTATCAATGTGTCTACTATTTAATCTAAAAATGCTGGAAAGCTATATTAAAGGTAGGCCTTCAAACTGGGACCTGGTACTGGACCTAGCTAGATAAACCAGCTGAGAGAGAGAAAGGGGTTTGTGATCGGTCCTCAGACTTATCTTGGAGGGGGAGTGTCTGTCTGTGGCTTCATATGTACCTGACAGACAGGAACACTATATCTATCAATCATTCCTTTAGTCTGCCACAGCAGGAATAACTACATTTCCCATAATGCTGAAGTATTCCCTCGATGCTAAACTCCTGCAGATGTTCTCCAGCTTTCTTTTCTTTGAGTCTATAATATTTTTGGAGTTGACAGAAACTTGAAGTGTGTAAAATCCTCCTCTTCTTCTTTCCTTTCTTTTCTCGTAGATGATTTAACCACATGCAGACATTTACGGAGTATAAAACCCCAGAGGAGGTATTTAGTATTTATAGACTGTTGTCATTTCTTCTTCAGCTGTTTATTATGTTCTCTCGTCGTGCTCTGCACACTGTAAACCTGCACGGAGTCTTTGGCAGACGCGCTGTGTGCAGGTAACAGCCAGCAGACTTCATGTGGTGACGCAGTGTAAACACCCTGCAGGCAGCTGGAGGAGAGAAAGTGTTCAGTGGATTATAAGATTCACAGCCAACTGAAAACAAAAAAGTTACAGGTGGTTTAAGGCGGACTGCAGGGTGAGATGAGGCCAGTTTCAGGAGAGCAGGGTCTGTGATTAGTCCTTCTACAGAAGGTCCAGTAACAGGCGTAGCGGCCATTGGTCACTTCTAGTCAACTATTCAGAAGGGTGCAGTTCACTTCACTGGCCCTCTTTCCAACCAGCCAATCATGTAGAAGATCGTTCTGGTCCTTGCTCGATGTCTGATCAGAGCGGGGATAGCGGGGCCGTCATTATTTTGAAGCTCATCATCCAGACAAAATAGTGAAAGGGGGAATCTATCTCAAATATAAAACTAAAGCAACTCTGTCAGTCATTCAGCAGCTGTTGTCAAGAGACTGTCATAGAAACATTTTGCACGTACAGCGCTTTCATTCTAAGTGCACAGGCACTTCATCTGAACGCACAGCCAGTGCTTCTCTGCCCCACACAGGGCCTTAGCTCTACCGTTGGAGGAAAACGAGAAGGTGATTTTTCAGAAGAGAATACACTAAATAAGTAGAGCGGTTTTGAAGCTAGCTAGTTTAATAGTTTTTTTTTTTTTTAATTTAAAATAGTTTTATTTTGTAACCTTGAAAACTAATATTGTGACAGTGAGGAGGTTTGTGGATACTCCTGTTGTCACGGTGATGTTCAGACTCACTCATCCTGCAGACTCACCAAACAAACAGACGTCTGAGTGATGGTCAGGTTCTTCCTGCAGAGACGGGTTTCACAGCAGCCCTCATTTCAATGTGGTGATGTATTTTTAGAGTGCAGAGACGTTACAGTGTTGGTGAGAGTGTATGTCTGTTCCTAAAGTACAGTTGTTTTGGTGATTATAGTCGTTGCACATCTACAAGTGAATGTTCCAGGACAGTCGCTTTGTCAACATGATGTGAAGCCACATTTTTTATACAAAAACATGATGGTAAATCTGTCCTCATTTATTTATCTTACACTCTGCTCTGAGAACTGGTAGATTGTTCAATAGCATTGAAACTGAAACTTCACATTTTGTAGATTGAAGTCGTTGAAGTTTGCCTACTCGCTCATGGCGATTGACTGGAAACGTACCGCACATCTGCTGAAAGCCTCAGTTTTTTAAAGGAACTGCATATTGCCAGTTTAAGCGACAATCGAGGCGATACCTTTTTTCTGTCTGTGTGAACAAACAGCTAACATGTAACAGAAGGTTAACCAATGTCAGCTGATGATGTCATTGTCATATAAACCCTCCTGCTGTCAGTGATGTTCAGGCTCACCAAACAGGAACGCCCCTGAAGTCAGAACTCCAGCTCAGAAACTCAGAGCAACTTCAGTAGCCTGAGCTGAATTTCAACATGGCTGCTCTGTGCATGAACAGTAAAGTCTAAGCTGTACGTTATAGGTTTATTAACAACTTAGTCTTGTTTTTGTCTGATTCAATCAATCACAGTGACAGTATTATAGTTCTGTCTGTGGACATGTTGTCATGTTGATTTGGTCACAAAAAGTGTCACGCAGTCTCCGTTCGACCCGTGTATTACAGTATAGTCTACGAGTCTGTATTTCCTTATTTGACAGAAATCTGTGCATTTCCTGTTATTTCTGACCATTTTATAAATAATATTATCATTATGCTTAAGTTACTGAAACCCCAATTCAATCTGGTAAATATTTTTTTTTATTGCAACAGTGAAACAGGAGGAGAGGGATTTTGAGGGAGAGGGGTGTAAAGAGATTGAGAGAGGGGAGGTCACATCCTCAGTGCATTTCTTCCTCTTCCTATGATGGATGCTCTTTTGGTTTCAAATTGTGTTTTCGTTTTACATACACATTTGTTTAAGCACATTTATTTGAGTTAAGGTATTTTGTCAAATAATCACAGATTTAAGTCACAGATGATTTGGATCATTTAATCAGTTCAGGAAATTAAGTAGTAAATAATAAAAATATATTTGCTGGCTATAACGCAGCGTTGTTTGACAGTCTGTGTGAAGTTCACAGACTACAGCTGGCTGACGTTACGATCGTTAAGTTATTGATTCTTGATAAAAGCAGACACCGTGGAAGTGAACGGAGAAAAGTTGAACATGCGTTCCCGTTACATACGGATCAACCGTGTTCCGTTGCACTACAAGTAAACAGGTGCGCACGGTGGTTGGCGTTCCGGTGTGTGTGTGCGTTGCAGCCATATATGTTGGTGTGTCTCGTCTCGGCGTGCCCCCGCGATGACCCGTCTGCAGATGAGCAGGGACAAGTAGCCGCAGCTAGCCTACGTCATACGCAGTTTAGTATAGTTTTAACATGACTGTTGGGATAAATATTAACCGCCATGAAGTGCATTGCTCTTTGAAATTAACTCGCCAAACGGAAAATCAACCCGCATTTAGCGCTTGTGGGCTGATTTCAGAGCACTGGTTTGACTCCTGATACTTGAGAAGATGGAACAGGAGACGGCCCTCCTTGCTTTGGATTAAAGACTAAAACAATATTTAAAAGTCTCGTTCAATAGTCTTTAGTTTCGGTATCTGCCTGATAATCTCAAAGATCTCTTAATTGTCTCATTTGATTCTTTTAAATGAGTCGGCCAAATAAAGCAGAGAAATTAAAACATTTTAGGACCAGTTAATTCAGATCCAGTTATTCTCTGAGCCGGTCTCCTAACAGTCCACACAGAGATGTAACCGCCTCCTCCTCCTCACCCCGCAGCTCTGACAGCCTGTTAATAACTGAGCGAGGACTCGACCTGACTCCGACTTGTAGTTTATAACCCTTCACTGTCAGAAGATGCTGGCTGGCTGGCTCGTCTGTGTTGAGTTGTGGAAACGGCCGAGCCAAGTCTCCATCAGACCGAGCGTGATTGTTTGTCCTGCTGGATGGGTCTGCAGGTCAGAGCGACCAGGCTCGTCTCCAAGCAAAGTCTCTCCGGCTTGTAATGAGGTGTGGCTTCAGAGAACTGATCTGAGAACAGCTCTGATCAGTTGGTAGTGCTGTGTGTGTGTGTGTGCATGTCTGACTGTGTGTGTATGTGGAGCTCCTGCTGTGCTGTTCTTCCGCAACACCAAAACACAATGTGAATTCAGACTGGGATATTACGCCGTCAAGGGATCAATGAGTGTACAAAGACATGATGACGGCTGAAAAGGGCTGGTTTTGAGTCATTGAGAGTGCAGGCTGTTAACTAACCCCCGACCCCACCCCCAGCCGTCTCTGCCAACAGCTGTATTGTCAGAGGAGGTCAGAGGTCGCACAGCTCCTTTTCATATGATAAGAGGCCTGAAGGAGGAAGTGTCTGATCACTCATGCTGGGAAACAATTTCCCGATGACCGACCATGATCCTCGTCAACACGGCCTTTGTGTCAGAGCAATAAATTAAATGAGCAATAAAATAATTTTTTGTACTGGTTTTGTTGAGCTGTTTGTTTTCGATGATACTAAAGTCCACGTTCTGTAATAATAACGGCGGGGAGAAATGAAAAATGAAACACTGTAGTTTAAACAGAGGAGTTAAAGGTAATCATTCTGCTTTTGTTAGTGTCTCCAAATGTTGATCATGTAGACGCAGCATCACCAAATCATTCCTCACATTTTCTACAGCAGCAATCAGAGAAGACAAACTCGCTGAGATAAATATTAAACTAAGATAAAAATGTAAAAAATAAGATGCTGATTGGTTACAGCGATGTCGGGATCACTTCCTCATGGAAGTAACTTTTATGAGTGTCTGTATCCTGTTGCTGTTTTCTGTCAGTCTAACTCTCTCCTCTCTTCAGGAGGAGATGTGGGGAGCAGGGAGGAGGCGCGGGGTCCTGCCCTGAGGAGGCGTCCTGTGGCTGGGAGGAGTGCGGCCCTCCTGTGGCCCTCCTGCGGCGCTCCGGGACGATCCTACTAAGATGTCCCTCAGCAGCGGCCCTGCAGGCGGGAAAGGTGTGGACTCCAACGCGGTGGACACGTACGACAGCGGCGATGAGTGGGATATCGGTGTTGGCAATCTGATCATTGACCTGGACGCAGACTTGGAGAAGGATAAACTAGAGATGTCGAGCAGCAAGGAGGGAGGGGGCATGGCGGCCCCCCCCAGCGCTGTGGCTGCTTTACCTGACAATATAAAGTTTGTTAGTCCTGTAGCTGCCACACAGGGCAAAGAGAGCAAATCTAAATCCAAACGTAGTAAAAACTCTAAAGAGAGCGTGAAGGCCCCAGTCTCAGACGGAGCCAAGAAGGAGGTTCAGAGTCGGGCCCCTGGGGACCTGCCCCCCCAGAGCCCCAACTCTACTCCCACTAAGGGAACGGACAAGTCCAGTAAACCCTCCCGAAACCTCCCAGCAGTGAAAAAGGACAAAGACGGAGTATCTGGGAAAACTAAGAAGGAGAAAATGGAGGTGGGGGTCACAGGAGTGGTCAACACTGAGAAGGAGGCCGTGGCCCCCATCCTGCCACTGGGGGCCCCTCGCAGCGGCCCCTTCGAGGGCCAACAAAACCCTGAGTTGGCTGCCGCTGAGCAGCTCGGGAATATGGCACTGGACTCGGCAGGGATTGGCCAGCCTGTTGCTATGACAACAGAGCAGGAGGAGGTGGATAACGGTGAATGCAGAAATCTGAAGAAGGTGGTCAGTGTGAAGGTAAGAGCAAAATGACGTTATTTATGTTTGTTCATCATGTGACTGTGGCTGCTGTGGGCCTGGCTGAAGAGAACACACGCCTCCTATCTCTCTGTTTAATGATGCTTTTTAAATAATGACTTTCTTTCATTTATTCTGTTTTTTATGTTTTTGCTCACAAAGCAAAACTGTACGGGTGTTTCATCCAACAGTAATTGATGTTCAAAGACATTTCTGGTTAAGAGAGGAAAAAATAAGACGCGGTTGCCTGAATTGAGGCGTCATTAAATCTGGGCTGATCTCCTCTAATCCAAACCTAACAGATCTGTCTTGAAGGGGAACCCGATTGATTTAATTATGCACTTAAGTTGAGCGAAACGACAAACGTGATAAAAACACTTGCAGTAGACGATGACATACCTCAGATATTCACCACAGTGTATCCACAGAAGTGGAGGTAGCCTTTGTAACATCACCAGTGTTTCCCCTACCATTATATTAGGGGGGCGCCCCCCCTTAATTTTTTTGCCTTTATTGTAGAGATAGGATAGTGGATACAGTCGGAAATCAGGGAAAGAAGTCATTTAAGGATATCTTTCCGATAGAACACGACAGCTGTCATTAAAACCTTTCGTTTTGTATTTTTGTGGTTGCTGTCTTGGTTTTTGGAGCCAGAAGTGACCACATTTGAATGAGAGGTTGGAGCTGGAGATGTTAGCAAATATTTACGTTTCATTTCCAGATTTTATTTTTGCCTCCGGTTTTTCACAATATCAGATTTGTAAACCTTTTTGTGGCACAATTCAGAAGACAAAAACTTACATGAGGGTGTCTCGTCCCCCTGCAGAGAGCAGCCCACTGCTCTGGTGGACAGACAAAGGGGTCGTTACAAACCTGCAACTCTACAAGCTGGCTCGAAAATATTTGTGTGTGCTATGAACATATGTGCACTCTGAACAGATGTTCTGGTTAGCAGGTTTTTTTAAGTAGATTAAGGCAGCACTTTCAAATACACGAGGTTAGATTCTCTGCACGAGGTTCGAGACTGGCCCAATGGCTGGGCCCCTGAAAGACCTGGTGAATGGGCGCTAAATCAACATACACAGTGGATCAGTAGGGTTAGCGCTACCATCCTTGCTGACATTAGCTCCCTCTGGGCCTGCTTATATTGGAAACTTTACAAAAACAAGAGTCTCACATCATTTTAAGAAGATGTTGAAACAGGTGACTTTTTACTGAAGCAACTATAAATAAAAGGTGCCTTTTTAAAGCTTTCCCCTTTTTCCCCTCTTATGGGTGGCCTTGGCCAGATCCACTGTAAATCCATAGTTTTTATCTTAAGGCTACTTGTTGATGCTATCATTTGAAATATCGCTGGTTGTATTATCTTAAAACGAGTGTTTTGAAAAGTAGAACCTTGGTTTGAAATGCCACTTACCGTAAAATCCGGTGTATAAGACACACTTTTAATACCTATTTTTTCGTCTTAAAGGTTGGCTGCTTCTTATACACCGGTGCGAGCAATATACCAGTACAAAATACTGAAACAAGCGCCATCATTACAGCGGTGCAGCAGGCCCTATCACTACGACCTGATGTGATTAAAAACCCATCCCCATCCCCGTGTATTGAAAGCTGAGTGCACACTGTGCTGGGAAAGATGGTGACACAGACCAGGCTGGCTGCGCAACTTTTTTTCACATCTTTTCTCCCTCACAAGGGCATAATCATGCATTTACAGAAACAGTGGTATATTGTTCTGACATTGTGGAGTGCTCTTTTGATTGAAAGAGTCCTATATTAAAGTTAAAGAGTGACCAGCGGAGTCGGGCAGCTCGACTCGCAAGCTAGGAGTCTGTGCCTCACAACTTTCCCTGCAGCAGGCTGAGAGCTCAACTACCATACTGTAGCTAGTAGGAGAGCAAACTCCCGAACGTGTAAAAAGACGGGACTTTAAGAGCGACACAGCTGCACAGAAACTGCACGTTGTTGACATCGCTGAACACAATATAAATCGTCACACAGAGAGAAAAAAAAGTTTAAACTGTTTTCCTAAGAGACCTTCAAAACAGGGTGCGTCTTATATCCCGGTGCGATTTATATTCCGGATTTTACGGTAGTTTATTTCAGGGTTAAACTCTGCAGTTGTTGAGATGCACAGTGTTACTTGGTGCGGCTCAGTTTTTAGTTTCCTTCCAGCAAAAGATTTGACACCTTTTTATATTAACCATCCAGATTAAGCAGCCAGACATTACAGGCTGGTGGCATGAACAGAGTGTATTGGTCTTTCAGTCAAGTATTTCCTTTAAATAAGAAATCAAATGTATTTAATGATTTGGTTTCTAGGAGTGAAAGCAGTAGATTAAAAACATCTGCTAATGCTGTCGCTCAGTGTTCAGCTCGTATCTCCTCTACAGCTGCAGTTCAGTCCAGCTTTCTTCTCCTTCTTCTTATAAATTTAGCTCAGCGTTGAGATCTGCTGCCTGCCAAACGTCCTGCTGGCCTGCAGCGATCATCCGCTCAGAGCTGTCTGTTATCCAGCTCTCTGCAGGTTTGCTGCCAAGTTCCAGCACTTGTGCTCCGTTTCCTGCTTCCAGCTGGCCGACCTCCTGCGTCCGTCACACTCACTTCACTGCTGTCACCTCTGAGCTCTCAGTTAAAGCAGACGCGACCCAACCGCCTGCTGTTGTTAGAGATCACTGACCTCTTAATGGCTCAGCCCCTAAAACCTTTAAACTGTTTTCTATCTCATTGGAATAAATCTGCTTTAGCTGTGATGGAAAATCCCCCATGTCTTTCTGTGTGTGTTACATGATCAGTCTGTGATACTGAACACACTGCATGCTTTACTCTCCATAAAGCATCAGTGGAAATCTGAGCAGTATGATAAAGCTGTTTCTCTCTCTGTGAATGATGGTGTTTTAAAGGAAGAATGTGCGACATGTTCCACATAAATATATCAGAAATCAAGTCTATCCTGTGACTCTCTCTGAGTCATGACGGTCTACAATGAGTGAGAAGCTCGAGTCCCGCTGGCTGTGTTGTTGTCAGAGCTGTGTTTACATGGATGGGACGGCCGGCTCCTCCCCTTGAGTATAAAAGCTGTTTTAGTGAAGAACTAGAGAGAAGAACATACTCACTGATTATTTGGATGTTAGTAAGAGTTTTTAGATCATGTTGATTCTGTGTCAATTTACATGCAGTGTGAAGCTACAGGTTAACTAAAGAGCGCTAACATTAGCATGCTAACACAACAATGCAGGACACAGGTGATAGCAGCTCGAGTCGAGGACAATTTTGTCTGCCGGTTTCACTAAACTCCTTCGAGCGAACACAAGGTGGAGGGGGGTTGGAGGTGTGTCTCTGGAGAAGAGCGGAGGCTTCAGTATGGAGGAGGTGTGGCCAAACAGCAGTTTGTTTTGATTTCATGCTGGTGCTCAAGGGCGACATCTACTGGAGCTCCACATACACAGTCATCTACTGTGCTACAGCCAGCCTCTGGCCTCTGTTTGATGTTCAGTTATTTTGCATTTAAAAATGAAAGTTGTGAGGCTTTTCTATTGAATGTTTTATCCTTTTATACTGTCTTATCCTGACTCGCTGTTTGAATTCAACCCGGCTATCCAAGTGTCTGATATTCCTGCTAGCTAAAAATAGCAGCATCCTAGAAACAAGCTGTTTACAGAGTGATCTAATCTAACCCAGTTTCTGTTTTTAGATAATGCTGCGGGAGTCCATCCCTCCAGCTGGTCCTGGAACGTTTTAATCTGACCCGCTCTTTAGTTCAGCGTCTTTAAGCCTCACAGAGCAGTGTTTCCCCTACCATTATATTAGGGGGGGCCGTAAGAACCATCAGAAAATAAAGTTGTCGGCTTAGTTGACTTCGGACTTCCCTGGGCATGTCTCTCTGCCGTTACTCAGGGGATACGCTGTTAGCATGCTGCATTCAGGGGTGCTCAGACAATGTGAGATGTATTCAGGTGCGCTCAGAAACAGGAGTTGCAGGAACAACTCGCAGGACGCCCCCCCAGAGCTCTAAACCTAAGGGAAACACTGCAGAGTAAACCTTTCCACCTTTACGACCAGCTCCTTCAGGGTTAAACTTACTTGATTTGGATTTAACTAGCGGTTTAATTAAAACTTAACGGGTTGTCAATCGAATCATGTCTATGCAGACTTTGACTTGATGTTAAAACAGCTGTGTTCTCAAGAATCAATGGGCTGTCAATGTAGGATGAACTGTTTTGGTTGATTCAGCAGCACATGGTAGGCTTTAAAAGTTAAATATGTTTTTGATAATAAGTTCAGATTCCGACAGTTTCGGGTCCAACAGGCTGCTGACTGATTGAAACGAGATTTAGGTGGAAAGTAAGAGTTTTCCGATTGGATGTTTAATATGTCAATCAAGGGCTAAACGAGGGCTGTGCTATAACGTCCATACCGTACAGTAGAGGTATTTATCTTCACGATCGGTTCATCTGTGCACCTCATTCATAAATTAAATAAATAAAAAATCGTGTTTTAATTCCCATAATTGTCCTGAAATCACAACGACCTCTGTGCCTGTAGATGTCGCTGTTTCGGCATGTAGGCTAGCTCCCTGAGTCTCTTATCTGCCGTGAGCAAGAGAGAGAGCCGTGCTGGTGTTAATGTGAATCTGGACTAAAGTACCCATTTTTGACACTAGGTGTCAAAATGGTGTAAAAGCTTTTACCTTTAATATTCAGTCATGAAAACAAATGACACATTTCCTTAGTGCTTAGTTAAATAACAAGTACACTTAAATATAAATTGTAGATCCACTTAAAAGTGGTATAATCAGCCTGGCTGTAATAGGCACAAGTTTAACAAAAATGAATTCTATAAAAACGAATTCAAAACATCTAATTTCCACATAAAAGTGGTGTAAACAGTTTCACTTGAATAACAAGTTAGAGAAAACATGAATTCTTCAAAAAATAGTCCAAAAATTACAATTCCTATTATAGCATCCTTAAGTCAATAAAAAAACATCTGTAGAAGTATTACAATAAAACCTGAACATCAAAATATAAGGCACTCTTAACAAAACTATTTCTTAAAGTGCATTTGGAGCTACAGTGTTCTTTAATCTATTCACTGTCACTTCAAAATGAAATGAAGGTTCTGGTTTAAGAAAACCAGCATCTCTACCCTGTTGGCAGAGAGGCGGTTCCTCTTCTCATCAATGATGTTGGAGACAGCACTAAAGAGTCTCTCACTGTCCACACTGGTGCATGGGGCACAGAGAAACCTAACTGCAATAGCAGCCAGTGAGGGAAATCGTGCAGCGTTTGCCCTGATCGGGGGATGGTTTGCTCTGTGAGGTTGGGAGCTGGGAGGTTGTGGTCTGCAGCATAGACACTCAGGGCACACTTTTGGTCCAGGAGACTCTTTATCATATATAGAGTGCTATTCCATCTTACTTGCACATCTTGCTGAAGGCGCCTGACTGGTATAGTCATAGTATTCTGGATATCTTCCAGTCGTGAGTAGGCCTGTGGTGAGTGCTTGAAATGACCAACTATCTTTCTTGCATTAGCAAGTAAGTCTGTGATGCTGGGCTGTGACAGCAGACCCTCATGTACAGCCAGCTGAAGTGAGTGAGCAGTGCAGCCTACGCTCGGTACCCCCATATCATCATTGCCTTTTTCATATTCCTTGTCACGCAAAATTACATGTACTTGTTAATTGTTTTTTTCCCACTTATTCAGCATCTCTTCGATAGCCTGTTTTACATCTGCTGTATGAGACCTGTGAAACTGGTGTCCATGCAACACTGCACGCTTAAGCTCGAAAGTGGAGGAAGTTAACCAGTGGGCAGTGAGGCTCAGCAATGACATGGGACAAATGTCAGAGCTCCAAATGTCTGTCGTGAAGCTAACAACAGTCATATCATGTTTTAAATCCCCTAGTATGTTGTCACAAACTTTGTTGTACAGCTCCGGTAAAGCAGTGTCAGAAAGTGACGAGACGGCAGGGCATAGCATGGATTCAAAAGCGCCAAAAGACGATTAAAACCTGCAATCTCTACCACGGAGATGGGCTGATTGTCCAAAGCAATGAATTCAACCACCTTCTCTGTAATCCTTTTGGCCTTTTCGCTCCCTCAAGGATATTTATCCTTCGTTTTAAAGTCCAGAGTTTGTTGCTTCGGTGCAGCAGCATTTTGCTCTGTTGCATTAGCGAACTCGCTATATTCCGTAGCATGTTTGGTTTTTAAATGTCTTATCAAATTGGTGGTATTAAACGCAGCTCTAGTGCTACCACCTCGCGAAACGATGGTATTGCAGATGTTGCAAGTGGCTGTTTGACTTGTTTCACTCTCTATTTTAAAATACTTCCACACTGACATTTTAGCCACGGTGTTGATACATGTGTGGTGTTGATACTACTACGTCACTCGCGCGTTTGCGGCCTGCCGCAAATTGTGCTCAGTTTACGTCAGCTGGCATAAACGATCAGGGTGAGCTGATCGGCCTCAAATTCCCGATCACCGATCAGTTAATAAATGCCCAAATCGGCTCTGATCCAATACATGAGATCGGGATCGGGACATCCCTAGCATGAATAGGTTGATCATTGAGAGGTCGGCCTGATTTTATTGGAATATAAAACAATCTGTTCAGGATGTTGACTTGGAGTTTAACTCGTTTCTTATATCAATATAAAACAGGCTGTTTCAGGGGGATTAAAAAAAAGCTGTTTACTGCATCTCTAAACAGGCTGAGGGATTCTGAATGTCTTTAATGGTATGTGTTTTCTCTCTGTGAACAATAATTGAGGCGAGGCGTTGAATCATCTTAATTTGAAACAGGCCAAACTGCTGGTTTTAATCTGGAGATATAAACTCTCAGTGTACAGCGCTCGACACTGCGAGTTTATCTCGACAGAGGAGACGGAATGAGACGACACCTGGAGGCCCAGAGCTCAGAGAGAAACACAGAGGGAAGCCTGTGGAAAAGAAGTGAAGAGTTCTCTTCCTGTGAAACAGTTTAAAAACAGACCAGACAGCTTTCACAGACTGAGGCGGGAAAGGGATCTTTACGGGACACTTAACGTTTGACATCACAGCGTCAGGGTTTGTTTGACAGGACACGTCGTCAGCTATCATTACCTTTTCACTGTGGATGAACTCGTCTATCTGATCAGTGTATGTCAACCTCTTGTCTTTTTTAAGCTTGCCAAAAATGGCATTTTTTAAAGCCCTGTGCATTTGGCTTGGAGAAGCCAACGTAGCATGGAGGAAGCTACCAACAAGAGCTGAACAGTTTGGATGTATTTGAAGGGTGATACGCCAACAAATTCTATAAATATTCTTTATTTCTGTTAAGCTAATGTTTGGAGTGATAGGTGGTAGCATGATGTGTTTAAACAAACAAAGAAGACAGATGTAACTAAAGAAAGCAGGAAACTTTGTCTGCTTCTCAGTAATAGTTTGAAACATTTATGGAACCACGGTTCAGTTTGACATCAAGTCAATATTTAACTGTGCACGCTCTGTCTGAATGTACGAGAACATTGATCAGCAGAGTTAATGGAGGTAACAGTGATGAGCTTCATCACAGATACCTGGAGCTGTGGCAGTACAAAACAGTGCAATGCTAACGGCCTAAAGCTAAAAACTTTTCACAGAGCACACACCAGCGACATGATTACTGCCTTTCTAATACGCACCCCTAAATAATGTCTGGAGAATTTCAGGATTACTGCCCCTATAATCCTCCTGATGTGTTTGTTCACACATGCACCTCACAGCAGGAGACTATCCCTGTGGGACTTAAAGTTGTATCAGAGCATCTCTTATAAGCGACCGTCAGAAAGCGTCTGCGTCCTGTGAATTCTTCTCTGTGAAGACGTGGCTGCTGCTTTAGCTAACTCTCCTCCTGCAGCATAGAGCAGAGCACACTCTCTCTCCTGGGGCTTTCTGGGAAACAGGAGCAGGAGGCTGTGCATTCGTTGAGAAAGTAAATGGAAGTGAAATATCTGGAGAAGCTAACGCGCCTTTGACCCCTCTGCTCTGCGGCCTGATGTTCCTGGAAGTGAGTTAAACAGAAAAGGTCACGTGAATCCTACGACAGCTGTACTCATGTTTTCCTCAGCGTGAGGGGACAAGCACTCAGAGAAAAACTGAAAGTATATGAAACTGTTTAAGTTGAGGACACCTCACTGATTTGGAAGCTTTTGTTTCTCCCACATTGTTAAATTTGGGTTTGAATTAGTCTTGAATTCCATTCGTCTTCTCTCAGACGTCACACTCGTTCTCGGAGTTTGACTCCTGGCCGTCCTCCAAGCAGAGTTCCCTCCCGGTCTCTCTTCCTCCCCCTCCGTTCCAGATATGAATTCATCGTCTCGGCATCTCCTGGAGAAATGGATCCTAACCTGTTGTTCCTTTCAAACAGTCCTCAGAGTGTGTGTCTGCAGTGAGGCCTGTGTGAGTGGAGGAGGGAAAGTGATCCTTCAGGAGTTTCCTAAAGTCTCTGAGGATCACGTTGTTGTTTTGGAAGGTCCTTCACAAAGTTGGTTGGTGGTTTGATGGTCTTGAGAAGTTTCAAGGGTTCTTATCACCATCTGAAAGCCTTTATCACTGTTAAGGCCCTGACATACCAAGCATACCAAGAACTAGTGGCGACGAAGGCCGCCTGTGGCGTCGCTTCACTTGGCCAAGAAGTTGCACTAGAACACACCGCAAAGACTACAGCCGACGGCCAACCACCACGTACAATCTGCTCATGCGTGACAGGAAATAACTCCCCATGCCAGCAGGCGGCGGTAGCTCATTGTTATGATACAAGAAGACCATTTTCACACTGCTGTCGGTCACCACGTTGTCAGCTCTCAACATAAGAAGCGATGAGCAGCTCTATCACCACCAGCCTTCGTCCTCCTTGCTGGCTAATGTTAGTGGTGGGCGATATAACGATATTAGATCGTGAAGGATTTTAACGTGCTGACGATCTGCCAAAGCAGGGAGATCGTAGAACCGGGCTCATGTGTTTATTCTATCATGCTGCAGTTTATGCTCCGACACAGACGCGTCTCCCCCTCTTTTGCTCCGCAGCGTTGAAAACAAAAACGAAAATTAAAAGTAGCCTAAAGTCCGCAAAACAACTCCATCCCGGTTATATGCAACTGTTATGATATTTTTCCAAACCGACACGCTGTGAGCAACAGTGGTTGTAATGCAACAGAGCAGGAAGCGGAGGATCCTGTGTGCAGTCCTTAGTTTGCAAAGGTCTGACGCACAGCATCAGCAATGTGCTTGGCGCTGATGCCAAATATGTCAAAAAGCTCTTGGGGCTTCCCGCTGCATAGTTTGCACAGTTAAGTTTACATCTCGGATAGCGAAACCGTTTAACAAGCCGGAGAGACGTTAACAGTCTGCAGAAAGACAGACAGAGCAGAGCTCAGACAGTCAGTGATGAGAGATATAACCCCAGTGTTTAAAATGTTGCTGTCGCTGTTTTCTGCTCTCTCTCAGTTTTTAAAAGTTACTATCAAGCTTCTCCACCCGAAGCTCACCTGTTGTGATAACCAAATTTATAGGGATTACACTAAACGACGTTACACGTTGTGTGCAGCAGGCAGCTGAGAGTGAGTAACCATGGTGACTGTCTGTCTGTCAATCAACAATGTCCCCCCCTCTAACCCCCCTCTATGAATTAAACTCTTCTGTCAGTAAAACTTACTTTGATCATGTGTTGCAGAATGAACACACTCTGTATTATGTTTGATTATATATAAACTAAACTAAAGTTAGTCCAATGATGTTATAAATCATCCAATGATGTTAAAAATGCTGCAGAGCCTGTATGAAGCTACAGCTGTATGAATTCTGCAGAGCTGAATAGAACAGAAACACTTGAAGTCTACATGTTTTTAAATGAATGCATCACTGCGTGAAAATGTTCCTGATGAACATAAAAAGAGGACACATAACTAAATCATAATTTCAAAGTGGTGAGGAAAACCTTCAAATTGTGCATAAATATTGATCAAATTGAAGGAAAGACATTTCTGTTGCTAAAGATGTTCTGGGTGAGAGACCTCCAGACCTCCTACAAAGATGTTTTTCAAATAGATTAAACTTGTCTGCACAGTTTCTGTGCATTTAAAAACATTATACAGGGAAATAAGTTTGGTTGAACTGGTCAGTGACTTGCAAAATAGTCTAAAGATCAGTATGAAAAAAATCGGGATTAAATTGTGATTGGGATTTTGCCAAAAAAAAAAATCGTGATATGATATTTTTCCCATATCGCCCACCTCTAGTTAACGTCCAAACGCCTGTGCTAAATGTGGTTACTCATTGCTCCTACAAACAACTTTTATCTCCACTTTATAGATCTAAGTATTGACAAACCGCTCTGCTACTATAAGATGCTATCTGTTCACTGTGCTCGTTTACATCCAGGTAGTAGAGCAGGACCATTAACCAGAGCTGCAGACAGTCTATGGCCGTCATTGTGGGCCAAAGTATTTAGAAATTTATTTAGCAGACTTGAAATCCTGGTGCCAACTAGAGAGGGGTTCCATTAGGTGCATCACAGTATATCACGGCTCAATTCGATTTGGATTCGATTCAGAATCTGTTTTCAGATGGCTTCATGATTCAAAGTCTATGTTTTAATTATTCCATACTTAAGGATCTACTCCAGTCATCTGTGAGAATGGCTGAATTTCTTGCTGTTCCATTTGGCATTCTACTGAGTTAAAGATTTAGTGCTTAACAGGGAGTGACTGATTAGCTAAAAAAAATAGTTATGAATATATTTAAAATCTCAGAAGATAAGAGTCTTGGTTTTAACAAAAATCACCCGACTTCAAGGAGGAATTGTCGAGGGCGCTCGAAGAGAAAAGTCCAGCTAAAGTGCAAAAAACTGTGTCAGTTGTATGTGATGGTATATCATTGATTTTACCAGATGAAACACGGCACAAAAGACTTTTGTGCTGAAGAGTTTGATTCATTATGTTTGGTGACCTGGCGCTCTGTGTTTCTCTACCTTTTGTCCTCTGCCAGTCACGTCTGCTTGATGGAGCTCAACTAAAAGTTAAAGTCTCTCCTGAACATATTTCATTCAGACAGTTTAGGACCTCTGGCCCTGCAACTTGGATGTTTCCTATTATCTGAAATTATTCCAGCCTTTCTTAGTCCTGATGGCGTGCATCGCAGGACGTGTGTCCTGGCATGATCCGGGAAACGTGACAATGTTTTTAGTGGTCTGAGAAATGAACAGACCTTGTTTCTATCAGTTAAAGTGCTCCTGAGTTGTGAACAAACCTCCGCTCTCTGCAAACAAAGGGAGAGTCTCTGATGATCACAGTCAGGAATCACTCTCTCTCTGAGCAAGCGAGTGACCTTGAGAGGAATGTGGCTTGTTGTTGTAATGAATACCTCTCTCTGAATGGAGAGGAGGGGGAGGAGCGCTGGGGAAGTCGGTGTTTCCCAGAGCTGTTTGTGTGTGTTTTGTTAAAACTCTGCAGCCAATAGAGGCGGTGTAAAACAGACCCCTCCCCCCTCCACAGGGGGTTTCCCAGCATTCTGGGCAGCCATGTTTTTAGTTTTTTTTTTTATCTCAAGAGGAGAGTCTGTATGGTCACAGCGTCCTAACCAGGCGGTAAACCAGTCAGCTGCAGAGCCAGCCGGTGGCTCGTTCTCTCGTCGAGAGCGTCTGCAGGTCTTTCTCTTATCTTTAAGCTCTTTAGTAGAACGTGTTTTCTGTGTCTCTCCGGGGGCTGACACCTTCCCTCCTGCTTTAGTTGGTTTACAGTTGAGAGCTGCAACAAGTAATCAAAGCTGTCAACTTTTTAATCACTTTAACTCTTTAAAATTGATGATTTCAGCTTATTAAGAGTGAACTAAGGATGCACTGATGCTTCGGTTTAACATCTGTATCAGACGATATCGGCATCGGTAAATATTGTGGTATGATCTGACGTCAGCAGCCGTTGTTTATCTGTTGTGTTGAATCAAATTAATGCTGATATCTAGAACACCTAACGACGGATTCAGAGAACAAGTTGCATTGTGGGAGTCTGACACCAAAAGAAGTCATGAAACAGACATCAATATCGAAATCGGCCCTAATTATCCCGCTCAGTTCATCTCTGGAGAGAAGATTTCCCATTTTCCCTCCTTGAACAGAGACTGATTATTGAGTGTCTTTGAGATGTGGACTAAACAAGAACTCACAGGATGTGGTCTAAGGCTTTAGGACCTGATCCACATTTGAACCATCAAAGATCTACTTGACTAATTGAGGGACTTTTTGTAATAATCAGCAAATGAATAAACTCAAATCGAACAGTTTCTACAGTCATGGCATCTCTCTCTCTCTCTCTCCAGATGGAGTCTCCTGTCTCCACCCCTGCTCCTCCTCCTCTCCACCTCCTCACCCCGGTCACAAACAGCGACATCTCGTCCCCCTGTGAGCAGATCATGGTCCGCACACGCTCAGTAGCGGTGAACACAGCGGACGCCGCGCTGGCCACAGAGCCGGAGTGCCTGGGACCCTGTGAGCCCGGAACCAGCGTCAACCTGGAGGGCATCGTGTGGCAGGAGACCGAGGACGGTGAGATAAAAACTGTTACACCCGACATGTTCACGTGTGTTTCTGTCTGACGGACAGCCTTCAGTGTGAAGACTCAGACCGTGGTCAGAGCTGATGACACACACACACACACACACACACACAGCGTTGAGGAGATGAGGAGGAGCTGCCAGACTTCAGCTCTCTCTCTCTCTCTCTCTCTCCTGCAAGAAGCTGTTCACACATCAGCTGCACACTGAGCTCTTCCTGCTGCCCGACACTTTGATCTGTTTATGTGAGAGCAAAGTTTGTCTAAAATGCGCGCCATGGTTGAAGTCTGAAACTAGTCAAACTGAGACTGAACCACTAATGAGACTCGACCTCAGAAACCCGCTCGCTGTATTTAGTCTGAAACTGTGAAACATCTACTTCTCAAGTGTCTGTTTCCCGCTGCACATTCAGGCTTTCAGTGTGCGTTCAGTAAATGTTTATTGACTTGTGTGTGTGTGTGTGTGTGTGTGTGTGTGTAGGCATGCTGGTTGTGAACGTCACCTGGAGGAATAAAACGTATGTTGGGACCCTGCTGGACTGCACGAGACACGACTGGGCGCCACCAAGGTACACACTCTGGATAAACTTCTATCTATACATCCATCAGTTTACAGCAGTGAATCTAATTCTGAGATGTTTAATGTCAACATGAAGACATTTTCAGTAAGATCATCAAGTGAAAGAAATCTGAACATATCAGGTTTCTTCACTGTGTGACATCATGACCTGTTATGACCCAATGAAAGAAGAGGTCCTAAAGACGGATTTCAGTCTGTCCAGACGTCTGACTGACTCACCGTACACCTGATGACTTTTCAAGCGACCATTTCCAAAGTCGGAAATAATATCATGAGAGTTTTTCTAGAGTTGGGTTTTCTTTCCTGTGATCTCTGTCGTTTGCTGTGAGGTCATCATAAAACAGAATCCCAGCTGTTTGAAGTCTTTTTCTCGTCTTGGCGTGATGATAAATTCAAACATGTTTAATGTTATGGCAGCTTTTTTGGTGTATCAAGTCCTTTAAAAACATGATGCAGCCATTTGAAAATCAAAAATAAGATCTAAGGTTTGATGTTCCAGAATCTTCCTGTACCTGTTTCCTGCTTCTGATGGCTGCTTTCTGTGTTTCAGGTTCTGCGATTCTCCCACCAGTGACGTGGAGATGCGGAGCGGTCGTGGTCGAGGGAAGAGGATGCGTCCCGGCAGCAACACGCCGCTGAACGACAACAGCAACTCCTCTGATAACAAAGGAAGCGGAAGCAGCAAGACGCGCGGCGCCGCTGCTAACAGCAAAGGGCGGAGAGGAAGCCAGACAACAGGCGTCGAGGACGCCAAGGCAAGCCCCTCCTCTGCCAAGAGGAAGGCTAAACCGGCCTCTGACATGGAGCCCACCTCCAGCTCCGAGGACACCAAGGCGTCAAAGAGGATGAGAACGAACTCCACCGGCGCCGCACTCCCCCTACCTGTAGGGAAGTCTGAGCCCCTCCCCCACCCGCCGCTGGACAGGACCTGCCCCTCCCCAGTGCTCATCGACTGCCCCCACCCCAACTGCAACAAAAAGTACAAGCACATCAACGGGCTCAAATACCACCAGGCCCGAGCCCACAACGACCATGACGTCCGCTTGGACCAGGACGCCGACAGCGAGTATGGGGATGACCCCGCCCTCCACCCTGACCCTGCTTCCTGTAACGGTGCTGCTATTTCTCCCGCCCGCTCCACCACACCTAAAGGACGGGGTTTTGACGCCCCGTCCCCCTCTCCAGGAAAGCTGAAAGGAAAGAAGAAGGCAGGAGAGGCGGAGCCTGAAGTGACAGACGGCGGCGAGGAGGGGGCGTGTCTAACAGACGAGGCGAGCAACGATGGGATGGATGACAGGAAGGCCAAGAAGATGGCGGGCGGCGGGAAACCTGATAAACTGACTCCGAAAGGTTTAAAGCCGACCCGCCCTGTTGCCCCCGGAGCCCCCTCGCCCTACGCCATGCAGGCCTCCTCCCCCGCTCTGGGCTCAGTGGTACAGTCTGTCCCCAAGAGCCCTCAGATGAAAAACAACCAACCCAAACCCCCACCGCTGGCTGACCCCGCCTCCAGCCCCACCCTCACCAAGGACAAGAAGAAGAAGGACAAGAAGAAGAGGGAGGGGGGGAGGGAGGGGGACAGTCCGAAAGCAGCAGGTAAGGGGGGCAGGCCGGAGGAGGGCAGGAGCCCGTACTCTGATGCGGATTCAATGCTGAACGGCTCCTCAGAAGCTCATCAGAGCCGGCTCGCCAGCATCAAGGCCGAGGCCGACAAAGTGTACAGCTTCACCGACAACGCCCCCAGCCCCTCCATTGGGAGTGGCAGCAGGATCGAGCCCGGCCTCGGGCCCCCCCTCCAACTCAACCAAAATGGAGCGGACAACGCATCTGTGAAAACCAGCAGTCCTGCTTACTCCGACATCTCAGACGCAGGTGAGGACGGCGAGGGGAGGGCAGAGGGCGTGAAGGTGAAGACAGAGCCTGATCAGGGGCCTCGTGAGGGGGCCAAGAAGGCGCTGTTCCCCCCTCAGGCCCCAAGCAAAGACTCGCCGTACTACCCAAACTACGACTCGTACTACTCCCCCAACTACCCCAACCCCAGCCCGGGGGCACCATCCGCAGCCACGCCTCACGTTGAGGGGGCTCAGGTGAAGGTGAAGAAGGAGGAGGACTCAGATGTGGGGGAGGAGCCAAAACTTAAGGTGGAGCCTCAGGAGGAGAGGAAGATTGATCCGGGGCCTCAGCAGCCGTCAGTCATCCAGCAGCGGTCCAACATGTACACCCAGCCCATGTACTACAACCAGTACTACGTCCCCCCCTACTCATACTCCCCAGACCAGGCCTATCACGCCCACCTGCTCGCCTCAAACCCCGCCTACCGCCAGCAGTACGAGGAGCGCCAACGACAGGCTGACAAGAAGGCGGAGGGCAAAGAGCGGGAGGCAAGCGGGAAGGACGAGTGGAAGCAGAAAGCATCTGTTCCCCCCACCTTGTCCCGAGCGCCCAGCCTCACTGACCTCGTCTCTAAGGGGGGGCTGAACCCGACGAAGTCCAAAGAGCCCCCGCCTTCCTCAGAACAAACAAAATCCGTCATCATGGCGAAGGGAGAGGAGCTCAAAGCCCCCGCCGCCCAGCCAGAGGGCCTGAAGATGAAGCTGAGTGAAGCAGGGCATCATGGGAAAGAGGAGACCAAGCCGGGGGCGGAGTCAGGTCGATCGGCAGGTGCAGAGCCCGCCATGTGGTACAGACAGGTAACTGCACGTATACACACGATGATCGCTTCATACAGCTGAATATTTCTCTTCTGCTATGTCGAAACGAAACCAGAAACAAAACAGTTTAAATACATTTTTGAAAAAGCTCTCTGCAGCACTTTGTTGAAACATGCTGGAGTTTTTATTGTTGAAGGATGCGTGATGATGATAAGATCCACTGTAGTGTACCTGGTTCAGCCCTCTGCAGACTCTAAAATCTGCAGATCAGGTGGAGCAACACGCCTCTTACAAAACTTTAGACTTAGTAGTTTTTATTTAAAGAGATCCTCTTCGGATACAAACTCCGTCTTCTCTCCTCACTCTCATCCTTTTCTCTCATTCTTCAGGAGCCGGATTCTCGCTTGTGGCCGTACGTCTACCCGAACAAATACTCTGAAGCTCCTAAACCCCAGGAGGAGGAGCGCTGGAAGGAGGAGCGGGAAAGGGAGCGAGAGAGGGAGAGAGAGAGGGAGCGCGACAGGAAGGGGAAGGAGGAGAGGCCGCGGCCGAAGGAGGTCATGGTGAAAGAGGAGGTGAAGGAGGGGGTGGAGAGCAGGACTCAGATGCCTCCAGAGGAGCACAGAGGGGGAGGGAAGGAGGCGCGGCCTCCACACATGCAGTTCTCCTCGCCCCTGGCCCAGCACCAGGGCTACATGCCCTACATGCACGGACCGTACGCCTACAGCCACGGCTACGAGCCCACCCACCCAGGATACAGAGGCATGCCCTCGGTCATGATGCAGAACTACCCCGGTAAGGAGAAGGAGGGGGGAGGGAGGAGGTGAGGAGGGGGGAGGTGTAACAAGCTTTTGTTTTACCAGAGATAACCCAGGGAGCAACAAACAAACAAACAAACAAACAAGAGCAATCTGGGACTATTTCAGGGTTCAGTGAAATTGGCTGAATCCAAACGTCTAACCTGGAATCAGGAAACACTTAGCTTAGCTTAGCATAAAGACTGGAATCAAGGGGAAACTGTTAGCATGTCTGTCATGTCTTGTTCATGTAGCAAAGTTTAACGTCCTGTTCTTTGTTTATGCCTATATAAAAGTATTTTTAAGAATGAGACAGACAGAGGTTCATTCTCTTCTCTGTCCTCAGGATCGTACCTGCCTCCGGGTTACTCCTTCCCCTCGTACGGGGGGAAGGTGGCGGGGGAGGAGGGGGAGAAGGCCTCCAGGTCCAGTCCCAACGTGAAGCCGCCGGGTGAGGCCAAAGCCCTGGACCTGCTGCAGCAGCACGCCAGCCAGTACAAGAGCAAGTCCCCGTCCATCTCTGAATCCAAACCCCCCCACGAGCGCGAGAGAGAGCGGGACCGCGATAGGGAGCGAGAGAGAGACAGGGAGAGAGAGGGCGACCGGCCGCGCTCGTCCCCCTCACAACGAATCATGCCCTCCCATCATCACCTGGGGTACCCGCTGCTGTCGGGACAGTACGAACTGTCCTACGCCTCGGGTGAGACACTCGTCTGTCTGTCTGTCCGTTTAGAAACTGTAAAGAGTCTTCGGAGCAGCCGCAGCCAATCAGGAGTCGACAAGTCTTTGTTTACTTCAGGAAGTCATCAAGTTTATTTATTAACTATTTTTAAACCCCATCCTTTCATCTGTGACTGTGATTCATGTGTCAGCCATGTTGGATCTAAAGAGGCCAGTTTCTCACTCTCTCTCTGTGATTCTCAGGTCTCTCCTCCTCAGCCATCGTCGCCAGTCAGCAGGCGTCCGCCCCGTCCATGTACCCGCCCGCACGGAGGTGAGAACGGTAAGACAAACGCACCTTTTCATCACATTGTATTCTTTATTCTCTATCTTCTTACCTCGGACACAAACACAACGTCTGAAGCGGTGACAGTCTTCTTCTGTCTACTGCAGAGAATCCATCCTCACTGTCTCAGTCTGCAGCACCACCTGGTGGTCACACCTCAGAACTGTCATTCTTTAATGAAGTAAATAAAGAAATCTCGATGGAAATGTTTACATTCATATCAGTGTTTGAAACTGTAGGGTGATGAAACTCAAACTCTCTGAGGTCAAAGGTGAAATCAACCTCTGAGGTCAAAAGTGAGAGCCGCTCCCGTTTCCTGCAGAGAAGCTCACGGTGCAGAAACGTTTGGACAGTGTGCGGGAGTTCCATTATGTTGGGTTGCTATGATGTGTATATTTGTTGCCAGAATCATCAAGTGTGATCAAAGTGTCATGTGACAACCGTAGGAGAAGCTTTGTTGATTCTAAACTGATCCTCCTGACCAATCACGTCCTCTCCTCTCTCTGCAGGCACACCTGATTGGTCGGCCTCCAGCCTTCCAGAGTCATGTGACCGGATCACATGAGGAAGCGTTTCTGTTTGAGCATCAGTTCAATGGTGTTTGTGTACGTTTGATTTCTCTGCCTGGACGTCCGGCCGGCTGCTTCGCCCCCTCGCTGGACCCGCTGAGACCTCGGGAGGATTAAAGGCTCTCGGTCTACTGGTCCTACTGGTTCCACTGGTTCTGATGATCCAGGTGGGGACCATGGTGCTCACGTGGGCGGGCAGTGAAAGGTGTGTGCTCACAGACTGACGGCAGAGAGGACCTGGTGGGCGGGGACACGATGAGATGCCGCTTCTCGGTTGTTTTGGATGCGGAAGCGGCAGCTGCAGTGGGGTTGGACAGTCCCAGGCGGTGTGGGAGCTCTGACATCATCTCAAAGACTCCGCCCACAGTGACCTATGATGTCTCTGACCCCAGCGGACGTCGTCACTCTTTGACCTGGAAGTCCCTCAGCTTCACAGGAAGTCACAAATACTGTGGAGGGAGGAGGACGGACCAATCAGAGGGCAGCGTTTGGACTGATGCGGCGTCCTCAGACTCCTCCTCCTCAGTGTGTAGCTGTACTGTGCTCTGTGTGTGTGTGTGTGTGTGTGTGTGTGTGTGTGTGTGTGTAAATACTGTACAGAGGAATTATTTTAAAGAGCCTGTTGGATGCTGTTGGATTTCCTACTCTTCTTTTTGTCTGGTAGCCTCTGCCTCTGTTTTTCTACTGTTGTTGATCTGATATTAAACCTGTAGCTGGTGGAACGGCGCCCGACCTCTGCGTGCTCATTTGACGATTGCTGATGATGAGCTCTCTTCCGGGATTTAAATCTGACACTTTATCATCTAACTTGACGAACATCAGACCGTCTCTCAAAACAACTGATTTAATTTACCCTTAGCTCGCATTAGCTCTCCAAATCTTCAACCACTTCCTGTTGAACTTTAACCTTTTTTTTGTAGTTTTTAGGGGCTCAACAGACGAGCTACAAGTCACTGTTAGAGGCTTAGGCCCCGTGTCCACCTGTGTTTCTTCCGAGCAGAAAAGCGCTGGCTGTGCACTCAGGGCGCTTACATGAAGCGTTTGTGCGCTGAGAAGATGCAGATTAATATGTTTAGTATCATTGATATATAATATTTAATGAACATAACTTTAATGTTGCAGCTGATAAATTAAGAAAATGTAAAGTTTAATTTAATCCTCGTCATAGTTCATGAATGGATTTAGTTTTGTATTAATCTGAATATTGAAAGTATCTGGAGCTGACAGATGTGTATGTCTAAGAGGAAGCTGAGTTTTTCATTTTTTTCCATCTTTTGGTGACTGAGTTCTCGAAACATCCACCAGGCGGCGCCAAAGCTTTCCAACCTTTAACACAGTAACCCTTAAAATAAAAATCTGCAGAATCAGACGAAGATTGATTTGAATATTTTGATGTCACATCTGTGTCTCCAGTCAGACAGGTTGATGGTTATCACAGCAAATAAAACCACAGAAGAAGAAATACCAAGTAGACAAACCCTGATGATATAGGAAAGAAGAAATAAAAAGTTACATCCAGAACTCAGCTTTACCTTACTTCTAAGTCTCAAATTAAGAAAGATTTAAAATTAACAAATGAATCCAGAGTGTGTACACCTGGACTTGAGGTTGGGAACGGGGCGGGGGGGGGGGGGGGGGGTTCAAGTCCAGGTACCTAAATCTTGAAATTGGTCTGGTAGCTGGTGAGGTGACAGGTCACTGCTGAGGTTTCCTTCAGCGAGGTTCTGAACCCCCAACAGGTCTGTGGGCTCATTTATCAACAGTGCGCAACGTCGATGCATGTTCCGAGTTTTCTTCAATTAAAAACCCAAATAAGTGATTTGTCAAGTTTGAAACAGACGTGTTGCCTTAATTTGTTCCAAAACCTTAAAAAAAAAGACAGCTGGGACAGGAGTTTGAAATGAAACATCATGGCTCGTTTTGCCTTATTAGATGATTTGGCGAACTGTGGTAAGTAAGGGCTTTTCAAAAGAGCGCACTGATCTGTTTGGTCCAGCTTGTTCTCTTGTGAGAGCGTCACTGTTTGATTTTTTTCCCCAGAGAGAGTTGTGACCCCGATGACGCTGTAAATGCACCGTTCTTGGGTGAAATTGTGGATTATTCTGTTATCTTCCAGCTGCAAATGCTTCTCGCTTTTGTGCCGCGGTGCGTTTTCTTTTTTTTGCGCTGAGCTTAATCTCAAACTTCATCTTCGTCTTTTCTCCTCTGACCTGTCACCTTCTCTCCTGCAGCATTTGTTCTTTTGTTAGTAACTTCGACTCAGTGAAAAGACTTATAATTTCATTGGCTCACAGCGCGAGAGTTACTAACCTTATTTTATTCATTTATCTATTTATTTATTTATTACCGTTTTTTATTTAACCTTATCCATTTCCATTTCTGTTATAAAGCTTCTTTTCTTTGCTCTCGTATTATTCCGCCGAGGTAAATATGTTCACGTGTTTTTTAAAGAGGTGTGTTACCATGAATGGTTTCGTGGAGGCGAACATGCACGAGCCTGCTGGTTCACAGAAAACCTGCAGAGTCGTGATCACAGATTATAATTCAGAAACTGTCAGATGGTGTCGTAGCGTTGTTTTTCTTTTAAGATCGAGTGAAAGTCTTAAAGTGAAATGAGATCTGCTGTTTCAATCAGCGCCGTCAGTCCGATATCCATAAATTACGTCATTATGTGACCTGATATCGATATACGATTGGATCACTACGCACTCTAGTTGTAAATCATTGTGTGTCCTGCAGGGGGCAGCAAAACTAAATGCTCTTCTCCCGGAGGTCGCCGCTGACTCGAGGATCAAACGGTTTAAAAACATCACGGGAACAGAAGGCGTTGTGGCTCCTGGTTCTTTGGAGGTCTGAACATAAAGAAGAATCTAAACCAAGAAGAGCTTCAGAAATTCAACTCAGCAGGTGTTCATACCTGAGCTTACTTGTCTGTGCTGCTGCAAAGCCCGAATTTCCCCTCTGGGGATCAATAAAGTATTATCCTATCCTACCTGCGCACCTTCAAGGACGGCCAATCAGATTCAGTGTACAGGTGACAGTATGCGATTCGAGAGTCTGTCGGGCCCTATAGGCAAAAATCAACCAACCAAGGTCCAGCAGGGGAACGAGAATGAGTGCTGTCTGATGTCACATTTTTGGCCGCTGCTTCAGGGCCCCCCTGCTGGTGGAGCTATTGTGACGACCCTGACTGTCTCTCCTCTACCTTCAAGTAAAGAGGGGCGGAGCCAGTTTATTTGTTTCATGCACCTGGGGTTATTTATCGGGGTCTCTCCACCTTCACACCGTCAACAGACCCGGGCTGTGTTGATGCGAGCTCCAGGTAGTGACAGCGCCGATACCACACACACACACACACACACACACACACACACACACACACACACACACACACACACACACACACACACACACACACACACACACACACACACACACACGACCCCTAACGGCCTCCACGATGGTGCCAACGTTACACAACAAGCTTCACCACAATGACTCCACTCATCTCACCGCTGCTTTCTGTGAGGTTTCACAGCAGAATGAGGGCTTCCTCTTTTTAAAAAGGAAATAAACAGAGGAAGAAATTTCTTCTTCTCCTCGAAGTCTGTCATGTTCTCAGGAGATCCTTCAGGTCGCCACTCTAGTAAAGAATATTATTTAAATCTTCCTATTTGCTTGAACAGCTGGTGTTTCTAGTGTAGTCAAGATCACACTAACCGAGACCAAACCATACCTGAGACCAGAGAGCTCCGAGAAAAGACCAAGACCAGCCAGGTCAGACAGGGACAAAGACCAAGGATCATAAATATCTCTGAAAAATCATCATCCTGTGTTTAGGGGGCGTGTCCCTCACTTAGACCGTAACAACGGGAAAGTTGCGGCCGTAACCGGGGCAAAAAAACAATTTTTGGCTTTTTTTTTTCTAAAGTCCTTAATATATCATCGTACTCTTGTGTCTTTTATTGACATATTAATAAAACTCCCCGTGCTTTTATTCTGAAAGCCTCTTCCGGTCACTTCCGGTACAGGGTGTATTAAACAGTGCGTACTTGACGCAGCTGGTCCAGTTGACTCGCTGCAGCCTCGGCTCCGCTCCGCCCGGAGTGTCGGAGGTGTCGTGCGGACTAACGGAGGGTCGAACCGGACACAAGGGGACCCCGGGTGTATCCGCGGACTTGAGAGAAGACGTGTACGACACACACAGGTAAAACAGAGAGTGTGTGTGTGTGTGAACCTGTAAATGTGTGTAAGGAGGGCCCGCTGCTGATGTCATCAGTGATGCTGCGGTGGTGTCTCAGATGGTGCGTTTACATGCTCCTGTTATTTAAATGTTAAACCCTTTATAAGATGCTGTACCCTCCACACCTGGAGCACTGCAGGTGTGACCTACTGTAGGATGAGCACGTGCCATCTCAGCATGAATCGACCGCATCAAGTGTAGTAGTAGCATCAATACTATACTGGGAGGACTGGTTTTTATAGCTGCTGTAGTATAAACGTGTTGCAGTGCGCGCAGCAGGTTTTGCTTCATGTGATCATTTTTATTCTGCACAGGAAATTTAACTAAACTAATTATATTAAACTATTAAAAATAATATATCCAATAGGAGACAGAGGTGAGGAGTAAACCTGATGATGAGTGGTGATGATGTAATACTGCAGCCTCACAGATAGAGCCAGATGGTTTTTAATAAAGAGTATATGATGGCCGAGGTGACTCTTAGAACAAACCCAATACTGTCCAAAGCGGTCACGTTGAGGTGTGAGTAGTGGAGCTATTTCAGGATGCGTGTTTGATGCAACAAACACATTTCTGCGGGTCTTTGTCCCGGGAGTCTTCAGTCCGTTTGTTTCCAGTCCAGGATCAGGAGTCCAATAACCCACATGACAATAAGAGCCCGACCGATGTGGGAGTTTTGGGACCAATACCGATATTAGGGATTTTACTAAATCTGATGCCGGTGTATCGGCCGATATCTTTATTAGTTTTATCTTCAATCTGTAGAGATGAATATAAATATACACATTTATTGTGTTGACACAAATGCAGTTATCAAACGTTTGTGGATTTATAATGAAGACAAGATGGTCCAGTGTTTCCCACAGAATGATACCTGTGTAGGGATGTAGGGACAGTGGACCTCATCTCTCCTTCTCTCTCTGTCTCTCTCTCTCTCTCTCTGTCTCTCTCTGTCTCTCTCTGTCTCTCTCTCTCTCTCTGTCTCTCTCTCTCTGTCTCTCTCTGTCTCTCTCTCTCTCTGTCTCTTTCTCTCTCTCTCTCTGTTTCTCTCTCTCTCCCTCTCTCTGTCTCTCTGTCTCTCTCTCTCTCTCTCTCTCTCTCTCTGTCTCTCTCTCTCTCTCTCTCTCTGTGTGTCTCTCTCTGTCTCTCTCTCTCTCTCTGTCTCTCTCTCTCTCTCTCTCTGTTTCTCTCTCTCTCCCTCTCTCTGTCTCTCTGTCTCTCTCTCTGTCTGTCTCTCTCTCTCTCCCTCTCTCTCTCTCTCTCTCTCTCTCTCTCTTTCTCTATCTCTCTTTCTCTCTCTCTCTCTCTCTCTTTCTCTCTCTCTCTGTCTCTCTGTCTGTGCACTCAGTGAGGTCTTTGCACGCGCCTATACTCTCTCGCGCGCTCTCTCTCTCCCCCATTTTCACTTGGGCGACCATGAAATATACTTGGTCGGTCCATATAGCGCCCTCTGCTGGTGATACACGGGTAGTGTAATACGATGAAACTCAAATGAAATGCTGTTTGACTGGTGAATAAATCTGTAATACCGACCAGTGTTTCCCCTATCATTATATAAAATCAGCTGATACTGATCGTCACTGGATACGCTGATATCGGTGGAAATTATCGGCTGGTCGATTAATCAGTCAGGCTCTAAAGACAAACTCTCATTATGTCTAATACAAAATAAAACAGATGCTTACAGTAACAAGTCGACTATCAGACACTGGAAGTTGCAGATTTTGTGAAAAGATAAAATAATTAAATTAAATAAGTATTTTGGAGTGGAAGACGTCCCTATCACTGATCCACCACCTCGAGATGTTCGAGGATTGAAGGAGCGAAATGACAACCCTGCAGCCTGCACGATGACCCCGTCTGAGCTGCGACAGGAAGGAAAGCCTCACAGGAGGAAACACCGTGATTAGATCTAACCATGATCGCTGATTTTACTGGACATACTTTGATTATTTGAGGATAATGCTGCAGCCATTACGGCCTGTTTCACTGCTGCAGGCTGAAGACTTTTTTTTTAACCTGTTAGAAGTTTAGACTCCAAAGAGACGTTAATAAAGGACCAAGGTTTGAAAACAGCAGAACGACCCTCAAAGTCGATCAGAGACGTAGGGAGGCAGGCAGAGAGTCTGAGAAGAGAAAGACTCAGTTTCAATTCAGAACTCGAGTCAAAGTTAAACTCGTCCTGAGTCGAGGTTAAGAATCTGCTCTCTCTGCTTCAAACAAGACTCTTCTGTCGGCGCTGCATCTGTGTGGCCTCCGTCCGCTCCAGCAGCTCTGAATACCCAGAATCACCTCTTGTTTTGGCTCGACCTTGCCATCGTCCCCGTCGCAGGGTGGTCCGGAGCCGCCGAACAAAACGCCTCTTTGAGAGCCGAGCTGTAAGTCGTCGTCCTCCCAGAACACACACACACTGAGTCCTGCTCAGTTATCAGAGGTTTTAACAAACTGTCACCCTGTTTAGGACTCTGGTTAAAAACTTTTCATCCTGTAACATCTCTAGAATCATTCAGAGCACAAGGTCTTTATCTGCTGTAGCTTTTTAAACTGTTATCAGAGCGTGTTTTTAAATGTTTGTGTCTTCAGTACTGACGCTCAAATCTCACTGAGATGTTTTTAAAGATGGACCTACACGCTGTTTTTTTGATGTGTCTGCACATTTTCTATGACGAAGAGTGTAGAAAGATGAAGAGTAAGGGTTCCCGACTCGAGGCTGCTCGGCTCTGATCCTCTTCCCGGATTATTTTGTAGTGTGAGCAGATCCAATCTGAACCTCCCCGATCTGCTCAGAGAGCTTCAGGGCCGCCTCGATTTAAATCAAACATGTTTGATATTTAGGATTTAAAATCTTGCCGATAACGTCGTTTAAGAGTCTGGAGGAGGTGACTACAGTGACCACGAGAGACGAGGGAGGACAGTAGTGATGGCGACCGCCGGCAATACATAACAACCGGCAACCTTAGGTGTTAAATCCTGCAGTTCCCCGAGTGTCCACTAGAGGCTGGCTGCTGAAGCACAGGAAGTCACATACACACCCATTCTAAAAAGCCTGTTTTTACAGCAGAGATTAACATGTTTACAGCCTGGTTCAAAAAAACAAATAGGTCTGATTAGCTCATGTCTCGATCGACACACACTGTACGGGGGGTGAATGTTTTGATGACTCATCCGTTTTGATTTGATGAAGGATAAGAGTTATTCACAATAAGGCGTGTAGCTAACATGATTGACAGGTGGACGCGGTGTAACGGTTTGTCAGGAGTCTTAAAAGCCGCCTCAGCTCCAGCTCTCAGCATGTCGTTAGGTTGACTGAAAGTTAGACTGAGACAGCGTTTCCAGCCTGGAGACCGCCATCGATGGGACTCCAGCGCCCCCTGCAGGAACAGGCGGGTGATGTCACTTAGACTTCCTGCACGGGTGTGCTGGACACCTGAAATGCATCTGACAGTTCAAATCTTCCCTCCTGCTCTGAACCTTTATAACGATGTGACGGCCATTAGTGTCGTTGTAGAGTGAGCATGCTCGAGATTATAGAGAAGAAGATCTGTTAAGATTCTCCTGATGTGTGCAATGCTCTCCGATTTAAATATCCAGACTAATCAGCAACATTTGAGTAAAGAAGTAAAAGTGTTGTAAACATCATTAAATAAAAGTATAAAGCATCATAAACTCAAATCAAGCTTCTTTAGTCTAATCTGAATGATGTGTATTAAATGACTTTCTTTCCTCATCTGTTTGTGTTTAATCATTTCTTCTCTCCTGAAACACGAGGCCTCATGTTCTCTGATCATCTCGTTTACTTATGATTTGCATGAATCTCATGGGGGAGGATGTTGCTGTGGTGGAAACAGTCTGACCGTCAGGAAAAAGGCTAATCGACTGGTTTCAACTCCAGAAAACCACGCCGACCACCAGAACATCAAATATCACATCCTGTTAAAGAGAGAGAGGGAGAGAGAGAGAGACCTACATTTGTGGTGATTGGTTGTTTGCTTGTATAAAGCTTGCTAAAGGTCACATATTCTCCTCTTCAACCAGTGTAAATAAGTCTCAGAGCTCCTCAAAATATGTGTATGAAGTTACTTGTTCTAAATCCACTCTGATCCTGTATTTGATCATGTCTATAAACCCCTCTATTTCAGCCCTGCTCAGAACAGGCTGTTTCTGTGTCTGTACCTTTAAATGTAAATGAGCTGTGTCTGACCACGCCCCCTCTCTGGAAGGGCTTGGGTGTCTCGGGCTTTCTCGCTCCATGTCCTATTGTTTACGGTGAGAAGGCAGACTCAGAGGGCAGAACAAACACCTAGCTGTGGGAGTGTCACCCACCTGGGGGAGGGGTTACTGCCCTTTGTGATGTCATGAAGGGAAATATCTCCAAACGGCCTGTTTGAGCACACATTTTCTGAAAAGTGGAGCAGGAAACAGACGGAGAGGATGGACTTTTTTTTACAACCTTGAAGGTTGCACCTCTGCAGGGACAGAAGGGACACATTTGAAGGAGCCTTTGAAACGGGAGAACCTCTGACTTCATGCTGTGGCGTTAACGGTCTTCAGGTGTGACCTCCGAAGGATGTGGATCCTGAACTGGGACACAGCTAAAGATTCAAACACTCACATTCACAAAGACGGGAAACTTAGAGCCAGCGATTAACAGAACGAGCATGTCTTTGGACTGTGGGAGGAAGCTTTCTGTGACGTGACAGCGCTAACCACCGCACCATGGAGCATTTATTGTGATAGGACACCTTAGGGGAGACAGGAAACAATCAGAGGAGAGCGTCAGGAGTACGTGCAGGAAATGGTGGAGAGAATCTAGCCCGAGGCGGCTGTATTGAAGACTATATGGCCTCCACTCATCCTCCACACATCGGGCTTGTGCTCCACAAACTGAGCTGAAGCACGCTCCACCTCCGCTGATCAAAGCGTCATCACTCTGAACACATTCTGAAGGTTGGAGCAGCAAGACGAGGCGTTTTCTATCACTCTGACGACTTCCAGCGTCATTTTACTGATCAGTGTTCTGAGTTAAACGAGCTGATGTGTGTTGGCAGGGAGTCTAAACACACACGCGCACGCGCACACACACACGCACACACACACAGATGTAAAGTGTTAACATCACAGCAAACAGCCGAGTCTCCCCGAGGAGCCTCCTGATTTAATCAGCAGGCAGAGTCTCCTCCGAGAGGGAACCGACACGTCTCCATGAGAACCATGAGGAGGAGGAGGAGGAGAGGTACCTGCTGTCAGCTAGAGGAGGAAGGATCATGCCTGTCGCCATGGCAACTGTGCTTCACTTCCACCTTAGCGTGCTGCAGAAATGCCCCGACAGCCTCGGATCTCCTCCTGTTCAGAGATAAATGTTTGATGTTTTAGAGGCTCATTAATACACACATGGTGGTGAGTTTGTGTTCTTCATGAGAAACCATCTGATTTGTTTAGAGTCACACACACACACACACACACACACACACACGCTGAGCCCGTCTGTCGTTTTTCACACGCTTCAGTTCCTGTTATGAAGCGTGAAATGAGCCCGCAGCTCGTCGCTGATACAAAGAGGACAGAAAACAGGAGTGTGATTCTGCAGGAAGAAGAATCCGAGCTGATCACCTCGTCACAGCCGACAGATGATTCTTCATGTTGTGTAAAAACATCCAAACTGAAATACTGAACATACTCGCTCTCTCTGCTGCAGGAGTCGATTCAATGAATACACTTCATGTCACAGTTTAGAAAAGCTTAAAGGATCATCCAGTAAGATGTGTAGAGACTGAAATGATAAAGGTACCTTACTATATGATCAGACATTAAGGAAACATGTATGTTGAAGTGCTGGCTTCTCTGACAACAATGCAGCAGTCAGTATGTCTTCCTTCTAACTTTAGATTCTGGTCCTGAATGCTCTGGATTTGTTTGGACCAGAGAAGGTAGGCGGTTTTAAGGCACCCCCACACGGCCGTTTTGGACGCCCCTCGGTTTGCCAGATATGAGAGCAGTTATCAGGTCAAACCAACAGGTGTTGCAGTGATGGAAGCGGACAAGAGAAGTGGTTCAGATAGAAGTGATTGTACCCGACCTAAAAAGCCTCTGCATGTTTCTAATAAGCTCCACGAGCAGAAACGTGCTCAAACTAGGATGAATATTGGAGATGCTTTTGAAAAATGGAGAGAGGTTAGAACACAGAAAGGTTTACACACCGATGCAGAGCTGGATAAACACTGAAGCTTCATTGTCCACAACATGGCAACCTGCGTGAGCATCAACTCTAGAGAGAGTTTTCATCCAAATCTAGATTTATTCGTCTCGTTATAGCAGGATTACAAATGTATTTTTCCCCTGATGCCGAGTTTATTTCTCCAGATCTCAAGAAAAGGGCTGAAAACGTTGTTTTTATCTCGAGGTAACGGGAGAAAATGAGTCCAGATCAAAGGGCTCTCCTTAATCTTTCAGGCTTTGAGTCACTTTGAATACTAAATTTTTTCTTCTTCCTCTCAGCTGTCTGAGTGTTCAGTAACTGTTCTCTCTTCAGCTCCTCACCTTCAGTTTGAGATATTTGTTTGTGATTTCCCCTCGGAGCACACGGACGACTCGGAGCAAAAAAAAAAAATTTAAACAGCTTTTTACACAAACACAAACAGGAGGAGGGGAGAAATGAGGAGGGACATACGGTCCTGCAGGTTAAAAACAACATGGCCGTGCTGCAACACCTTCCATCCAATCATAAAATACATAAAAATAAATAAATAAAAACACATCATGTACAGAGGAGGGCTGGCAGTCGACAGAAAAAGAGCCGAACACTTCATCTGAGCAGCCTTTTTTCCTTTTCTTTTTGGTGCCGTTACCATGGAAACAGAGGGGGAGAATATCCTGGCTGCCATGTGTGGCGTTTGGCACGTGTAGATAGGAGCGTCGTCACGGCAGCCAATCGGAGCTCTCGGTCATCCATGCCCTCTGATATCACGCTGAGAGAATGCAGAACGAGAAGAAGAACGAGGAGGACGGTGAGGGCGAGCTCTAGTCGTGGTATCTAGAACCCCAGATCCACATCACTGACCGACAGCGAGGACGTAGAACTGAATAGATCAGATCTCGTGCTGCGTTCACAGGGAGTCAGACGGACGGATGGCGGCTCACTGGTTGTCATTTTTATAAACGAGATCATGGTGGTCAAACAATGTGAGGCCTGCAGAAGTAAAGATTAGAATATTAGGAGTGATATTTGTGTTAATTATCTACCCTCCTCCTCCTCATAATTCCCAGTCTTCAGAAAGTGTTAATGAAACACTGTGATGCATTTTATTCTGAAAGTCTCAATTCCTCCTGCTCCTCCACATCCTCCTCCACTTCCTCCTCCTCCACCTTTTATTCTGAAAGTCTTCATTTCCTCTCGTCATCCAGGCCGATGAAGATGATGTCGGAGAATCTGGAGCAGAGTGATGATGTCAGCGTCCTGCCCCCCCATGAGGTTGAGCCCCCCAGGGAGGAGGATGGACACTGCCCCCTACCTTTCAGGTGAGTGACTGCGGTTGTAATACACACACAGCGACGCAACCTGCCAAAGTAAGAGGAAAAAGATGATTTATTCAAATTTTAAAGGCTGGATTTAAAACGGGGCTGACTCACTGCATGAGACAGACTCTAGTGGACACTGGAGGAACTGCAGCTGTAAAGTTGGACATTTTAACATGGGGCTCCATGGGGACTGACTCACTACAGGAGACAGACTCTAGTGGACACTGGAGGAACTGCAGCTGTAAAGTTGGACATTTTAACATGGGGCTCCATGGGGACTGACTCACTACAGGAGACAGACTCTAGTGGACTGTTACGCCGCTACACAAACCCACAGCTAAATGCTATCCTTGAGCCTGACTCTAAGGCCAGTGAGCCTGTAACTTAATGCCTCTCCTTATTTGTTGCGTAAACGTGAAGGTATACCCTGCCTTACCTGAATGTGTGTGCAACTGTCCTGTCTGTTTGAGGGGTGCGTGTGGGTGACTCACCGCCAAGATCCTCATACGTGCCGCGACCAGCACACACGGACAACTCGATCCACCTGGGTGCGATCTCCTCCACCAGCCCTCTCTTTCATATCGGTTTAGATTTATGTGCAAAAAGAATCCGTGAAGTGTTGACACAAAAACAAACGTTACTTCACCGCTAAAGACACTGAAGTGAATCCTCCTAACGCATTATCATAAAAAAACACTACTAAATTGTGACACCAACCATTTTTCTTCATATTTTCTCCCATGTTTTTTTTCACAACTGTTGCTTTACCTTTCAGGAGGTAAAGTTCTTACACACATATAGACTTCCTTTCCCTTAAAAGGGCACATACCTCCGCTATTTTAACAGAACTATCAGTTTACCTCATCTTCCTCTTAGGAAGGAAATCACTACACTAGTGTACAAACTGAACTGGCAACTGACTGGACAAATGCTCACATGGGCTCTCCTACTCGTATGAGAGACAGCGCATCAGCCAAGATGTTGTCTTTACCCGCCACATGTCGTACAACCAAACTGTAAGGCTGCAAAACTAGCGCCCACCTGAACACTCTCTGATTCGATGTTTTGAACTTGCTAGAAAAGACAGGGGATTGTGGTCCGGGAACACCACAACCTCTTGGCCTGAATGCGACACATATACTTCAAAATGCTTGACTGTCAAACCCAGACCTAAAGCTTCCTTCTCAATAGTTGAATAAGCTTTCTAATGTTTGTTTAGCTTTCGAGAGAAATAAGCTACTGGTCGGTCTCGTCCAGCCTCATCTGTTTGTAGGAGCACAGCTCCGACCCCAATATCACAAGCATCTATGGCAAGTTGAAAAGGTGCATCAAAATTCGGAGCAAGCAGCACGGGTTAACATACCAAGATGGCTTTCAACCCTCCGAAAGAACGCTCACAGGTATCTGTCCACACAAACTTCACATCTTTCTTCAAAAGGTTAGTCAATGGCTCGGCAACCACAGCAAAGTTGGGAACAAATCTTCTGTAAAACACACACATGCCTAGCACTCTCATGACATTTCGTCGGCTTCTCGATACCGGAAGATCAAGGATCGCCTCCACTTTTGCACGACGAGGCATTACCTTCCCTTGACCCACCTGATGCCCAAGATAGGTTACTTGTCCCTTCCCAAACTCACATTTATAGGTAAATTTACTACAAGACCTGCCTCTTGTAACCTTTCAAAGAGCTGTCATAGCTGTATGAAGTGCTCTTCCCATGAGCTACTGTACACGACCACATCATCAGTATAAGTAACCACAGAGCTCAACCCCTGAGTAATGGTATTCATCATCCGCTGAAAAGTAGCAGGAGCATTTTTCATGCCAAACGGAAGAACATTGCAAATATACAGACCATCTGGTGTCACAAAGGCGGAAATCTCCCTAGCCCGTGGAGTCAGAGGCACCTGCCAATAACCTTTCAGTAGGTCTAACTTAGAAACAACCTCTGCTCCTCCGATCCTGTCTATGCAGTCTTCAAGTCTGGGAATTGGGAAGGCATCAGCCTTAGTCTGCTGGTTCACTTTCCTGTAGTCAATACAAGGTCTTGACGTATTATCAGATTTTGGGACAAGAGCCTCAGAGTTTCTCAGACGGAACCCAACAGTTTCCACTTCCTCACTGACATCTTCAGCAACCAGCTCCATAACTGCACAGGCCACAGCGGGACCACGTGAATGACCCAGATACAGCTTTAACAGTTTATATGGCACAGTCTTGTCTTTGTCCTGCCTTCGGGAGTGCTGATAACATAGTTTTTGTCTCCTACCCTCTTCAAAACAGAATAGGGACCACAAAATTACACACTTAGACCAGATGCACACTGCGGCACCAACGCAAGAACCTGGTTCCCAATGGCAAAATGCAAGTCAACAGCCTTTTGGTCAAACTGAACCCTTCATACGCATCTGAGTCTGATGCAAATTCTCCCTGGCAACCCGACAGGCTGACCACAACCGATCTTTAAATTCGGACACATACTGCAGAATAGTGGTATCAGGTTTAGGTTGAAGCAACGGCTCCTTGAACAACTTCAGGGGACCTTTAACCTCATGGTCGAACACCAGCTCAAACGGCGTAAATCCAGTGGACTCACTTACTGAATCTCTCATGGCAAAAAGCAAAAACGGAAGGGAAACATCCCAATCGCCAGGAAACTGAACGCCGTAAGTCTTCAACATTGTTTTAAGGGTCTGATGAGCCCATTCAAGAGCACCTTGAGATTGCACATGATAAGCTGAGGAAACTGCTTGTGTAATACCAAGTTCACACATCACATCCTGAAAAACTCCAGACACAAAATTTGTTCCCTGATCATGCTGCATCTGCTTTGGCAAACCAAACCGGGAAAAGAAACCTAAGAGGGCCTCTATGATGGTTCTGGCTTTAATATTTCTTAAAGGGACAGCCTCAGGGAAACGGGTAGTGACATCCATGATGGTCAGAAGGAACTCATTGCCTTTCCTAGTCTTAGACAAAGGGCCAACACAGTCTATAACCACTCTAGAAAAGGGCTCTTCGACCACCGGCACAGGGGTCAATGGAGCTACAGGGACTTTCTGATTTGGTTTCCCCACCAGCTGACAAGGGTCAGCTGACAAAAAGATACCACATCCTTATGGAGTTAAGGCCAGTAAAAATGCTTCATAACTTTAGCCTGAGTCTTTCGAATACCTGAATGGCCGGCTAATGGTATCTCATGGGCCAAACCCAGCACCTCGCTACGATAACCCTGAGGCAGGACTATCTGCCTAACCACACTCCACTCCTCAGTGGCAGATCGGTTCGGGGGTCTCCACTTTCTCATCAGCACATCATCTTGTAAATAAAATCCCTCCGCCATGTTTGCACTCTCCTCCAAAGATAGAGCTGTCTCCCTGAGAGAGCTCAGAGTGGGGTCCTGTTTCTGCTCTGTAACCAACGTCTCTCTGTTCAACACAGGCAGCTGATCCACGCCACACCATTAAGCAAAGACTGTATCTGCTAAGTCAACGGGGAAAGCTTTCTCTGGGTTAGATGCTTTGGCTACCGTGTCCTCCTCAACCTTAGCAGTCGTATCTGTAAGGACTTTCATTTGTGATCGGGTGACACCACAAACTGGTAAAGCTTCTGGATACTGCTCCTCTAAAACCTTTGTCTCAGCAACTTCACAAGGAGTTGGAGACAGGATGGGGGTTGATACCACCTGATCATGCGCCAAGTCAAGTTTTATTTTTTCATGCTCTCTCTCTCTCTCGCTCTCTCTCTCGTTCTTGTCGCTCACACTCCCTGGCTTTCTCCAAATATTCCATCAGTTTCTATAGTTTAGTTTTATCCAGTTTAGCCAGCTGCGTACTTGTCACATCAGTTTCAAAGAAGTCCTCTGGTTGAAACTCGGCCATGTTTCAAATTTACCCAAAAATTAAAACAAAGTAAGGGCGTAATTGAAGAAGGAACAAATCACAAAAATGCAGTCTATTGACCTACACAAAAGACCTGCATCCGAACTCGGATAAGCAACAACAGCCCTAACACCTTCAAGCTACTTACATGCCCATACAATGCCTAATACAAACCTATAACCAGCCGGACGCCGGCAAACAAGTCACCACAGAGAGTTGATAATCGTACTACGCACCACGGCCAAAACACGCACCACACAGGAACGTCGCTCTACTGCAAAACTCCGACAGAAACCAAAACATTGGTACTATTGTTTCCCGCCTGAGCGAAAAACATAAACAAAACGTCAGCTTACTCGTTACTATGGCTACCATAACAGCCCCGACTTAACGTACACTTCAGCGACTACCCAACGGGACACACACACCAAATCGTATAAAAACACCTTGCAGACAACACAAGCTACGCTTCAAATCCCGGACTCACCGCCAAGATCCTTGTACGTGCCGCGACCAGCACACTCGAACAACTCGATCCACGGAGTCACTTGGGTGCGATCTCCTCCGCCAGCCCTCTCTTTCATATCAGTTTAGATTTATGTGCACAAAAACAACCGTTACTTCAGATTCAGTCTCTCAGGTGTCTTGCGTCCTCGCGTCTTCCTCGTGGCGTCTCTTCCACTCAAAACCAATTCCCGCCGGCTCCTCCACAGGTGCTGCTAATGAAGGTTACAGAGACAGAGCCACCACACCCCCCCTCAGGTGTGACATCAGTACTGACCCTGCTTCTCCTCCTACTAACCACACCTACCGCTAAAGACCCTGAAGTGAATCCTCCTAACGCATTATCATAACATGGACACTGGAGGAACTGCAGTCTTTGGCACTTCAGCGTTAGCTTCATTTCTCATGCTTGCTGCTTGTTCTGATGTGAGGGAACGGATGTACAGTATTCGGACTGCAGGTGGAAACCTTTAACACCTGCAGGATGAGTCACAGCTGGAGTTCAGAAGCGTCCAGATGTTTTAGACACAAACGCTGAGTCGACCTGCAGGACGCACAGTTTCAAGACGAGATGCAAAGAGAGAATGAGAACAGACATGATGTGGAGGATTCAACTCATCCTCATTACCAGCAACCAACTCCCTCATTAGTCCTGACAGTGTGTGTGTGTGTGTGTGTGTGTGTGTGTGTGTGTGTGTGTGTGTGTGTGTGTGTGTGTGTGTGTGTGTGTGTGTGTGTGTGTGTTGGCACCAGATGAAAGTGGAGGAGACGTGCGGGACAGACAATACACAGAGAGGGAAAGCCTCTGTATGAGTCTCACTGCTCTGTTATTCCTGTCACGTACAAAACAAGCTGCAGAATCAGGGCCAGTGTGTGTGTGTGTGTGTGTGTGTGCGTGTGTCTGTGTCTGTGTGTGTGTGTGTGTGTGTGTGTGTGTGTGTGTGTGTGTGTGTGTGTGTGTGTGTGTGTTTGTGTGTGTGCATGTGTCTGTGTGTGTGTGTGTTTGCCTCCAGCACGTGTAGTCAGCTCACGTTTCCAGGCAGCAGAGCTCAGAAAGAGACAGAGAGGGCTGATGGGAAGGAGGTGTGTGTGTGTGTGTGTGTTGGTGTGAAGGCTTAATTCACTTCTGCTGACAGAGAGCTAATGTCCCCTTAAACTGCACAAACAGCCTCACAGTGACGGACGCAGCAGATTCAAATCATTCAGCGTTTTTCACTAAAATTAAAAAATCAGTTTGATTAAACAGACTTTTAATACAGAGAACGCCGTTTCTACGGATCCCTCTCTTGTCATCCTCAGTTCTGTGATGTGGCTTGAGTAGAGGGATGCAGCGATTACTCGACGGTGTCTGCAAACGCCGATGACATAATTAGCTGCTGACAAATGTAACCGTGGATAATCGGTTGGTTGCGTTATGCACGTCATGCTGCGTGCGGACATAACATCGGTTTCTGTTGCTGAGTTTCTGAGGAGTGAGTCATCTTGCATCTTTATTATCTCTGCTGAGAGTGGTGGATGCAAAACAGCGACTGTGAAGCATAACAGGGGCATCCTAAAACGTCTAAACTCCGGGAGTGTTTCTCCTTCATCGCTTTAAATAAAGCGTGTGAAACCTTTCTGAAGGTAGTCAGGAAGCTCAGGGAGATTTATTGGTCTACTGCAGGGCTGAAGTTGTCACTACCTTCGGGGCTGACCCCCGCCTCTTTAACTCGTCAGCAGCGAGCAGTAGTTTTGAAGAACATATATATTCTCTAAGTTAAGGCGACTTCGGGTTATACGGGCGCCCGAGGGGGACATGCATCCAAACTAGAGTTGTCATGATACCAGAATTTTAAACTTAAAGGAGCAGTATGTAACTCTGACACCTAGTGTTTAAATGGGTACAGCAGTTTAAATTCTAAACATTGTAGAGAGCTGTCTCCCCCGCCCCCCCCCCCCCCCCCCCCCCCCCCCTCCTCTCTAGAGTCGATGCTCACACAGGTTGCCATGTTGTGGACAATGAAGCTTCAGTGTTTATCCAGCTCTGCATCGGTCTGTAAACCTTTCTGCGTTCTAACCTCTCTCCATTTTTCAAAAGCATCTCCAATATTGATCCTAGTTTGAACACGTTTCTGCTCGTGGAGCTTATTAGAAACATGCAGAGGCTTTTTAGGTCGGGTACAATCACTTCTATCTGAACCACTTCTCTTGCTCGCTTCCATTGCTGCAACACCTGTTGGTTTGACCTGATAACTGCTCTCATATCTGGCAAACCGAGGGGCGTCCAAAACGGGTGCCTTAGAACCGCCTACCTTCTCTGGTCCAAACAAATCCAGAGCATTCAGGTCCAGAATCTAAATTTAGAAGGAGGACATACTGGCTGCTGTATTGTTGTGGTGTAAAAATTCATCCTGAAGGAAAAGATGTGAAAACGTTCAGACGTGTTAAAACTGTTTTCTGCTCAGTGTGAATTCAGCCTCTCTCTCTCTGCTCCAGTTTCCCCATTCACCCCGAATATGTTTGCATAATTACTCCTTTTGTGTGTGTGTGTGTGTGTGTGTGCGTGCGTGCGTGTGTGTGTGTGTTTGTGTGCGTGTGTGTGTGTGTGTGGACAGTACAATCACTCCTTTCACACACACAAACTGTCCTCCCTGCTCCGGTGTACCGGTCTGAAACCAGTGGCTGATTGCACACTATGCTGACTCTCCAGTTCAAGTTTTTTAACGTTGTTTACACTCATCGTCGTCATGGTTACATCATCATTTAACCAATCCGAATAATTGCAGTAATAATAATGTGAATAACTCTGCAGATTGTCGATCATTAAGCCTCAATAATCCTCCAAAGAAACACGTCCTCTGTTTGAAGTTGTTTCTCTTTTGCATGAGCTTGGTGCTCATTTGTTTTTTTCCTTTTCAGGACTCTATTTACATGACCAATCTTCCAGGAAATCTTACGAGTGTGTGTTTGAGCGTGTGAGCGTGTATGTGTGTATGTGTGTGTCCAGTGAAAACAAGGCTTTGAGGATTTGTTAAAGTAACAAAGTAAAGACCTGGTAGCTGTTGGAGACGCTGGATTAAATGTCAGAAGAGGGTAACACGATCGGCCTTCATTAATCTCTCTGAGCTGATGTTTTCTACACAAACTAACAAACTGACCCCAAACATTTATCTGTGTTCGGCGCCGTACGTCTGCACTAGGGCCCTCTGTAATGACCTTCTTGTTGTCGCTCCGTGAAGCGAGCAGGCAGGACTTTGAAAGGTTGTGTTTTTGGTATCATGTTCGGGAGTTGTGGCATTTTAGAAACGCTAGGAACAAAAAAAGAAACATGTCTCCATGTTGGATGCAGTTTCTTTTTTCTTATATTAAATACATTTAACTTCAATAGAAACTGGATCATACAACAAAGGGTCAAATAGGATTCATATGAAATATTAAAACTTATGCATACAGAATTTTTCTGTGTCTTTATACGGCTGTTAGCTGCTGAATGATTCCTCCTGACTAAACTCATCCTCCATCTTTGTCAGTTTTTTATGCTCCCTGACGGTAAAGCAGCTGGTTTGTTGTGACTGATTATCAGTTGCTGCCATCACAGGCTCGTGTGTGTGTGTGTGTGTGTGTGTGTGTGTGTGTGTGTGTGTGTGTGTGTGTGTCTGTGTGTGTGTGTGTGTGTGTTTATGCAGTGGTGATTCTAGACTCCATTAGGAGCCCAGGCTTAATATCATTGGGGGCCCCTCCCTCATGCCTTTATCAGCGTTATGTCCCGATGCTTACTCCTCTTCCTCTTCGTCTTTCTGTTTTCACTCCCCTGACAAGGTTTTTCAATAAAAGTCACCAAAGGAGAACGGTTTTCACAGCGATCATGCATAACGCTTAGCAGAGCAACGAGAGTGAGTGCTGCCAGACGGGTTTCCTACTGTCACTGCAAAATTTGCACATTTTGAGCCACTGCTGTGGTTTAAGTTTGTCAGCTCTCAGGGGCCCCCTACTGGCCTGGGGCCCCAAGCAGTTGCCTGTTGACAAGCAGCGCCTTTGTGTTTATGTACACTCTGTGTGTGTGTGTGTGTGTGTGTGTGTGTGTGTGTGTGTGTGTGTGTGTGTGAGTGTGAGCAGCTTCATGTCAGAGACTGTCAGGCCGTGTCTCTGTTATCTGAGGTCACATTTACATTCTAAACGCCACGCGGCTGCTGACAGCTGGTCTGATAAAATTTCCCGTATGATGAAACGACCGCAGTTGAAAGAGAAGTTGAGTTTTCTGTTTTTGTTTCACGCAGAATTATTAGTGTGTCATGAGGAGAGGTCAAAGTGAGGAGTGTGTTTGTGATTAACTCTGCAGATGTCAAACAAACAAACTTCAGTCCATCTAAGTCATTCATCGAAGAAAGATATCTTCTAAAAGACACTTTTAAAGTTTCCAATAAGATTCTGAAATTCTGCACAATGTTACTTTTAGATTTATTAAAGGTCACATATCCTCCTCTTCAACAACCAGTGTAAAGTCTCAGAGCTCCCCGAAACATGTGTGTGAAGTTTCTTGTTCTAAATCCACTCTGATCCTGTATTTGATTTTGATGTATCATGTTTCTCTAACCCTAATATGTGTCTCTAGTCTGTCTACAAACCCCCCAATGATGAGAAAAGTCCATCCTCTCCGTCTTTTGCCTGCTCCACTTTTCAGAAAATGTGTGCTCAAACAGGCCGTTTGGAGATTTTCCCTTCATGACATCACAAAGGGCAGTAACTCCTCCCCCAGGTGGGTGACACTCCCACAGCTAGGTGTTTGTTCTGCCCTCTGAGTCTGCCTTCTCACAGTAAACAATAGGACATGGAGCGAGAAAGCCCGAGACACCCAAGCCCTTCCAGAGAGGGGGCGTGGTCAGACACAGCTTATTTACATATTTAAAGGTACAGACACAGAAACAGTCTGTTCTGAGCAGGGCTGAAATAGAGGGGTTCATAGGCATGATCAAATACAGGATCAGAGTGGATTTATAACAAGAAACTTCACACACGTTTTGAGGAGCTCTGAGACTTATTTAAACTGGTTGAAGAGTCCAACTGGGGGTGTTTAAGATGTTATGTCATCGCTGCTCAAATCTGCCTGTAACAAATCTGCGGAGCGTTGACACCAAACTCAAACTATGTTCTGCTGCTGCAGGAAACATTACAAACCATTTCAAACATGAATGAACTCTATTTATGTAATCAAGTCTATTTTTGTAATATGCAGAGAACTAAACAGATTCTTTAACAGGAACATTTATCTGCGGACACATTTAGAAAATGTAGTTTAATGAACTTGAACGAGCTCTGTGCAGTGACACTTGCTCTGCTGAAGCTGTCCATTTCTGTCTCTTCTGACAGAAACTGATCTGATGTGCTGTCACATTGATGTGATGTGTTCTGTTGTTTTGTGTCCTGCAGACTGCAGCTGATCGACGACCTCTCCTATGAAGACGTGAAGAAGTGTTACAGAGGATCAGTGAGTCCTGCATGACACAAAACCACACAAAACACACACACACACACATCTACACACAAAAACAAACGTTACTTCAGATTCAGTCTCTCAGGTGTCTGCGTCCTCGCGTCTCCCTCGTGGCGTCTCTTCGACTTAAAACCAATTCCCGCCGGCTCCTCCGCAGGTGCCGCTAATGAAGATTACAGAGACAGAGCCACCACACCCCCCTCAGGTGTGTCATCAGTACTGACCCTGCTTCTCCTCCTACTAACCACACCTACCGCTAAAGACCCTGACACACACACACACACATACATACACACACACATACACACATCACTGTAGATGTTTTCAGTAGTCCAGACTTAACCGCGGTTCAGCAGGAGTCCTTTCACATCTTTTTTTTGCGTCCCTGCGGAAGTTTCCGGCGTCTGTCTGGTCTCTATGGGAACACAGTCAGGGGTCTGTGTGTGTGTGTGTGTGTGTGTGTGTGTGTGTGTGTTTTAGTAGACAAAACATTTGGTCAGACACTAGCAGCTCAAACAAACACGTCTGAGTTTACAGCTTCAATTAATATCTTATTACCTCGCACTAATGACGTGTTTTCATCCAACTGGTGCGTCTGCATTTAAGTCAAGCCAATCAGAGGAGACGTGTGAACAAACTAAATGATGTCATCGACTCGTTTTCTGTTCAGATCCTCTTAACTCTGACAGTTTGACCCAGATGTTGAAACTGGCTTCAGCAACTTCAGCCGGCGTCGATCTGTTTTCTGTTCTTTCAGTCTTTGTTGTTTCAGACAGGAACAGGAAGTCAGGAAGTCAGCGTCTCACTGAGAATAAAGGCAGACAGGTGGACGAGAGGAGGACGGGGTGGGTTTATATGATGTAACATCTGACCTAAATATCCGACAACAAAACAAAACCTCAACAGAACAGGGCTTTAGTTTACAAGTATTCAGAAGCTTCTTTATTAAACAACACAGCCTGCTGCCAAACTGAACAAGATTAAAAGTAAAAACAAATACCTCCTACATGTCCTGCATTGTTATGTTAGCATGCTAATGTTAGCGCTCTTTAGTTAGCTCGTAGCTTCACACTGCATGTAAACTGACACAGAATGACGAGATCTAAAAACTCTTACGTGACAGCCAAATAATCAGTGAGTATGTTCTTCTTCTCTCTAGTCCTTGACTAAAACAGCTTTTATACACAAGGGGAGGAGCCGGCCGTCCCTCCATGTAAACACAGCTCTGACAACAACACAGCCAGCGGGACTCGAGCTTCTCCCTCATTGTAGACAGTCAGGACTCAGAGAGACATTTACACAGGATAGACTTGATTCACATCGATGAAATGCAGCGCCTGGTTGTTTAACAGGTTTAATCCAGATGAGTGAGCCAATCGAAATGTTTAGTTTTGGACAAGTCCTGTTTCTTTTAGGGCCATTTTTGCCTATACCTGACAGGACCACCAAAGAGAGACAGGACATGTGGGGAGGAGAGAGTGGGGGGTGACATGCAGCAAATGTGCTCTAAGATTAAAGGTTTACTTGCAGCACAGTAGAAAAAGTTTGACATGATTGAAAACAAACACATTTTTAGCAAAAAGCTGTATGTGTTTTGGAAGTCTGGGGTCACCAGAGTCAAAGTGGGGTCATGAGGCAAACACGGTTAGGGACCACCGACGAGCTGTATGAAAGTCGACGAATGCTGAGTGTCAGTGAGTAAAGTGATAATAGTGCAAGTAGCGACAGCAGGCGCTAACAATTCTTGCAAAAGGCTCGTTAAGTGTTCACTTTAATAATGTGGTGTATGTATATTATATAAAAAGTAATGGGCCCAGAATAGACCCCTGTGGAACCCCGTTATTTATGATAAGATGGAATGACTCTTATCTGCTGATCTTTTCTTGTAAGCATTTTATTTAATAAGTTATTATATTGAGTTCAACCATATATATACATGTGTTTTAATGCAGCAGTTAACCACATTATATTAAATAAATAACAGAAACAGAAACGTGATTAATAATCCCGTGTTTTATGCTGCCTTCACAGACTGTCAGCAAATACAACTCTCAGTACCACAAACTGTTCCAGATTGTTCCTAAAGAGGAGATCCTGATGAAAGGTACGGACTGTTTACCTGCACCGTACAACACCTGCCTGAACCCGGTTTATCCACCTGTTAGCTCATATGTGTTTCATGTTTAACCCTTTAAAAGATAGTCTTTGATGTTCTTCTGCTTTTACTCATTTTTCATTCTACATGTTTCTTCGTTCTTATCTCCCACTTCTTCTTCTCTTCTTCTTTCTGTCCTTATTTTTGGTCTTCGTCTTGTTTCTCCTCCTCCTTCCTCCTTCTTCTGAACTTCTTTTTTTTCGCCTTCTTCTCTCCATCGTCCCTTTTCATCTTCGCCTCATTCTTCTTATCACTGTCTTCTTCTTCTTCTCCTGTAGTGTATTCGTGTGCGCTGTTGAGAGACATCCTGCTGCAGGGTCGACTCTACATCTCCAGGAACTGGCTGTGTTTCTACGCTAACCTGTTCGGTAAAGACATCAAGGTGAGTTTAGAAGCTCCGCCCACCATAAACACCTTTTCCTTTAAACCTTTGTTCATTTTTAGTTTGGGGTAGTTTTATAGTGAAGACCAGACTAACCTAAACCAGGACCTGCCTGAGACCATAAGACACATAAAGAGACATTCAGTTACCTAGCAACAGCTGTTTCATTTATATAATGAGATAAAGATCAATAAACTCTTATCTCTTAACATCTCAGGCCCCGGGCACAAACGCCTCTACTCCAGTCGTCTCCATCCAGTCCGCTTGTTTGCAGCGGGCGTGTCACTCACCTAGACCACAACACCGGGGAACTGAAGTTATTCATTGTTTTAAAAAAAGGGGCATTTTCCTTCTAATCACATAGAAAAATAGCCGATCAGTGGTGGTCTTAACCGGTCTTGTTTTAAAATCCAGATCATTTCAGAGCTCTGCAGGAACACGAGTTCAGTGTGCAGAGAAGGTAAACGACCAGTTTACATACATGAGCCTCATGACTCTGCTGAGTCTACCTGTGTATGTTCTATGTGTTTGTGTTCTAGACATCTGTTTGATGGTGCAGAGTCCAGGTCCAAGGTCAAACCAGTATCAGAACATGATGTATGAAAAAAGAATATTTTAATGTGATTGATTCATTGCTACGTGACATGCAGCAGCACAGGAAACAGGAAGCGTGTGCTCTGCCTTCCAAAATAAAAGCTGAATTGTTCTCTGATGTGTGTATGTGTGTGCAGGTGTGTATACCTGTGGTGTCCGTGCGGCTGGTGAAGAAACACAGGACGGCGGGTTTGGTGCCGAACGGGCTGGCTATCACCATGGACACGGGACAGAAGGTACCACACATTATGAGTTAAAGGGATATTGTGTATTTTTGAATGTGTTTAAATGCCGTTCTTGTCAGTCTACTGACAAAAACGGCAAGGTTGTCATGTAAAGTGCAAAAAAATACTATATGGGCGCTGATGGTCTTGCAGTAAGGTCCCACCCCATGTGCGAAGGCTACAGTCCTCCAAGCACACGGCCCGGGTTCAAGAGTGACCTGCTGCTCTTTCCCCGCATGTCACTCTCTCTACTGATTTACTACTCTGTCCACTGCCCTGTCAAATAAAGGCAAAAAAAACAATCAGTAAGATGTGTAGTGACTGAAATGATAAAGTGAGCTTACTATATGATCAGACATTAAGGAAACATGCTATGTTGAAGTGCTGGCTTCTCTGACAACAATGCAGCAGCCAGTATGTCCTCCTTCTAACTTTAGATTCTGGTCCTGAATGCTCTGGATTTGTTTGGACCAGAGAAGGTAGGCGGTTTTAAGACACCCCCACGCGGCCATTTTGGACGCCCCTCGGTTTGCCAGATATGAGAGCAGTTATCAGGTCAAACCAACAGGTGTTGCAGCGATGGAAGCGGGCAAGTGAAGTGGTTCAGATAGAAGTGATTGTACCCGACCTAAAAAGCCTCTGCATGTTTCTAATAAGCTCCACGAGCAGAAACGTGCTCAAACTAGGATCAATATTGGAGATGCTTTTGAAAAATGGAGAGAGGTTAGAACACAGAAAGGTTTACAGACCGATGCAGAGCTGGATAAACACTGAAGCTTCAGTGTCCACCACATGACAACCTGTGTGAGCATCGACTCTAGAGAGGAGGGGGCGGGGGGAGACAGCTCCCTACAATGATTAGAATTTAGACTGCAGTACCCATTTTAAACACTAGGGGTCAGGGATACATATTGCTTCTTTAAATAAAAACATTGGAAATATTTTGGTACTGAAACGTTGTAGAAGTGTTTTACTGTTTAGACAGTGTGAAGGAGGTTTCCGTCTATTTTTGTTGCTATGGTAACAATTTGATGATTTTTACTAAACCATATCTTATAAAGCTCTGGTTTAGTAACTCTCTTAGTACGACACATTCATGCACATTCATTAAATCTCAAATACTTCTGACTACATGACTGGGTGAGTTACTTTGTATTTCAGGCTTCTTGAGGTTTGAACTTGTTTTCGTGTGACTGTAATGTTTTTAAGTTCACACAGTGTGTGTGTGTGTGTGTGTGTGTGTGTGTGTGTGTGTGTGTGTGTGTGTGTGTGTGTGCGCGCGCGTCTCTGCAGTACGTGTTTGTGTCGCTGCTGTCCAGAGACAGCGTGTACGACGTCCTGCGGAGGATCTGCACACACCTGCAGGTCTGTGGATCCTCGACTCTTTATTCTTCTGATAAACTGACCAGAGGAAGAGTTTGGTCTTTAGTTGATCCTGATTCTTCTTCTGGTGTCCGCAGGTGAACGGGAAGAGTCTGAGTCTGAAGCAGTACCTGGAGGAGCCCAGCTCTCTCTCTATGGTAACTTTACCCTCACGTTGATCTGGACTTGGTTTAGGGTTAGGGCTCCAGATTGGGCTGAAATACTTGCAACAACCAATGAGAGCGAGCAGACCGTGCAGTGTCACCAACAGGATGCTGCGTCACTTTAACAGAACATGGTGGTTTGGTAGACGCATTTTGTAAGATGACTCAACAGTGCCCCCTTGAAATGTCCAGACGAGCCCCTCACCTACAGTACATGCCTCTGTGTGGAAACTTCCTGTCGGCGAGGGAGAGAGAGCAAACATTTAGAAACACAAACATCTCGTCAGTGAGACGATGTGAATGTTTTGATCTGAGTCAACGGTCAGTGAAACAGGCTTAGTGAAATACCAGGAGCTGTTGTTCGGTCCTGTGTGTGACCTTCACTGACCCCTTCATGCTCCGTGGATAAGAGGCTTTCCCCGCGCTGCCTTTAGGTTCCATCTAAAATGTTGTTAATATGACGCACAGACACGTGGCGGGCTCAGGAAGGGGTTACACATGACGAGTGTTTAGTAAACAAACAGGAGAATTTAAGCATTTGTTTGGGACTATTTTCAGCAGCGGATTAATCCATGTTCAGTGTACGTGGACCTCTTACACTTGGCTGTAGATTCTTTGCTGATTTGAATCGTAAAATTTGAAATTGTTGACTTGGGAGAAAAATCGAGAAGGACCTTCAGACCTTTATTTTGAAAGTCTTTATTTCTGAATTGTTTTTAAGGATGAGTTTCCAGAGGTGTTGAAGTGGAGGAGGAAACCGTCGCTCCCCGCCGTGTCCTCGTCCCTCCCGGACCTGCTGGGAAACTCCACCCCCAGCCTCGTCGCAGATACGACCTTCAGCACGCACACGCTCACAGGTAGGCCCCGCCCCCCCGTCACTCAAACAGTCACAGGACAACCCGTGAGGTACACACTGTGGATAGATATTTTTTCTGTTGTGTGTTTTACAGACAGCAGTTTGGAGACGGAGAAGATCCTGCTGACAGAACCAGTACCTGAACTGGGACAGTTGGAGTACCAGCTGCTGAAACTCTTCGTCCTGCTGTGAGTCCCACAACCAACACTCCCACGAAACACCCGGAAATGTTCAGAATCCTGCAGAAACATTGATTTAGTGCGGGGCTAGATAGCCAACTGGAGGGAGGGACTACCAGCAGATTTTTCTCTCGCTCATTCTTGTACACATAAATGGTGATAATGTGTATTTTAAAAAGGTCAACAATCACACTTTGGCAGCCATGAATGAACCTGGGCTGACCCGCCTGAGTCTCGTCTCTGTGATGCAAACACTGAAAGTGATTGATGTGACCGGTGATGAATTATTTCTGCTGACAGTTTTTCCCTTTTTCAATATTTTTGGGGGGATTTTTTCCCTGAGTATGAAAAAGAGCGACATCTAGAGTGACATCCCCAAAGAGCAGCATGTTTATTTATACAGTTTAAAAAGTATTAACAGTACTGTGGTCTCATCTTATTTATTGTTTGGCTGTAGTCATAGATGATTTATCAGTGTTGACGTTAAGCCTGTGGTGTGTTTAATGTCTTCTGTGTTTTCCAGTTTCATCCTAAAGAAAACTCTGGTATGAAATGTTTGTGTTGTTCTGTGCTGCCCCCTGCTGGATGATACTCTGTACTGTAACATGAGACGCTCTGACAGCACTGCAGTGTCTCTTTAAGGGTTTACTGTATTTTATCTTTCATGTTTTCTTTATTGATTAAGAATTTATGTTACAGAGTGAAGGGGGATTTTGAAACTGTCTGCAGTTTAGTTTAAGAATTTTTACAACACGCTGTGAATGTTAATAAAGAAACAATCTGTTTTTTCTTTTTCTGGTTTCATTTCATTCTCTCTGTCTGTCCTTCCATCTGTCCCTCCCTCCCTCTACCTGTCTGTCTGCCTGCCTGCCTGCCTGCCTGCCTGTCTGCATGTCTGCCTGTCTGTCTGCCTGTCTGTCTCTCTGTCTGTCTGCATGTCTGTCTGTCTGTCTGTCTGTGTCTGCATGTCTGCCTGTCTCTCTATCTGCCTGTCTCTCTGTCTGTCTGTCTGCATGTCTGCCTGTCTCTCTGTCTGTCTGTCTGCATGTCTGTCTGTCTGCCTGTCTCTCTGTCTGTCTGTCTGTCTGTCTGCCTGTCTCTCTGTCTGTCTGTCTGTCTGTCTGTCTGTCTGTCTGTCTCAGGGTCTTCCTGTTGGTCTTGTCATCCTGCTACCTGGCCTTCAGAGTTTGTCGTCTGGAGCAGCAGCTGAGCTTCCTGAGCAGCCAGCCGACACTCAGAGAGAGGTAAAAAAATAAATAAAAAAAGATAGAAGGAAATGACGAGCCGACCTCAGCATGAAACTGGAGACAGAGGAGACAGTCAGCCTGTCTCCGTCATAGACTGATTGGACCTTTAAATCAGAATCAGAATAAGACAAAAGACAATCAGAAGAAATAAAAGCAATAAAAAAAATTAAAACAGATGAGCTACTTGATGATTCTTGTTTTATTTTTTCCAGGTGTGGAGAGGTGCCCTGCTGGCTGGCCAATCAGAGGACAGGAACCTGACACTGAAGCCAATCAGGGAGTAAAGAAGAAGAAACTTGCACTTACATAGACTTCCCACTAGGTGGCCGGCGGTGAGAGGAGACGGCTCTCCGGAACAGCCAGACCACCGTGACCGCAGCAGCCGAACTCTGACCCTGAAGAGACCCGGTTACCATAGTGATGTCACTTTAGACAAAAACAGTAGAATGACCTTTGACCTCTGAGGACAGCATGTTTGAGAGGGCATGCAGAGGTCACATAGAGGTCGGGAGGCCGGAGAAAACGACGGGATGTAATATAAACAAGATGTACATTTTTACTCTGTGTGAGTGTGTGTGTGCACGTGTGTGTGTGTGTGTGTGTGTGTGCAGACCTTATTCATCCAGATTTCTACTAACACACAGACACTTGTCAGGTCCATGTAAAGTTCAGTTCAGGTTAAACATGCAGTAATTCAGACCCGGGCTGTCACGAAACCAGACGTTGAACTTCTGTATAATTCTAGTAAAAACTAAAACGATAGTGAAAGCTGTTTCGATACCATGGCAACAAAAACAGGACTCCTAGGCAACCAAGTATTTGATTGTTTCATGTTTTGAATAACCAAAACTCATGCAGTTTGTCTGAATTGTCCAAGAACTTTGGTATCATTTGGACATGCATAGTTTTTGCTACTCCTGGGGGCGCTGGTGTCCTAGTAGTTGGTGCGTGTGCCAGTTGTGCAGAGGATGTGGTCCTCGGGGCGGGGCGGCCCGGGTTCAGGTCTGCCCTGTCCATGCTCTCTCTGTCCCTGATTTACAGCTCTGTCCACTGTCACAGTGGTCACATATTCTGTAAAATACACTCCACCATGTTGTTCTAACACTAATATGTGTCTCTAGTCTGTCTACAAACCCCCCAATGATGAGAAAAGTCTATTTTTGTTGCTGTGGTATCGAAAAAGGTATCGATAGGGAGGTGCCAGATATCCTACTAGCGTAGAATCAGAGTTTAAAATTCTGGTAGCCTACGTTGACCAGCACGTTGGATGTAATGAATAAGTGGTTGCAGTTCGGTGGACCTGTGTTATAACTCTTATTTTAATCCAGAATGTTTTTGAAATCACGACTCAGGACTCTCCTGGACAATATAAACATCCAAACGTTAATATTTCCAATGATTCAGGATAATAATGCTGGATTAGCTACGACAGGAACTGTTATCTGTTCATTTCAAACATCACTAAAACAAACCTTTGTATCTTAGTGATTTTATATAATTTTAAACTCTCAATTAGCGTTCAAAATACCCCTCATTAGATCCTGCTCATAGACCTAGCATGGTTACTTAGCCAACAAGCTAAACGTGGGACCCATTTTCTGTAAACTTTTGTACTTTTGTATTTTAAACGTTTTTTCATTTTTAAATATTACTGAATGAACGTTAGTCTTTTTTATGATTACTTGAATATGAGCCTAACCAATTTAATTTCATCATACGATCACATTCAGTAAGCTAGCATCAGGACTTAGCTAACAGCTAATAAGATAATGATCGATTTGAACCGTTAACTGACGAGTGAGACATTGTATGCTAACAGAATTAGCATTGCTCCCCATTAGATGAGCTTTATTTTGTTAGCATTATGACTCAGCTCACTTTCTCAAAAATTACACCTCTGAAAAGATCACTTTGGACCATGAATCAACATTTTTAACATTTCAACGTTGTCCAGCATAATAATGGTTAAACTGGCCATACATTTATGAAGCTAGCTAGCAGCGTAACATCATAACTTAGCTAACAGCTAAGTAGGCAACTGTCTCTCTTTAAACTCTGTTTGATAAAGTAAATGTAAAGATTACTTCAAATCATGAATTGATGAGTTTTGATTAGTCAGAAGTTTGTTTTGATAAAAAGATTTTTAGCAAAGACAGCAATGAGCTAACTTCCTCCCCAGTCGAACACAGTCATTTAGCTAGCATCATTACTTAGCTTACTATTTCTCTTAAATTTGTACTATTTGTATTTTAAATTTAATGATCACTTTGCACTATGAAATTATATTAAGTATCCTACAGGTACATTTGAATATTTAGCAGCATCACAAACATTAAACTAGCTATTGACTCATTGTTAAGCTAGCATCATAACTTAGCTAACAGCTAAGTGGATAACTGCTCCTCTTTGTTGTATGTAATGATCATTTTCAACCATGATTGACTAGTATGAAATTGTTCCAATTAGTAAAACATGTTTTGATAGAAAGATTGCTAGCAAAGTTAGCAGTGAGCTAAGTAACCCTATTTGAACAGCCATTGAGCTAGCACCATTTAGCTAACTGTTTCTTTCAATTGAAAATACAAAAGTTTGAATTTTAAAGATCAATTTGCGTCATGAATTGACATTTAACTTTTTGATATTTGGCAAAATGTGCTTGCATAGTAAGCATAGAAGTCGCCATTGACTCATTAGATTACAATATAGCATCATCATTGCTAAGCTAACTTCAGTCAGTGCCTGGTTGAAGCTTTTACATTGCATGTTTTGGTGACTTAAAGACTGAAGGAAAGTCTCCTACAACTCCCAGAAACACCCACTGAATAAATCAGATAATTTATCTTTGGCTGCCTTAAACTTGAAATGTAACGTCTGATGTTTTTATTTTTGTTTCATGTGAATGAGTCGAGTCATTTCCTGCTGAGGATTGAATGTTTCTGTTAGAGAGTTAATCTGTAACTTCCCCTACATGTGAAACTGACTGAAGATTTTCTGTGGAGAGAGAAAAAACAATGTCTGTGCCAAATCTGTGAAATGAGAGTAAAATCATAGTGTACAGTCTGACGTAAAGAGTTTGTCTTTGAAGCACTTACAGGTTGGAAAAAGACGGAAGTGGAGGAGTTCTGTGAAGGACGAGGAGTTTGGACTTGGTCCTGTTTGAATGTTTGTGAAGAAATAAAGCAGAGTTTATTTTTTAATCTCATGTTGTAGATGTGACTGTGACACAAACATCTCTAATAAACACATTCCAATCTCCTGACTTCTATTTAATTATAAAGAAAATGCCTTCTGCAAATCACTCCATAGTTCTCTGATATGAAACCAAGAATTTCACCAGACATCTTCAAGCCTCTATGTAAACCGGTGAAACCTCTTACACAGACCCTCTTCTCCCAGCTCTGGAGAGCAGCCCTCCCCTGGCAGCCCTGCAGCGTTCTGCTTCCCCAGAAGGCTTCCAGAGAACTGGCCAATCAGAAGAGAGTGGGCACATGGGGAGGGGGCCTTAAAGAGTCATGCTTGCTTAATTAATTTCACCAGATGCCAAAAAAAGAACATTCACCTTCTGAGAAAAAAAAAACGTGCAATGTTGACATTTGAACTTCTGGGACACCGTAGTCTTCATTACCTCACTGCTGCATTTGGTACCAACAGCAGACAAGCTGTAAGATCGCAGATTCAAATGGCCAAGAGAAGTAAACATGACCCTGACACAACTTTATTTAAACGCGTTGCTGGCTTCATAATTCAAACTGGGCGTGTATTTTTGTAAAGAATAAAACAAATTATTTCTCAGTTTTCAGCGTTTGACATCTTGACTTTCTTCTAATTTCAATAAAATATTTGTTAGTGCACAGTTTCTTAACTTTTAGGAAACTGTGTTGTATTTAGAAATGAGGAAGCAAAGCAGTTGAATAAAACCAGTCCAGTAAAGTCACTTCTCTGAAAACACCACATGGGGGCGCTACAGCAGCTGTTTAAAATTTCTTGTTGAAGCAGGACTGAGTCTGAAAGTTCACTCTTTCTCTGTCCAGCTCAGCTCAGAGATTGAGTCAAAGAGTGGATCTGCAGGACGAGGAAGGAAGCAGAGGAATTACTCCTGACCTTAATACTGCTCTCTAGTTAGCATGGGTCAGAGGTCAGAGGTCAAGAGGAGAATGAGCAGTCAGGTTGTTAAATCCCCATGAAGGTCAAATGCTCTGAGAGCACATTAGTGTTTCTCTGCTGACCTTCAGACCAGATACATGTCCTGTCACTTTAAGACTTCAAAACTGGAGGAAAAAAAACATGTCAAACTAAAATTGAGGATCGGAGAGACGAGGGATTTTAATTGATTTGAACATTTAACTTGTCCTGAAATGTTGACCTGATTCCAGACTAAAGTGATTGAGTGACAACTGTCACCCTCCACTTTTTACAGGACAGCTACTTTCTACTTTTATCTCAGTATTTACAAATCCCTCCATTCATGTTCACTCATATTCTGGACTGGACAGACCGGATAGCACTGTGAGGGTCACCATCAGACCGGTTCTGCTGGGTGAGATGACAACAATGCAGTCCTCGTTTCCCAGATAGTTGACTATCTGACTGGCAGACCACAGTAATCAGGCCCCCATTTGGGGGGGGGGCTCACGTCTAAAGACCACAAAGGAGAAACAGCCTCTTTGACGTGTCCTCCTCTTTGTATCACGATAAAGAGGAAAATAAAAAGGGGACAGAAATTGCTGCAGCCCTCAAAATCCAGAGAATAATGATCGAGTTCAAATCACCGGAGATTTTGAAGGCTGCAGCAATTTTCTTACACTTTTATTTTCCTTCTTTCCTCTTTATCGTGGTACAAAGAGGAAGACATGTCAAAGAGGCGTTCTCACTCTCTCCACCCTCCATCAGTTTCTCCTCCTTCTTACAGTCCAGGAGAACCTCACGTTAATTCGCCTCCTGGCCATGTTAACTCGTATGCAGCTTCCTGTTTGCTGCCGGTGGGATTATTGGTAACCCCAAACCCCCCGCTTGCTAAATTGTAGAGACATGACAGTGGATAGAGGGAGAGAGAGAGGGAGAGCGGGAAAGGAGCCACAGGTCGGATTTCAACCGGGGCTCCCCGCTTCCAGGTTACAGCCTGATCAGGCTCGCCTAGTTATGTTGCACAAAAAAAAGTATGTTAAGCGCTCAAGGCAAGTTTAATTGAATTGAATTAATCTTTATTGTCATCAACAAAAACCTCAAAGAACATATTTACACGACCTGAAGAGAGCAGATCCAGAACCTGCAGCTCTGCCCAGTAAAGAGTTCCAGTCCTCCCAGTACAGAGACTGATCCCGATCCAGAGCCGTGGTCCTGCTGGGAGCTCCAGGTCTCCTCCTCCTTCCTGGTTCCTGTTTATGTGACTCGCCTGGCAGGTTTTTGCTGCTTTGTTTCTTTCCCATCCGGCATCTTTAGTTCTCGTTCGTCCTGTATTTGACTGTCTTGGTTCTTAATTCCCATAATTCCCAGTTTCTCCTCTCCCGTCCTGTATCGTCCCTTGCGTGCGTTCTCTCAAAAGCCGCTCAGCTAGCAGATAATTCCTCCCCTCGGACACTCCACCATATCCGGTTGGCTGGAGAACGGCCTGGGACTCAAGGGCCCGCCCCCGACTAAAAACCCAACCCCTTCCTCGTCCCCTCCCATCCCGCTGTCCTCCTCGGACCCGGCGTGGATCCTCCCCGACAGTAGCTGGACGTCGGAGTGTGCGTTGGCCACAGTGTGGCGCCTCAGGCCGCCCGTCTTCTCCAGGTAGGCCTCGCCCTCCTGCTCTACCAGCGGAGCCAGAGACGAGGAGTCGGAGGAAGCGTGATGATGATGAGTGACGGTGATCTCCGGATGTAGCAACGACGCAGACGGTCGCAGATGGCGGGATTCTGGATGAGGAAATAAGAAAATTTAAGTTTTACAGTTTTTCAAACACGTCGACGACAAAGAGTCTGGGGGGGGGGGGGCTTGTTTTAATGAAAGGATTAAAGTGTGTGAGAATTCCTGTGGCTCACTGTGGGATATTTCACTCTGTAGTTTTTACATAAGTGTGGTTGAGCTCCTGAAGTGGCCTCCTGCAGGAGAAACCTCCCTCTCAGAGCCCGGATTAGGAACCTAATCTGATCAGGATTTAGCGGCTGGGGTGATGTTTGTGGTTTTCTCAGCTCTGACTGGACGTTTCAGTTTATGAAACGTGGAGGAAGGAATTCAAAATTATAAAAGCTGCTGAACACAGACGGATAAGAAGCTTCAGTTTGATAGAAAGAGCAGTTAGCATCCGTTAGCATCAATGCTACAGGGAAACCAGACTGAAGTGAATTGAGACGTGAAAACACAAGAAAAATGATTTCATCATCTTTTAATTTTACCAGTTTAAGAAAACACAGCTAGTTTTTAAAATCACAATAGTTTGTGTGTTTGTCCTCTTTTTGTTGGTTCCAGATCAAGTTAGCGGCATCAAGTGTTTAAGTCCCCACGAGGAGCAGCCTGTCTTCACAGCATGCACGGCGAGTGAGCATCAGCGACAAAACCAGTTTGTTTCTATTGTTTCCTGTTGGAGTGTCCGAACAGCCGGCAAGCTCGTGTAGACGAACGAGGAAAGAGGAAGGAGGAAGGAGGAAGGAGGAAGGAGGAAGGAGGGGGCTCTACGAGGCCATGAGCTTTGACAAAAAAAGAAATCGGCTCACCGCGAGCCGTTTATTGATGAGTTGGAGCGATCTGAGTCAACACCTCCAAAATACAAAACACCACACATCCATTAGTCCACCTTCAAAATAACAGCACCACATGTCATATTGTTTGCGAGGGGAAACTAAATTCACAGAGCAAAGAATGAAATAATGAACGGATGCAGAGTGGACAGCGAACGTGCGATCAAGCGCGACAAATAACGCTTGCGTGCTGTTAGGACACAATTTAATCTAAGCGTGGTGTCTTGACATATTTTCAACTGAAACGGGAGAGAACCAATCACAAGTTAGAAGGCAGGACATAACGTTGGGATGAATTTGATTGGATCGCTGGCTTTGAGCTCTTACCATCTGGCAGACGTTTCGGAGTCCCCCAAATGTAAACTGAACCCAGTTTTCCGTTTACTGCAGGTGTATGTTTGACGTCACAATCTGAACTAAAGAGTGGAGAAGAACATACTGGAGAACAGGAAACATAATGCAGCAGGTTCATTAGAGCACAGAGATGGTAGAGGTGGCGTGCACTGGCTCCAGGTGAATTCTCCTGATTATATCCTGCTGCGTTCTCACATCAGCTCACTGACTTTCTGCAGAATAAATACGAGGAGGCTGGAGGAGAAACTCCACTATGTTGGTGTGTCCTCTCTACGTCATGTCCTGCCTTCTGAGACGCCCTCCCCCCATCAGACGGGGTAAACTTCACACTGTGAGGGACATGTGTGAACAACAGGTCGGGAAGATTTTAGAGGAAGAGAGTCCTGAAATATTCTCGACACATTTTCAGGAGTGAATGTGTGCCTGAAAGTCTTCACCCCTCATACTGTGTAAGTAGTAGCTGAGCTCAGCAGGTGTGCAGTTGTTGTTGTGACAGGTGTGTTACACTTTGTGACCCGCTTCATTCACCTCCGACCTGTCACAGTGAAACCAAAGCAGATTTAGCTGCTGAGCTTCCTGCTGAGAGGATTTAACGAGCACATTTACTCACCCCCTGACCCCAACACGTTATCAAGATCACCATTTGTTTCTGTAGTTTCTGCATGTTTTAACAGGGTGCACTGAAGAAGAGAGAACAACGACCGCAGCGAATCAGTTTCTACTCACGTCCAGCTCGAGCGCTAACATAAACGGCCCATTTTCAAACCTTCTGCAAGACCTTATCCCGAGTTTAACTGCTGTCTTTGTGAGTTTTCAGTTTAAAGAAGACATCACAATGTCTTCCAACCTGTCATCCGCCATGTTTGTTATTTCCAGCTTTGAGAGTCAGGACTTTGGTTGTTAGGAATTTAAAATATTTTAGTGCAGGCCTGGTTTTAGCTGAATGTAAAAATACTGTGAACTTTGCAAACTCCGTATGCCCTGCTAGCCTAGTGGTTAGTGCACGCCCAATGTACAGAGGCTTTAGTCCTCGAGAGCGGGCGGCCTGGGTTTGAATCCACCCTGTGGCTCCTTTCAAGCATATCGTTCCCCACTCTCTCTCTTTCCCTGATTTCTGACTCTATCCACTAATATAAAGGCATAAAAGGCCAAAAAATGTTTTGCCCAGAAGCTGCAGTTCCTCCAGTGTCCACTAGAGTCTGTCTCCTGCAGTGAGTCAGACCCCATAGAGCCCCATGTTAAAATGTCAAACTTTACAGCAATACATAAACATGTTCACAGCCTGGTACAAAAACAGTTTGGATCTCTAGAGCTCTAATTTCATGACAACTGTACGGGCTGAATGTTAGAATTAGGGGGCGTGGCCTCCTTGAGTGACAGGTGCTAGCTGTCTGCTAGGTGTCCCCTCAGCTAATTCAGTCCCTGACCTTTAACCTCTGGGCTGTGTTTGTGCTGTTGGAGCCTTTTGGAGATTTGTTCATGTAAATATCAGACTAATAATTTGTCTCTCTGTGAGCTTTAACAGACCGTCCAACAAGTCCGAGATCCACTCTTTACTACCAGAACATTACAACATTATTTTATGTACATGTTAGCAGCTATTAGCAGCTAGCTAAGTCTGTGAGAACCATTAATTAGCAGATTTGATCTTTTATATCAGAGTGACTCCTCCCGTAGCACTGACCTAGTTGAAGCTGGTTTCTGTTGAGCAGAGCATTGCTAAGATACGGAGACACGACGACCTCCACCAGACGCTCCAGCCGGTCATACTCCAAACTGGGACCCCCGGACTCGTGGATGCCCTGACAGAGACGGAGAGAGGGTTTAGATGAGTCGGTTGTTCAGTGATTAGTTACGTTGTTTGTCCTTTAATGATGCCATGTTTACCTGCAGCACCAGCAGCATCTGTGTGACAGGAGGAGGGACGGAGGCTGCAGTTCCCAGAGTCTCCTTCAGGTGGAGCTTCAACAGCACGAGGTCTCTGAAGGCCAAGAGAGCCATCTGCCTCACTGTGAGCTCCTGACCCTGAACACACACACACACACACACACACACACACACACACACACACACACACACACACACACACACACACACACACACACACACACACACACACACACACACACACACACACACACACACACACACACACACACACACACACACACACACACACACACACACACACACACACACACACACACACACACACACACACACACACACACACACACACACACACACACACACACACACACACACACACACACACACACGGATGTTGCTCATTAAAGCGATACATCAATTAGGGATAATTTGAGTGGAGAGGTCAGTGGATTACAGTGAGTGTGTGAGTGTGTGAGTGTGTGAGTGTGTGTGTACCTGCACAGGATAGAAGATGGCCTGCAGTGTGGGGAGGATCTCCGAGAAGAACCGGTCCCACATGTCTGCGAGGACGACAAGCTGTTCGTCGCCTACAGGTGGTTGCCATGGAAACGTGTCACAAACACAGGAAATTAGCCGGTTAAACGTTAGCCTGATGTGTCTGTTGTTGTGCTGTTTGTGAACATAAACAGACCGACAGGACAACGAGGGGATTTAACTCTGTATGTTATCACGTTAAGACTGAACATTATCGACTTCCACAGCTTCAAACAGATTCACAACACAAACATGGGTGATGTGCTGTGATTACATTTTATAACAGGAATCTCACTGATAAATAACACATTTAAATGATTACATATAACAAATTATATTATCCCCCTTTCCACCTTTCAGGAGGTTTCAGGTGCAGTGCACCAAGAGTTCTCTAGAAACTTTGAGGGTAACACTTTATATTAAGGTGCTTGTAATAAGCATTAATAACAGGTAATAAGTCACTTATAAGACATAATTAGATTCTTATTAACACAAATAAGACTATATAATTGTTAATATAGGCATAATTAACACATTAACTATGTCTTATAAGACACTTATAGATACAATTGAAAAATGCCTAGTCTATGTAAAATGTCATATGCCAATGCTAATCAGTTAGTGTTTGCGTTGTGAAAAATGTAGTATTTATTCAGGCTTTTTGTGATCTGTAAGAGCAAAAGTTTGACACCATGAAGGGTGAAAGTAGCTTAGCTTAGCCACAGTATGTATGTAAATGAGTAAGGAATAGTTTAATGCAAGTTATGATTAAAGTTTTTTCCTCTTTTGTTAATTTCACTCTCTTTTGTGGAGTCTCTCACACAGAACTTCAGTGTTTCATAGTACAGTTATTACAGTAAAGTGTCCTATGTTGTCTTATCAATAAAAAGCTCAACAGTAAATTGATAAAGAAAATCTTTAACCTTTTTTGTAGTACAACAGAGCTAATGGAAAATTGTAAAAACAGATGTTATTTTAATAATTGGTGTTAAATGCAAAGTGCTTAAATTGAGATGAAGCCTGTGTTGATGCTGACGTGCATGTTTATCTTTATAGGGGTGGTGTGACCTGTCTGTAGGTCAGGTTTTGGTAAAAGGCGGATTTTGGGCTCATCCAGAAGACCGACAAGAGCATCCACCATAGAACTGTGAGCAGCTAACTGGATAGTGAGCCCAACCTTCGAGACAAAAAAGACTGGGCTTAGACACTTCAAATGTTTGTTTTATTTCATGTGCACACTTTATTAAGTTGTTAATTGCATTAGTAAATTGTATATTGTAATCTTGACCTGCAATATTTGTGTTCCTAACATACAAAGTTTGAAAATGTATTCCTGTGTACCCTCTTGAGTGGTATTCAGACCTTGGGCTCAAGGTGTCCTAGTCTTCTGATGTTTGTCCACCTTCAACACTTTATTTACAGTAACATGGGTTAAAATCAACTATGCTTTTTCCCTGAATTTGACCAGATATGTTGGTAGCTATGACACACCAAATGTTTTTTGTTTACAGTTAACGTTAAAAATACTTGTATTTGTAGAAGCATTTTTTTTTTCAAAAACTGTTTGAGTGGAAGTTCAATAGACCTCCTTTTTGTTTCTGCGTTTACTTGAAAGTTGGACCATGTTCCCACTGAGTTGTTAATAAGTGCATAATAAAGTATTTATTAATCTTTATAAGTAGTGTTCCCACTTTAGATCCAGTACCTGCAGAGGAGCTTTATGAACTCTTAATAAGTGCATAATAAAGTATTTATTAACCTTTATAAGGCATTAATATGAACCTAATAAAGTCTTATAAATGTCAATAAACATCTCATGAATGTTGATAAGTGGTCTATAAACAAGTTTCTGTGTTAATTAATATCTTACAAGCCAATTA